>NC_089891.1:0-300000 GCF_040182565.1 Anser cygnoides | reverse complement strand
TGGCATTCAGCTGCCTAGCAAGATAAAACCACTGCAGAAGTCCCTGGTGACTGGAAAAAGGAAAACATCACTCCCCTTTTTAAAAAGGGTAGAAAGGAGGACCTGGGGAACTACAGACCAGTGAGCCTCACCTCTGTGCCTGGCAAGATCATGGAAGCAATGCCAACGCATATGTAAGGCAAAGAGGTGGTCTGAGACAGCCAGCATAGCTTCACCAAGGGTAAATCACGCCTAACCAATTCAGTAGCCTTCTATGATGGAGTGACTGCATCAGTTGACAAGGGAAGACTGATCGATGTCATCTGCCTGGACTTCTGTAAGGCTTTTGACACGGTCCCACATGACATCCTGGTCTCCAAATTAGAGAGAGATGGATTTTATGGGTGGACCATTCAGTGGATAAGGAGTTGGCTTGAAGGTCACACCCAGAAAGTGGTGGTCAATGTTTCTATGTCCAAGTGGAGGCCAGTGATGAGTGGTGTACTGCAGGGGTCTGTACTGGGACCGATACTGTTTAATATCTTCATCAATGATATAGACAGTGGGATCGATTGCACCCTCAGCAAGTTTGCAGATGACACCAAGCTGAGTGGTGAGGTTGATACAACAGAAGGAAGGGATGCAATCAAAAGGAACACCATCCAAAGGGACCTGGAAACGCTTGAGAATTGGGCCCACGTGAATGTAATGAAGTTCAACAAGTCAAAGTGTAAGGTGCTGCATGTGGGCCAGGGCAATCCCAGACATAAGTACAGACTGGGTGAAGAACTCAATGAGATCAGCCCTGCAGAGAAGGACTTGGGGATTCTGGTGGATGAAAAGCTTGTCATGAGCCAGCAGTGCGTTCTTGCAGCCCAGAAGGCCAACTGCATCCCGGGCTGCATCAACAAAGGAGTGGCCAGCAGGGGAGGGAAGTGATTGTCCCCCTCTGCTCTGCCCTTGTGAGGCCCCACTTGGAGTGCTGTGTCTAGGTGTGGAGCCTCCAGCACAAAAAGGATGTTAATCTGTTAGAACAGGTCCAGAGGAGGGCCATGAAAATGATCATGAGACTGGAGAACCTCTCCTATGAAGAAAGGCTGAGAGAACTGTGGATGTTCAGCCTAAAGAAGAGAAGGCTCCGGGGTGACCACATTGTGGCTTTTCAGTACTTAAAGGGGACTCATAAAAAAGATGGAAAGCGACTCTTTGCTCAATCAGATGACAGCATGAAGTGGAATAGTTTTAAACTAACAGAGGTGAAGACTTAGATTAGAGGTTAAGAGAAAATTCTTCACTCAGAGGGTGGTGAGGCACTGGAACAGGTTGCCCAGAGAGGTTGTGGATGCCACACATGGATGGCTGTGTTGTGGATGCACTGTGGAGGTGTTCAAGACCAAGTTAGATGAGACCCTGAGCAACCTGATCTAATGGGTGGTGATCATGCCTATGGCAAGGGGGTTGGAACTAGATGATCTTTAAGGTTCCTTCTAACCCGAGCCATTCTATGATGATTCTATGGTTTTGTATTGTGCTGAACTAGACATTCAACACATGTTGATTGCAAATGCAACATAAGATAGGGTACAGCATTTTTTGTATAAGCTCTAACTACTGTCCATCATTTACAGTCTGGTAAGTAAATTAGATGGTTTAGGAATGTATTCAGTGTGTCTAAGGGCTCGTGTAAATTAAAAGTGAAGTTGTTATTCAAGGACTACAAGGACTCCTGTTACTGGTAAATAAATTTGTCTTTACCAAGCCACAGGGTAAGAGCATGAGTTTGACTTGGCTGGTATTTTTGGCATACATGACAAGTTTTAGCAGCTACCTTAAACTGGCTGTTTATTTAAAGTAAGTGCTAAACATCTTTGGCTGTCTCTCCAGAATTGTCAGTCCCTAGATGACCTTCAAGTGTCCTTTTTTTGGATATCTTTTCTAATCCTCCAGCCACCCCTCAAGTGCTGTAAAAAAAATAAATAAAATAAATTAAAAAAAAAAAAACCTGTCTGCAAATGCTAAGGGTTTTTTAATACAACGTGCAAATAACATTTGAGCAGCAGAAGACAGCTAGAGATAGGAAGGGACACTTGTCAGTCCATTTTAGAAATCACAGTTCAGGATCCACCATAGCTGAGCACCTCTGGTGCACTTAGTGCCCTTTGAACCTGTTAGGTTATTGCAGCGCCCTTTACATAAGCAGCACCTGTGACACTTGTAATGCTGAACACAACCAAAGTGGCAGTGAGAAGACGTCTCACCCACAGCAGAATTTGTAAGTATACTAATATATGCCCTGTTATTCCAAAGGTTCCATCACAGAACTGTAAAAGATCACAGTTTTTCGTACCAGCCACTTCTCAAAAAGGATGGCAGGAGGTGTGCAAGGTGTTTTTGGTAATGCACTTACTTGTTTGGCATTACACCAGCCAACGGATTTTTTTATTTCTTCCTGCAGCCATTCACCTCCAGCTCCCGCACCACAATCACTGGATGTGGGAGGCAGGCAGCCACTGCCTGAGTGCAGCCCCAGAGGCCAGAAGCCTCTGGCAGCACCCCACACTGCCCTCTCCTGTGGGGTGATGGCCACTGCCGACTGGCTCTTGGTTGGGTCCTTCCAGGTCTAGTGTGCAGTGATATAGGCCAGCGAATGCCATCTACAAGCTTTTTTTAAAATCCCATTTGGTGGTCTAGTCAGCACTCTGGGAATTTCAACAGTCCGTTTCCACTATTTGCTCAGCCCCAGTCACCCTGTGCTGTGCCTACAACACCTCATGTCCGGAGTCTGCCTCGAGTTCCAGCCAGGTCTCCTCACCTGGCACAGCCTGCCACAGGCCCAAGTAGGCCAAGGGCCCCTTCCCTCAGCCACGGGACAACTGAGTCATTCTCCAGAATCCAGGATCTTGAGCTCCGTCAATGACAATGGGATCTCAGATACCTGGCTCACAGGTGGATGTCATGCATGTCTGCATATAGATTGTTGTATGGTGAAGGATTGTTAATGGAGGACAATGAATGCCTGTTGTGAAAAGCTGTGAAAACTTGTGGCTGACTTTGTTCCACCTGATTGAAAAGTAACTATTGTTCATTTAAAACAAAAGATTTCCTGACATTATAGAGTAGGCAAAAAAAATAATTTATTTATGAGCTGCCACAGTTAAAAGTATTTAATTTTGTGGCTGTTTTTTTTTGGTTGGTTGGTTGGTTGTTTTTTGCTTTTTGTTTTTTTTTTTTTCATTTACCCTCAAAGGAAACAAAATATATACACGGCTTAATCCCCCCAGTTTCTCTCTCTCTCTCTTGGCCTCAAGCTTTTACTCACCTGTATTTTTTCTGAGATTTTTCCACCTCAGGCTTCAATTTTTCAAAAGGTTTCAATTTTTATTTGATGGCTACAGAGTTTCTTCAAATTAAGAAAACTGCTCTTAAAATGACAAAAAGTAAAAAACAAAAGCAAGAATAAATACAGAGAGAAAACCAGTAATCGCATTCTGTTGCATTGTCAAGCAAAATGAAATGCAAGCAAAAGTAAAGGAAAAGAATGAGAAAAACAGACCAAGCAAAATTTTATGGGTTATGAAGAATTTGAGTTTCAATATTTTGAAATATACTTTGAAAAAATATTCGTAAGTTCTTTAGTCTTCCAAAAGTTATGTACATTTTTTTCTATTTGAAAAAATATTGCAAAAAATGAAGACTTTTAGCCAGCTGTCATCTTAATACCAGTATTATATATAATTCTGACAAAACCTTATATGCTAAAACATGTGTTTTTCTTTTGTTTGTACCCAGTTTTAATTCAGATCTAAAGTGAATGCATCATTGAAATGAGACAACATAAAGTCACTGAAATATCTGAAATTCACATCAGATTGCAGTTCTCAAGCAGTATAACTGCATTAAAGACATGAAAGAAGTCCTGTTTTCTACTCAGTTAAGGAACTAGCTGTTAAGGTTAAACCATAGGCCTGTTATATTCTTCAGTGTGGATTTATTTACTCCAAATGTGAAGCTGACCTCTGCCAACTTCGTCCCCAGCCCCAAGATTACAGTGCCATCACAATGCCATCAGCTGAAAGAAGAGGAAGAAGGAATTTCCTCACTTTCTTATCCAGACCTCTGCGTAGGTGATGCTGAAAGGGAGTGAAACACAACAGGTGTTGCTAAGTGCACTGGCAGTATGTTATGGGATCAGGTGAAGCTGCTGAGGTTTGATTTGGTTCAGATTTCCTTGTTTGTCATAGGAACTGGAATTTGGAAAGTGAAGAACAACATATGAAAAGAAATCAAGATACACTGCATGGGCGTGAAAATGTTTCTCAGCAAAGCAAAGGGTTGCACTGCCCCCCGTCACTTTCACCTCCTTGTGCTGTTGCAAAACATGTGTAACACCCTCCATAATCTGAGTTGAAGGTATCCTGGGGATCAGCACAGTAGAGAGACTTTTTAATATACTATTATGGGTATCAACTCCTAACAATTACTGCCTCCCTTCCAGGCTATCATTGGATGTGACAGTTTCTCTTCCAGAGAAACTAAATTTATTCATCCTTTCCTCCATCTAGCACACTTATCCTGCAGAAGTAGTGCTGAACCAGTCCCTTACGTTGACAGCTGTTTCCAGTGAGATACGTGTATTAAGTTCAGTATAGCAGCTCAAAAGCCTTTTTTATATGATCCTTGAAACCTTTCAGCCCCAGAAACAACAGAGTTGGATTTCTGTACCTTTCATCAGGGATCTGTCAGTGACTTCAGTCTTAAAGAGTTTTGTCCTCAACTCTAGACTTGTTTTGCCCTTTTCATGGTCCTTGTATCTGTGGTGACCTGCTGTTATCACCTTCTACTCATGCTCCTATTTACTCCCTTTTCCTTAACCCTTTCTTCCTTATCACTGCCTATAGACTCATCCTTTTCCCCTTCTCTTGCTTTGGCTTCAGTGCATTTTGCTACTTTGTCATTAACAAAATCCCTTTATTTACACTCCTGAAACCTCAGCTCCTATTCAGATGCTTCCTCCTGTACTGGGATTCCCTTCCCCTAACAATAACTCTGCATGTCAGTGGGAGCCCTTGAACTTATCCACACTGCAGACTTAGAGCATTTGCAGAATGCAGTAATCTGCACCTTCACCTCACCATCCCTATATGTTTCCTTACAATAAATATGCTGGCTCTTCTGTTTCTCTACTCAAGTCAGCATCTGCCTGATTACAGTACCCATGTGGCCCTTTCCATCTCCTTCTTGCACCGCACCGCACCCCATCTCCCCATCTCATACTCTCATGTTAAATTATTTATAGGAGATAGATTCACAGACCTGTTATGGCTAATTATATCCATTCACTTCTAATGAATGGGAATTCTGCTGGCAGTTAAGATTGCCAAAAATGTTTTGACCTAAGAAAGAGGAGGTGACTGCTACGTATGTAGATCAGACCCTATAAATGTATCCTGGGATCAGTGTGTCTTGTCCTTCTTCAGAAATCTCTAAGGTAAGAGTGTTAGAGGCTTTGGTCTGGGGAGGTGGGGGTTGAAGGAAATTGGCCCTGCATTCCGCAAGCACCACCACTGCATTCCTGCAGGCACTTAGATTCATTCCACAGGGGACTGCCAATGTCAGCTGGGATTTTCAATCTGCTTTCAAGGCATCTGTACATTTTCTGTCTGTAAATTTTCTCTGGAATTCTGTGCAGCAGTAAGAAGGAAGTTGCTAATTCTATTTTACAGTACTGACCAGCTTCCAGCCCTGCAAGCCATTCATCTCGTCTCTCAAAAGGTAAGATACTGATTTATTTGCTCTTTAGGGACAGAGGGAGATGCTTTAAGATAGGACTTCCATGCAGCTGTACTGGCCATCCCTGCATCCTTTATATTTATTTCCATTTTATAAATACAGTATACTTGGGCTGGGTTGCTTATAACAGACAGGATTCACAAAGACAGTAGTCTTAAAGGTGCTTTATTGCCTACAGGGAGTGGAAGAATACTACATTTACAGACATTAAGTTGTAAGCTTAGGAAGAATGGTCCTAAGAAGAAAAAAACATCATGTAGCAGTTTCCAATTACTTACTCAGAAGTTAAATATTTTC
This sequence comes from Anser cygnoides, assembly GCF_040182565.1. Classification (NCBI taxonomy): domain Eukaryota; kingdom Metazoa; phylum Chordata; class Aves; order Anseriformes; family Anatidae; genus Anser; species Anser cygnoides. The sequence goes on along the minus strand of NC_089891.1, from coordinate 293,934 downwards.
GTGAAGCCAACAATCATCCTTTGCCTTTGCCTCAAACATGAAGTCACTGGTAATAGCTTTGAAGGAATGGGAAAAAACATATACATATTTGAATAATGTTATGGAATGCTAAAACTGCTGTTGAAAGATTGGATCCATTTCAAAACCTTATATATTATTTTGTGAAGCAGTCTCATTTGTTTAATAATATTTAATAACATTTTAAGTCAACAATATGGAAATTATGTAGTGAGAAACAAAACAGTGGATTGTAGCAGCAGGTTGTATTGATGCATTTGAATTTATAACAAATAAATTGTGTCATGAACTCTGTCTTTGTTGGCTAAGAAGAAAAAACAATTTTTGTCATGTGAACAGCGGAACGCTGAGTGGAATTAGTTTTATAATGTACAAAGGTACTGTGAATATTATTAAAATATTACTTCAGTGAGGCTAGACATACTTCAATAAGGAAGTTGTTAAGTAGTAAAGGGTTCATAAAATAGTTTTAAAATTATTCAAAGTTCAGAATATATTTCCTGCAACCAAAGCAAAATAGCTTCTCAAGAAAAAGCAAACAGTTTATTTTATTGTCACCTAAAGGTCCTACATAGGTGAAAATATCTGATATAAATGAGCTTCTTAATTATTAGGAAAAACTTTTCAAATTCCAAATTGAAGGTGATGGATCTAGATAAAATTAGGCTAAAAACAAAGGATGGATTTGAAACACTATTAATTTTGGAACAATATACCTGAATTCCAGCTTAACAATTTCATGGAGCTTTTCAGTCAAGATAATTGTTTAGCAATAATAAACAGGGTAATTCAAAAATAAAAAGTGAATGAATGTAAGATTACTCAGTTTCTGTTACAAAACAGATCAACACAGAGAATAACAACACTGTTAGCAGATATATCTGTGGAATAATTGGAAGATTTGACACCTTGGACTATTTTATCCCAAGGGAATGTCTGTAATGAGAAATGCTAATAATGTTAGCTCTCTGCATATGAAGTGTACTCCTCCAGTCTTTTCTTGTAGACATACAGTCTGAAACAGATCAACAGAAAGAAAAAAAAAAAAAGGAAAAAAAAAAAGCTTTTACAATTCTAAAATCTGGAATATTTACTGAGAGCAGCATTTGGAATCTCGGCAAATATCTGTTTATCCTGTTAATACAACAGATGACAGAACCATGAGCATTCCATGAATATGTTCTCCATGAACATTCCTACATTCCTCTGAAAAAGCAGTAGTATATTAGGCCTAGTGTTCTCACTCTATAAAAAAGATATAAAGGAAAGAATATTATAGAACAGAGATCTAAAATAGCAGAAGAATGAAAGAACGAGTCAGTTAAATTAGATGATACATATAGTAATGTGAACATTTAATATTTTTGTCAGTGACATGGACATCCCCCACACAGTGGGATTGAGTGCACCCTCAGAAAGTTTGCTCACAACACCAAGCTGTGTAGTGTGATTGACACACTGGAGGGAAGGGGTGCCATCCAGAAGGACCTAGACAGGACTGAGAGGTGGGCCTCTGCGAATCTCATGAGGTTCTGCAAGGCCAAATAACGTATTTCATACCCTCACAGATACTTGCTGCATTACTCCCAGTAAACACCAGCCATGGCTACAGATGCTGATATGGCCATCTTTGGGGAGGCAGCTCCCTACCTCCGAAAGTCAGAAAAAGAGAGAATTGAGGCCCAGAACAAGCCCTTTGATGCCAAGTCATCAGTCTTTGTGGTGCATGCTAAAGAATCCTATGTGAAAAGCACAATCCAGAGCAAAGAAGCAGGAAAGGTCACTGTCAAGACTGAAGCAGGAGAAGTGAGTAAAAAAATCAAGGCTTAAGAATACAATTTAATCTTACGCTAGACTCTTAGATGACAAATACGGTTCTTTCTTTTCTTTGGCAGACTCTGACCGTGAAGGATGATCAGGTCTTCTCCATGAACCCTCCCAAGTATGATAAAATCGAGGACATGGCCATGATGACCCACCTCCACGAACCCGCTGTGCTGTACAACCTCAAAGAGCGTTATGCAGCCTGGATGATCTACGTAAGTACCAGCAGCTGTCTTCCTTTGGGTAGCTGGAAGGCCTGCTGTGCCAGGCTGAGCAGAAGCCAACGTGCTGTCTCCCTTCCTCGCAGACCTACTCGGGTCTCTTCTGTGTCACCGTCAACCCCTACAAGTGGCTGCCGGTGTACAACCCGGAGGTGGTGTTGGCCTACCGAGGCAAAAAGCGCCAGGAGGCCCCTCCACACATCTTCTCCATCTCTGACAACGCCTATCAGTTCATGCTGACTGGTGAGTGCCTGATCTCATTCAAAGCAATCTAAACCAAAAAGCCTCATTGCTTTTACTGGAGCATGTGACAAGACAGCTTCAAACACCATGGAGCTGAGTGAGAGAAATTGACAATTGCAAGCCAAACTGTACCAGAAGCATGCATAGTTTCAGCACTGTGTATTATTGTACCAAATTCCACACTCTCCCATCGCAGAAAGAAACACTGGACTCACTGTTTGCTACTTTTTTACATTGAGGGAATAGAAAATATTATTATTCCATGCAGTCCTTTACCTAATCACAGGTAGGCAGTTTGATTCGATTCCTTGATGAGAACTGTGTGAAGGGCAAGTGCATACACAGTTTGTCCGAGGACCATGTGCCTCTGACAGTTGCGTGGGTCCAGCAGAGCTTATACTTACTACTGAGGGATGTGGAAGGAAATCCAGTACTGTCTTCTAGGAGTCAGTGCTTAGACTTTCCAAAGAAGCCCCAGCTTACATTTACAGCTTTACTTTTCAGTCAGGTCAGTGCTATTCAGGACAATGGCTAAAACTTTCATTCTGCCTTTTTTTGCAGACCGTGAGAATCAGTCAATCCTGATCACGTAAGTATACTCACTCCCTACTCAAGTCCCTGAGGGGCTGCCCCATGCCCAGGAACCACACGCTCTCTGGTTCCATGTTTGATTTGACAGCGGAGAATCCGGTGCAGGGAAGACTGTGAACACAAAGCGTGTCATCCAGTACTTTGCAACAATTGCAGCTAGTGGGGATAAGAAGAAGGAGGAGCAGTCTGGCAAGATGCAGGTGGGCTCCTAGAAGTAGGACCCTGCAAGTGTCTGATTGATTTCTGACCTATAACATGACATTGAGGTTTCTATTTTAGGGGACACTTGAGGATCAAATCATCAGTGCCAATCCCCTGTTGGAGGCTTTTGGTAATGCCAAGACTGTGAGGAATGACAATTCCTCACGCTTTGTAAGTTGTTGCCTGGCGTAAGAAAAGATGACTTTATTCTTATCAACACAATGCAGTCAGAGTTGGTGAGGTGGATCTAGATCTTTTATTATTATTATTATGATTATTATTATTATTATTTAATTTCAGGGTAAATTTATCAGAATCCATTTTGGTGCCACGGGAAAACTGGCTTCTGCTGACATTGAAACATGTAAGACCAGGCCTCCAGGCCTGACCACATTCCTTCTGACTTTGATCCTCAGTTCCTGTGCTAACTCTCTCCTACCGTCCTTCCCAGATCTGCTGGAGAAGTCCAGGGTCACTTTCCAGCTCAAGGCTGAAAGAAGCTACCACATATTTTATCAGATCATGTCCAACAAGAAGCCAGAGCTAATTGGTAGGAAATACCAGTAACTTCTCCAGACACAGTTCACTGAGCAACATTTTTCATTCCTTTCCATGCCAATAGTCTTTTGATCTGTATATGTTTTGTCCTTCTTCTCAGAGATGCTACTGATCACCACCAACCCATATGACTACCAGTATGTGAGTCAAGGGGAGATCACGGTTGCCAGCATTAATGACCAGGAAGAGCTGATGGCCACAGACGTAAGCAATGCACAGAAGGTTTCTTAGGTGGACTCTGATCTATAGATAGGCATGGTCCTTGCTTTTACGTATTCTTTAATTATTCCTTCGTTAGAGTGCCATTGACATCCTGGGCTTCACTCCTGATGAAAAAACAGCCATTTACAAGTTGACGGGGGCTGTCATGCACTACGGGAACCTGAAGTTTAAGCAGAAACAGCGTGAAGAGCAGGCAGAGCCAGACGGCACCGAAGGTATTATTACTACAGTAAATACTGAAACACTCACTACTACAGGAAGGGTTCAGGGTCCATGACTCAGGGTCATGATTCATGTCGTGAATCCATGATTCAGAATCAGAATCAGTCAGAATCATGGACTCCATCTGCATTTTTCCCCCAATGCTAGTATTGCAGCACATCAGTGTGTCCTAACAAGAGGTCTTCCCTGGAAGAACACAACTGAGCAAAAGATGTAGGTTTCTTTGGACTATGCAAAGTATAAGGATCAGTAAATCCCAAACCACACTTCCATCTGCTGACAGAGTAGTAGTCAGGCAGAAGAAAGTTGGGCTTTGCTGCTCTACTGAATGGCAGCTTCCCAGATGTGGCTCATAACCAAGAGCCACTGTGCTCACTGACTTAAGTTTAAGTACCCAGGGAGAAAACAGTCATTTATCATGTGCTGTCGTCACCTCCTAAAGCTATTGATTCCAGGTAAAACTAAGCCAAAATCCTGAAGCTGTTCTACCCCAAAGCCAGTATTCTTGCAAGCAACTCCTAGTGCCTGAAGTGAGAGCATTGTGCTATTCTATTTTGCGTAGAAGGTTAAAAAGGAACATCAGTTAATACTGCAGCTATGGCTCTTACGTTCTACATTTTCTGTAGAGTTTCAGCATGTTTCCAGGACTTCCGTTTGAAAAATAGGCAGCTAACATATGTCTGCTGTGTTTGCTTTGCCTAGAATTGTTCAAAGGTATATTCCTTTACAAGGTCATGGAAGTATTTTCATGAAACCAGAGTTATTTTTGTATATTACGAATGTGTCTTATTGTCAGGGGGAGGTTCTTGTTTTGTTTTCATTTGCTTTTTAGGAAGGTTAAGGCGTTAAGTGAAAATGCATGGGATACAATAGCAATGAATCTGATAATGATGAATATTCATAGTACAATATAGCACTTCCATCTGCTTAAGTGATGTCAGGTGTGGTATTTTGCTGACCAAATCTTGGAAGCATTTGGAGCCGTGTATGCAACACCAATTCCATTGAAATCAGTTTTGTTTCCGAGTCTCAGGTCAACGTAAAGTTTGACCATTACTCTGAACCTGTGAACAAATTTCTCAGTGTGGCAAAATCATCTATTATTGTGCCAGTTCTGCTTGCTCTTAAACCTAGGAGAAGACTGTGGCAGTTTATCTTCTCTGCCCTCTGTTTACTTCATTTAGTGTGCATTTCTTCCTACTTTGCATTCTTTTGAAGGCACCAAGGAAAACAAGCAATTTATTCCAGTATTACGCTATCTTTACTCATTGGATTTTCTTTTCTGTTTCTAACCTGAATATCTATTGATGCAATTTAAGGATGTTTGGACATTTCAAATATTAATGCAGCAATCTGCTGTGTTTTTTTCCTGTGTTTTCACATGATATATATAGGCATTCTTGGGCAAAGCGTTTTGCATGCCATGCCTGTTAACAGGGTCCGCATCTAAATTCATTGTTACAGGTAATAGTAGAAAGTAAAATGACAAACCTTTTGAATTCTGCTTGAGCATGCACTTCTAAAAACTGGTATTCATTTCAGGTGTAGGTTCTTTAAGGCATAATTGACACCTAAGCATTGTCGTCTCTTGAGTATTATGTTTTTAAGGTTGCTTTATCAGCAGTCATTGAAAGAGATTGCACTGTCTGGTTCTGAGAACATCTGTGATTGTCTACAAGCTCACTATCATCCCAGACTTAGTTTTCCCTTTTCTCTTTTAAAACATTTCTTTAGTTTTGTCTACCTAAATGCCTCTAAATTAAATTTTCATTCAATAAAATTCAAAATAAGCCGATGGTGAAGAAAATATACCCAACGCAAATGCTCCACAGCTTCTGGGGAATGCTGCTTATGACGAAATACAAATATGTTACATTTTTGTCTTAATTGGCCTTCTTATCTTGACTACAACTGCCTTTCACTACTAGTTGTTTTGTTGTTGTTTTGTCTTTAAAACAACAACAAACACAGTAGTGTCTCCTATCAAGAGACATATCAATATCTCCTATCAAATCAAGAGAAGGTTCTGTATCTTTATGTATGTGTCTTAGAGTATTTATAATTTCTGCAGAAGCCATTCTGAATTTCTACGAGATAGACCTGCTGGTAAGCTAATACACACTGCCACTGTGTGTTTGTATAGTTGCTGACAAGGCTGCCTACCTGATGGGTCTGAACTCAGCAGACCTGCTCAAGGCCCTGTGCTACCCCCGAGTCAAGGTTGGGAATGAATATGTAACCAAGGGTCAAACTGTGCAGCAGGTAAGAAAAATTTGGTGTCTGGCAAGAAGTGTTTTGATAACAAAGACACTGGACTTCCATTTTTGCTCCACATGATAACTGCATACTTTCTGGTTTTGATTTAGGTATACAATTCAGTAGGTGCTTTGGCAAAGGCTGTCTTTGAGAAGATGTTCTTATGGATGGTTGTTCGCATCAACCAACAGCTGGATACGAAGCAACCCAGACAGTACTTCATTGGTGTCCTGGACATTGCTGGCTTTGAGATCTTTGATGTAAGAGAAGGGTCTTCATATAAGTTTCACGGAATGGGCATTAAGAAACTCGAATATTTCTTTTTTATATTTCTTTATGGATTTTCTTATTTGTTGGATATTCCTAACATTTCTGTAGGAATGGCACTCTTTTGGCTAGTTACCCATAAGGGTTACAGGTTTTTTGTAGTCTGTTGTTCCATGCAGAAATTAAATTTGCATTGAAGAGTGATATCAGAATGTTTAACAACTGATGGGTAAGACAAATTATGAGGAAATTAAAACTTGTCATCTTGAAGATTTTGTTAATGCTGAAGCCAGATTCCCTCTGAACAGTCTATCAGTATAGCTAAATCATAGCAGGGAAAGAACTGTGATGACTAGCATTTTGAACTAAGCTCTTCAATATTTTTCAGTGCTCAGAAGTATGTTCAGGTGGGGCTATGGCTCCAAAGTGTAGTTATATTAGAGGATGGAATGCCCCAGTCAACTGTCCAGGTCCACATTCAGGATCCAAATCATGGAGACCTTGATGGGTTGAAAATAAAACATATTGGAACATGCAAAGTGTTCATGGAACTGAACCTTGAAAGTCAATATATCTCTTTGCATTCTGCAGTTCAACAGCCTGGAGCAGCTGTGTATCAACTTCACCAATGAGAAACTGCAACAGTTCTTCAACCACCACATGTTCGTGCTGGAGCAGGAGGAGTACAAAAAGGAAGGAATTGACTGGGAGTTCATTGACTTTGGGATGGACCTGGCTGCCTGCATTGAACTCATTGAGAAGGTTCTTGGACATTGTACACTTAATAGCTTTTCATATGTAAAAGCAAATTTCTATGCTGAGATTTGCTGAGTTTTTCCAAAATTTGCTGAATTTTCTATGCTGAAATGACCACTTTAATATGTGGCACCCACATTTAATGCAGCACATAACTTTTTTGGACTGTGAGCACTCCATATATGTTTTCATGTGTATGTTCATGAGGTGGTTAATCTGTTCCTTACATCACTGCCTGTGTGCTTCTGTTGAGTAGTGCATATGATTCACAGGGGGGCAAAAATTTCAGTCCTAGTCATAGTAATAAGTCTGTCTTAGAATCCATACTGAAATGTATGTATTCATTTAATTTATGCCGAGAGGGTAATTACACTGAACAGCTTCTATTTTAATGTTTGAAGAAATTTTCTATCCTGCTTCAAAGAAGAAGCATTTATTTAACGTAAACTCTTTCTTCCTCAAACCTGAGTGTATTTTCATATATCTTACTTTCATTCATTTCATTTTCAGTCTTCAACTAACATGCACACAGTGAATTTCTACATGCCAGTTCTTTACTACGTTAAAATCCTGAAATAGATAGGTGAACTTGTTTACATGTATCTGATGATATATCCACTAACAAAATGCACTTTCTGGAAAAAAAAATGAGATGACACACTCTGAGGAGGATTTTTTTGTATCACCTTATCTTCCATTCCTCTGTCTTATATTCTGTCTCCCTCATCCTCACTTCCTTTATTCATGTTTTGCTATTTCTTCCAGCCCATGGGAATCTTTTCCATCCTGGAAGAGGAGTGCATGTTCCCCAAGGCAACTGACACCTCTTTCAAGAACAAGCTCTATGACCAGCATCTGGGCAAGTCCAACAATTTCCAGAAGCCCAAGCCTGGCAAAGGCAAGGCCGAGGCCCATTTTTCACTTGTGCACTATGCTGGCACAGTGGACTACAACATCACTGGCTGGCTTGAGAAGAACAAGGACCCCCTGAATGAAACTGTTGTGGGCCTGTACCAGAAGTCATCCCTGAAGACACTGGCCTTACTCTTTGCCTCTGTTGGTGGGGCAGAAGCAGGTGATTTCTTTTAAATCAATTCTCCTATAGTTTACAGGGGAAAAAAAAAAAAAAAAAACAAAAAAAAAAAAAAACGACTTGCAATAATATTTTGCAGTATTTTGCAACAATATTAACAATATTTAAATTTTATAAATGTATGACTTCTGTTTTCATAAGTCAGTGTAGCTAGTATTACTTTAATCACAATAGTTTAAAATATATGGAAAATATGGTTTGTATACACAAAAGGTTTCCTAATATAATGAAAGGTTTGTGTGCCGAAAACCTTCTCTACTTTTTGGCGCTCAGTCACTCAGATTAATAAAGGATATTAGATTTTTCTAGAGACCTTTATAGGTGTGTTGTCAGAGTGGAGATCAGAAAGAAAATTTGCACAGGATCTGTGACACAGCAGATAATTTCTACAATAAAACATTCCCAAATACTTCAAGAAATACTATCAAACCCATCACCATGACATTAAATTTATGCATAGTTTTAGATATAAAGTTATGGAAAGACACTTATGTTGATGTACTTAATGTATTCATTCATGAGTTATTTAATTCCTTAATTTTCCTACTCTACAGGATGTTGCATTTTATTTCCTGTTTTAATTTTCTTTACATAAGAAAGTCATTAGATTTTGTTCAGCTATTATCTGAAGAAAATCTTTGAAACGATAAACGCTCTAGGCATTTATGAATTTTGCTCATATTATTACATTTTCTATTTATTAAGATGGACACACAAAGTTTTTCAAATTCTAATCAGGTTTTTGTTGTTCAATTCTTTTTTTTTTTTTTTGTATTATTTTTCAGAGAGTGGTGGCAGTGGCAAGAAAGGTGGCAAGAAGAAGGGTTCTTCTTTCCAAACTGTCTCGGCTCTTTTCCGGGTACTTTAGAATAATCATTATAAATTCTACAGCATTGTGAACAAAGATATAGAAAATTCTGTACATAAAAAGTTTTAGATCAATCTAGTATATAAAATCTTTATGTTCAGAAAGGGTAAAGGCATGCACTTCATAACAAAGAAGGATTCTCATTGAATTATTGGAAGAATTACTTCAGAAGTGCCCAAAAGATTGTTCTGATCATGATCTTATTACAGTGGTTTTAATCCATCTTTGCTCTTGCTCTTAAGGAAAATTTAAACAAACTGATGAGCAATCTGCGAAGCACACATCCACATTTTGTGCGGTGCCTCATTCCCAATGAAACAAAAACACCTGGTAAGTTGTTCAGGTTACATGATGTAAGGAATCTATCCATCTCTGTGCGATACAATGAAGTACCAATTCATGATATCATTTGTTAGGTGCCATGGAACATGAGCTGGTGCTTCACCAGCTACGATGTAACGGTGTGCTGGAAGGGATCAGAATTTGCAGGAAAGGATTTCCCAGCAGAATACTCTATGCAGACTTCAAACAGAGGTCAGTCTTCCCTTAATCCACCCTCCATCATATCCTTGCTGAACAGTTTACATTTACTAACTGTTTTAAATTCTGTGGGGGTTATGGGAAGGTTCATAGTAACTACATATTCATAGTATTCATACATATACATATTCATTCATATACATAGTTCACAGTAACTACATAACTGGCATATAAAAGTCTGTTGTCCAAGTTAGTCATCCAGTTTCTTTCAATAGGTAGCTAGAAGAAAAGACATTTCCAAATGGCAATTATTTTTATTTATTCCTGCCCTCTCCCTCTCCCTCTCCCTCTCCCTCTCCCTCTCCCTCTCCCTCTCCCTCTCCCTCTCCCTCTCCCTCTCCCTCTCCCTCTCCCTCTCCCTCTCCCTCTCCCTCTCCCTCTCCCTCTCCCTCTCCCTCTCCCTCTCCCTCTCCTTCTCCCTCTCCCTCTCCCTCTCTTTTTCTTTTTCTTCTGTGATAAAACATTTTTTAATTAATTATCCAGAAAGAATGTTGACCAGCTTGGACTTTGTTAACTTCTAGGTAGCAAAGTAGGATGACTTGCAGCCATCAGCACACAAATGTGAATCAAGCAGCTACAAAATGTTCTAGACTAAAATGTTGGAAAACCAAATAATATCAAAAGGTCTTGCTTCTTGCTCTGTATCAGCTGGAATACACTCCAAGAGTATGTACTGACACTATCTGGGTGAAGAATTGTTTCTCATTCCCAAACATTTTTTTCTTGTACATAGAGTTCTCATTTGAAGATAACTCATTAAATAAAAGGACATGGGAAATATGCCAGTAGTTACCTGTGGAAATCTGTATTCATTCTTTGTCAAGGATTTCAGGACTAAAGAAAGTGCAAGTTTTACTCTAAAAACATTTACCCGTGGAAATATCATTTCTAAGCAAAAGAGTAGAGTTCAGGCTTACTCACTTCTCATCCACTCAAGACCACTCTGCAGAAAATCCTAACAATGAAATCAGTTTGTACAGGCTTGAATGAGCTTTCAGGAAGCTGTTCTTCATATTCTACTTCCTCCCATAGGTACAAGGTGCTTAATGCCAGTGCTATCCCAGAGGGACAGTTCATTGATAGCAAGAAGGCTTCTGAGAAGCTCCTCGGATCTATTGATGTGGATCACACCCAATACAAATTTGGTCACACCAAGGTATAAATACTTATTGACTGAAATACTGTGTATCTGTACTTTGCAGTACCTGACAATTATGTGCTGCAACCATTTCCTTTCTCAAGGTGTTCTTCAAAGCTGGGCTGCTGGGACTGCTGGAGGAGATGAGAGATGACAAGCTGGCACAGCTTATAACCCGTACACAGGCCAGGTGCCGAGGCTTCCTGATGAGAGTGGAGTTCAAAAAAATGATGGAGAGGAGGTAGTTACATACAGTTATTTGGCATGCTGGGCCAATCCTCCTAACATACCAATGGTGTGAACAAAACTGAAAATGAGCTCCTTCTCGATGAAACTCATTTGTTTGTTATTAGTTCATTTTACCACTATGGATGGAAAAAAAAAAAAAAGAAGAAGAAAAGACCTTCTTTAAATTATGTCACTCTTTGTAGTTATTTTTGCTAATTTCTATAAATGGCTAAATTCTGTAAATGTCCAGAATTCAGATATATAGGCCATGGAAGCTGTTCATGTCCAAAATCTGGACTTCAAAACTGTCCATATAGGTTGGCCATCTCTACATCACAACAGGACATTTGCTTCCCATATACATAAAATATATAATATGTATATGTCTGTATGTATGTAATTCATTATATAGAGAACTATTACTATGAAGTATTACATATAGAACAGTCACTATATATTATACATATTTATATATACAAGTTAATTATGTAATATACATTCAAAAGTATAAAACACTTTCTTTACCTTTCAGGGACTCTATATTCTGTATCCAGTACAACGTACGTGCATTCATGAATGTTAAACACTGGCCCTGGATGAAGCTGTTCTTCAAGATCAAGCCCTTGCTGAAGAGTGCAGAATCAGAGAAGGAGATGGCAAACATGAAGGAAGAGTTTGAGAAAACCAAGGAAGAGCTTGCAAAGTCTGAGGCAAAGAGAAAGGAGCTGGAGGAGAAAATGGTTTCCCTGCTTCAAGAGAAAAATGATCTACAGCTCCAAGTACAGGCAGTGAGTGTTGCTAATGCTTTTGGCTTATAATGCCCCGTGTAAAATAATCCATATGTCTTGGTAACAGAAACATTATTCCAAACCAGTATTATTTTGAACAACATGTAAATAATAAAATAGGAAGGAAAACCATATAGAAAAGCTAAGCTGGAATAAATAAATATTAAGGAATTTGCAAGTCGTTATTGCAGCTTGTTCCTTACACTTTTAAATCAAGAGAGAGCTAATCCATTTCCAGTTAGTAAACCCTACTGTTTATAGTATATTGTTTTAAATCATATAGACAACTTAGAGAAGCAATTATTATGTCTTTATGTAACCTTATTTACTATATAATTTTGATATGTTATCATCTGATGAATGAAGTTAGTCTGGATGTCCAACTGAAATCTTGATTTGGGGAATTACAAATGGATTCTATTGGAGTAAGTAAGAGGGGCTGAGAGTGGGAGGTATTTCTACAGCATTTTTCATTCCTGCCTCTTCAGGAAAAACAGTGATGAAAGTGGAGTCTCCTTCCCTTTTTCCCAGGAGATAAAATTATAGCAACAATGATACCCTTAGAGCTGTCTTTACTAGCAAAAGATTAGGATTTATCTGATCCTATTTTGATGTCTACAGTATAAATGTAGAGTATAAATCTGAGTTAGTAGCCTTACTCTCCTTGTCTTCAGCAAGAAGTAACTCATTCTTGATACAATTCATCCAAAAAAATATTTTTTTGCGGGCGGGGGAAGTAGTGAAAATCAACTGCATCTTGATCTTCTCAGTTACAGGAAGTTACATATCAGATAAATAAATCTAGGTGAGATAAAACCCAGACTAGCCATCTTGCTGAGCCATAGGAAGCCTTCTGCCTGGATGGTATCTCTGCTCTTTGTTAGAACCATAAGGAAAAGAACATGGAGTACAAAGAAAATAAATGTTACTTCTCCAAGGACTTCAAAGTTTCCATGCCTGCAAATTCAGGCAATTTGTACTGGCTAAACAGCAGTCTTCTTTCCAAACTGTACTTCCTGACCACAACGGCTACACATATGTCTGATGCAGTTGATGCCTTTGAAACAGTGATCTGAACACAAAATTTTCCCCTAAACTAAAACTAAAAGATTTGTATTAAAGATGAATTTATGCTAAGTAAATTATTTTGTGAGATTTATAATAAGTATTTCTCAGCAGAATGTCGGAGCGCTTAGCATTCAAGTTTTAAATGCTGAATGATGAGAAATCTGCCTATATGGTACTCCAATGACTTCAGCAGAACTCTATGCCATTCATAGATCCAGTGCAATGTAACACTAATAAAATTAAAATACATATATATATATCCTTAGCGCCTATTACTATACTATTACTTAGCACCTGTCTTCAGGGCTGGAGGCATTCCAAAATAAACAGTATAAAAAAAAATAAATCAAAAAATAAAATACTCTTATTTAAAAATAAATAAAAAAATAAAATAAATAAACTCTTATGATAAAGAGTTCTAACTTGAAACATCATTATGAAGCTGCTTTGAAAATAAAAATACCTTGCTTTAAAAAAAGGAGAAAAAATAATGGCTGACATACAAACAGAATTTTGAGAAATATTTTATTCTAATGAATCATTGCAGGAAGCTGATGGTTTAGCTGATGCTGAAGAAAGATGTGATCAGCTCATCAAAACTAAAATCCAGCTGGAAGCCAAAATTAAGGAGCTGACAGAGAGAGCAGAAGATGAAGAAGAGATGAATGCTGAGCTGACAGCCAAGAAGAGGAAACTGGAGGATGAATGTTCAGAGCTGAAGAAAGACATTGATGACCTGGAGTTAACATTGGCCAAGGTTGAGAAGGAAAAACATGCCACCGAAAACAAGGTATGAGGCAGAAGACATCACTCACACTGTGCTATTATGGGAGTCTTGTACCTACTCGTTTTAATTACACTTGCTCCCTTCTCATCAAAGGTGAAAAATCTCACAGAGGAGATGGCATCCCTGGATGAGACCATTGCCAAGCTGACAAAAGAGAAGAAAGCCCTCCAAGAGGCCCACCAGCAGACACTGGACGACCTGCAGGCCGAAGAGGACAAAGTCAATACATTGACCAAAGCAAAAACCAAGCTGGAGCAGCAAGTGGATGATGTAAGCACACGTGCCTCCAGCAAGACAGGACAGGTATGGAGTTTGACCTGCCTGGCATTGATGGTGTTGTTGTGTTTAGCTGGAAGGGTCCCTAGAGCAAGAGAAGAAACTGCGCATGGACCTTGAAAGGGCTAAGAGGAAACTTGAGGGAGACCTAAAGATGGCCCAGGAATCCACAATGGACTTGGAAAATGATAAGCAGCAGCTGGATGAGAAACTGAAAAAGTAAGTGTGGTTGTGGGACTAATAACATGGATTTACTAGGTAGTTTTATTCAGGTGTTAACACTGTATGCTTTGTGCAAAGGAAAGACTTTGAAATCAGCCAGATCCAGAGCAAAACTGAGGATGAGCAAGCCCTGGGCATGCAATTACAGAAGAAGATCAAGGAGCTGCAGGCAAGTCTCTGGTCCTTCCCTTCCGCCCTTCAGAAGGACATCAGTACAAGGAGGGCATGGGTGTGAAGGGTCTTGCATTTTCCCCAGGCCCGTATCGAGGAACTGGAGGAGGAAATTGAGGCAGAGCGAACCTCTCGGGCAAAAGCAGAGAAGCACCGTGCTGACCTCTCCAGGGAGCTGGAGGAGATCAGCGAGCGCCTGGAAGAAGCAGGGGGGGCTACGGCAGCTCAGATTGAGATGAACAAGAAGCGTGAGGCAGAATTTCAGAAGATGCGCCGCGACCTCGAAGAGGCCACGCTGCAGCACGAAGCCACAGCTGCCGCCCTGCGGAAGAAGCACGCAGACAGCACAGCTGAGCTTGGGGAGCAGATCGACAACCTGCAACGAGTCAAGCAGAAGCTGGAGAAGGAGAAGAGTGAGCTGAAGATGGAGATAGATGACTTGGCCAGTAACATGGAGTCTGTCTCCAAAGCCAAGGTACTGAAATACATCTTCACAGTAGTTCAAGCTTAATCAAGTACTCCTGTTTTAAGATTTAAGTTAGTCATATTTTAAAATATATAGTAGTTCTTTACAACTTGAATTTGTGTTTAAATTCTTTAATAGTAGTATAATAATTGTTCCTTTTTCTGAACGTCATGTATCTTTAGCTGAAGCACCTAACCTAAGGATCTATGGACTGTCATTGCTTGGGTCACTATATGTTTGCTTCGTTTACGATTCTTGGTTCTCACTGTTTGGTTCACAATATTATACTGAATGATACTGACATTAACAGTTTTTTAGCTTTTTTTTTCAACTAGAAATTGCTCCTATCCTACATTTCTTTTTTCTCATATTTTTCTTCTCTTCCTGTAAATACTTCAATTATGTAATCTGTAAGTGACAAACAGAAATGCCCCCTGTTACAGTGTGCCATCATCTTGTATTTCAGAAACTGGGTGCATGTTAATTAGTTGTACAAATATTGGAACTGGAGATGCAAGTTTTATAGAACTGAGACATTTTGACTCTCTTTGAACTCTCTTCATGAGAATTCAGATTCCAGTAATTGTGTTGAACCACCGATTATCCTTCATTCTGTTCTTCATGAAAATAGGCAAATTTGGAGAAGATGTGTCGTTCCCTAGAAGATCAACTCAGTGAGTTTAAAACAAAGGAGGAGGAGCAACAACGCACAATTAATGACATCAGTGCTCAGAAAGCTCGTCTACAAACAGAATCTGGTACGACATTTATGTTTTTTAAGAGAACATTGTAAATAAATAAAAAAAAGGGCTTAAAAAAGGGGGTTAAAAAGGAAATACAAAGACCTGGAGTCTTGGTGGAAACCAAGTTAAACAAAAGCCAGCAATGTATTCATGTGGCAAAGAAGGCCAACAGAATCTGCAGGCTGCATTAGGAGTATTGCCAGCAGATGAATGGAGGTTGATCCTTCCCTGTTCTGCAGCACTGGTAAGGTCATACCTGGCATGCTGTGTCCAGTGCTAAGCTCCCCAGTGCCAGAGAATTGCACATATTCACAAGCAAGTCTAGCACAGAACCAATTATATGATTAAGGCGTTCTAGTTTGAAGGAAGAATTCATCTCTCTCATAACCTAGACTTCTTCCCTCTGCTTCACAGGAGAAATTCAGGAGACGTTGGGAATATATACCTTGGCACATGCACCATTTAGTATTCATGTTGTAAGCTTGAACTGACCACCAAACTTAGTGCAAACATAAAGCAAGAATGCTCAGATATCAACAAAGGGGGAATGATGTATCTCATGTCCTACCTCTAAAATGAATATTTTATTCAGAGGTGTGTATGACGATCAGTGACTAATATTCAAAGAAAGGAATACAATTTTGTTTAACAAAATAACTTTCATACTCATTTAATTATCAAGGTTAATAAGTTTTAAAAAGTCATACAAAGGTTCTCTTACTCAGTGTAGAAATGACCCTTCTGGGCACATGACCTGTCCAACACAAATGTGAGAAATGTAAGGAGAAAATATATGTAATAAGATCGTGTAATGTAATAAGATCTGAAAGTGTGTGTAATAATAAATAAAATACATAAATGTATGTAATAAAATGAATGTAATAAATAGATACATAAATTATGGAATAAATAGATACATAAATTATGGAATAAGATCAAAATGTAGTAAGGAGAAATGTATGTAATAAGATCATATGCTTTAGTAAGCTCTGCTAAACACACTGTCTTAAAGCCCTAACTATGCACAACACTGCCAGCAATGAGAATGAAAGGCCTATGTATCTGCAAACTTTCCCAGGTGAATATTCACGCCAGGTGGAGGAGAAAGATGCTCTGATTTCTCAGCTATCAAGAGGCAAGCAAGCGTTCACCCAACAGATTGAGGAACTCAAGAGGCACTTAGAAGAAGAGATAAAGGTGAGGAGGCTTTCCAAATTCTGTCTTGTCCACTGGATTTTTCCTCACCAAAATGTGCTTCAGACATATATGAGATTACAGAGACACCATGCTGAGAGGGAAAAAAACACAAGCACTTAGTTCATTCAGTGCAACTTACCTTTGCTCCCTGACACCTACCATCTATCCATTAGACTTCCATTTTGCAAATTCCCAGCTCTCCCATCCTCATTCAATACATTGCCATCATTCTCATGGGAGAATAATCCAGTGTCCAATAACATTTCAGTCAGGACATTTCCACATTTCCCAGGAGATTTCTATTCTTTGTCCCACAACTATTTTTCCCCCAGGCCAAGAACGCCTTGGCCCACGCCTTGCAGTCTGCTCGCCACGACTGTGACTTGCTCCGGGAACAATATGAGGAGGAGCAGGAAGCCAAGGGAGAGCTGCAGCGTGCCCTGTCCAAAGCCAACAGCGAAGTGGCCCAGTGGAGAACCAAATATGAGACAGACGCTATTCAGCGCACGGAGGAGCTGGAGGAGGCCAAGTGCGTGGGGAAAGTGCGGAAGGCTGAGAGAAAGTAACAATGGAAATTTCAGGAGACCACTATAATAGTGTCAGGAAGAATCCAATGCTGCACTTTGGGGTGGGGTGGCAGGAAGAGGGAAAATATAACCAAGAGAGAATGTGCACTGAGAAAAGCAGAAGCACCAAAGCTCTTCAGACGCAGAACAGAAGAGTGACCAGTGCTAGAGTGAATACCAGAGTGAACAGCAGAGAGTGACTTGCTAGGGCCCAGCATTCAAACACGGAAATACTATGACTCTCTAGAAGAGGTCTTACACTCTGTGTAAATGGGGGTCACACAGTACAAAGTGGCCAAGTGTGCTCTCCTGTAAAAAAAAAAAAAAACCACACACAGGCTGTATGTTTTTTTTTTTTGACTGAGAACTTGCTTTCTCACTGGGAACTGTGCTTACCACCTCCCAGGAAGAAACTAGCACAGCGCCTGCAGGATGCAGAGGAACACGTTGAAGCTGTCAACGCCAAATGTGCTTCCCTGGAAAAGACAAAGCAGAGGCTGCAGAACGAGGTGGAAGACCTGATGATTGATGTGGAGCGATCAAATGCTGCCTGTGCAGCTCTGGACAAGAAGCAGAAGAACTTTGACAAGGTATTTTGACCTCCAGTGTGTGGATCCTGGGCAGAACATCTCACCACAATTGCCACTCACGCCTTGTTGCTCCTCAGATCCTGGCAGAGTGGAAGCAGAAGTACGAGGAAACACAGGCTGAGCTGGAAGCTTCCCAGAAGGAGTCTCGCTCTCTCAGCACGGAACTGTTTAAGATGAAGAATGCCTATGAGGAGTCCCTGGACCACCTGGAAACGCTGAAGCGTGAGAACAAGAACTTGCAGCGTAAGTTGCTGGTCCTCTACTCCTGGCAGAGCTTTCTCACAATCATGTCTGACTTTCCACAGTTTTTTTTTTGCCTCCAGGTCTGCAAAGATGCCTGTTGCCTCGGTGTGGCAGGGCGCTTCCCCTTTTGCCCTGTGTATGAAAATGCTGTTCATCTTTTGTTTCCACAGAGGAGATTTCTGACCTCACGGAGCAGATTGCGGAGGGAGGAAAGGCAATTCATGAGCTGGAGAAAGTCAAGAAGCAGATTGAGCAGGAGAAATCAGAACTTCAGGCTGCTCTGGAGGAAGCTGAGGTAGCTGGCATTATTTATTTCTGTCTTACAGGTCTTGGATCTCTATCTCGTTATAAGCACTGTGAAGTCATTCCAGATACAAGAGGATAAGAATGCTTCTATAAAACTGTAGAGATATCATCAGAAACATTACACTTTCCTTTACTTAGAGCTTGAGGTTCAATATTTTTCACGTAAGTATTTAATTTGCATTCATTCCTGTACAGGCCTCCCTCGAACATGAAGAAGGAAAGATCCTACGTCTCCAACTTGAGCTCAACCAGGTCAAGACTGAGATTGACAGGAAGATAGCAGAGAAAGATGAGGAAATTGACCAGCTGAAGAGAAATCATCTCAGAATTGTGGAGTCCATGCAAAGCACCCTGGATGCTGAGATCAGGAGCAGGAATGAAGCCCTGCGGCTGAAGAAGAAGATGGAGGGAGACCTGAATGAAATAGAGATCCAGCTGAGCCATGCCAACCGCCAGGCTGCAGAGGCACAAAAGAATCTGAGAAACACACAGGGCGTGCTCAAGGTCCATTGAACTAAAGATGCTCATAGACAAGTCTTGGCTAAAATTTTCTGTTCCAAAGGACTATGGTCTGCTTATAATTTCTTTCACTTGTACTGCAGGATACCCAGATACACTTGGATGATGCTCTCAGAACACAGGAGGACCTGAAGGAGCAGGTGGCCATGGTGGAGCGCAGAGCAAACCTCTTGCAGGCTGAGATTGAGGAGCTGCGGGCAGCCCTAGAGCAGACGGAGCGGTCAAGGAAAGTGGCTGAACAGGAGCTTCTGGATGCAAGTGAGCGTGTGCAGCTCCTCCATACCCAGGTCAGTGAATAAATATATTTAATATTTATATTTCTACTCCATACAAAGGAAGTACCTGGAGACTAGCTGAAGTGTAACAGCATTTAGTTAGTTATAAGTGTAGTTAGTAGTTATAAGTAAGTGTAAGAGCATTTACTAAGTTATATGTTGCAAAGGTCACAGTATGGATAAGAAATACTAAAAGTGAGTTTTCAGCCTCAGAAACAAGATGGAATTCATTAGACTATAGTAGAGATTATTTTAAAAGTAATAAATTAAGAGGAGAATTGGAGGTTCATGCCCTATTGCTTCTGTAAGTTCACCAGCTTTCCTACGTCTGAGATTGTAAAGTCACACTTAGGTCGATGATTATGCTTATCACAGGAATTGTGTTCAAACAGGAATACACTAATACTGTCCTTAACATCTTTTAGCAAAGTTAGTGTAAGTATTCTGTGGAACTGCCACTAGACTGAAAATGATAAGGAAAGATTATGTTGTTTTTCTTTGCAAGTACAAATTCCTTCTGTGTTGACTCACAAACTGTGTGGAAATTTTTTGGAGGACATTCTTGAAACATTGGAGCTCATCACTAAGAAACTAGCTAACAGCTACTTAGCTAAACTAGCTAAGGAGCTAACAAACTAATAGCTACCACTACAGCTCCTTTAGAACAGAATTCCATGGGACCTGATGGCACAATTTACATTAAAAAAAGAATATTTTGCAGTGTTCTTGATTTGATATTACAAGGCGATGGAAAAAAAATTGTGATGTTTTTGCTCTTCAGCAGCACACCAACTTGATCAACACCAAGATGGAGCTGGAAACAGTTATTTCCCAAATTCAGAGGGAAATGTAAAAAACATTTCTTAGAGAACTGACATAATCATTAAATCTATTTTCATTTTTTAACAAGTGTATCTCAATGACTCTTTGGCAGTCTTCTACCGCAGCTGTTAATCAGCAGTGTATATTCTTCATATAACACGTTAACAGAACTTTAAATAAAAGTAGGGAAATTATTTATTGCCAGAGATGGTATATTAAAGCTGCTGGAGAAAACACTATGTTTTTTCTCAAACAGAACACCAGCTTAATCAACACCAAGAAGAAGCTGGAAACAGACATTGCCCAAATTCAGGGTGAAATGGAAGACACCATCCAGGAAGCCCGCAATGCTGAAGAGAAGGCCAAGAAGGCCATCACAGATGTGAGCTGGGGGCTCCTTTCCCTGATGATGGTGGATGTATCCCCCCCCACAAAAAAATGTCTTCATCTGCAAAACGCCTTTGATTCTTTCTTCTCCAGGCGGCCATGATGGCAGAAGAGCTGAAGAAGGAGCAGGACACCAGTGCTCACCTGGAAAGAATGAAGAAGAACCTGGACCAGACAGTGAAGGACCTGCAGCTGCGTCTGGATGAGGCTGAGCAGCTGGCCCTGAAGGGAGGCAAGAAGCAAATCCAGAAGCTGGAGGCCAGGGTGCGTGGGGCTGGTATTTGTGCACAAGTGAGCACGTCCCTTGGAGAAATACCAAAGAAGCTCCAAAGACAGATTTTTCATTGCAGGTGCGGGAGCTGGAAGGGGAGGTTGATGCTGAGCAGAAGCGCAGCGCTGAAGCTGTGAAGGGTGTGCGCAAGTACGAGAGGAGGGTGAAGGAGCTGACCTACCAGGTAAGGTAGAAGAGGGTTTTTTTGTGGTTACACACCCTTCTCTCTGGAGGTCAATGTGTTGGCATAGTGCTTTCATGAGGGTTTTCTTTCCATCCTTCTCAGTTAGTCATTGACACAGTCAGCAAGTTTTTTAGCTCTGTCCAAACGAACAGTGGTGCTCTGTAAGGCATGTAACTCTCTCTGTTTCATCTAGAAGAAATTTAGGGAGATAGCAAAAGAAGCGTTGCTATTATTTACCATTTTCTTGCTGTTGTTTAACATTGTCTGTAGTCTGAGGAAGACCGGAAGAATGTTCTCAGGCTCCAGGATCTGGTCGACAAGCTGCAAATGAAAGTGAAGTCCTACAAGAGGCAAGCTGAGGAGGCTGTAAGTATTGCTGTGAGCAGAGTCAGTCTCCCTCGTGGCAGAGGTGTTGATAATTTCCTATGCCTAGCTCTGTTCAAGACCGTAACTTTTTTGTCATTTTCTGGCTGTGCAGTACAGAAAAGATCAGGAATGTATAGAGGTGTAGAATACCTTTTGTTCTGAGCATTGTTGCATCACTGGGAAAAATGTTGAAGGTTAAGAGTAACACTTCTTTCTTTAACTTTCTTTATTTCATATTTCATCATTCCCTCATGCAGAAAATAGAACTGCCTTCAAAAAAGTTGTAATACATAATTTAATAGCAGTAAATAAGTGAAAAATGATTTAATGGAATTAAAAGTTCCTTGGAGCAGCTGTAAGCCATTGGAGCAGCCTTAAGAGGCTCTGGAGCACAGGTGATCTGCTCTTTGATCCTACCAGTCAAAGGAAGCGACTTTAAAAGGACCCATTGAAGCTGGCAGATCAATGCATGCTTATGATACTACTGGTCTTATAGCCTGGGATCTGGCTTTTTAAATGATGTGACTCTCTGAGATAACCTGGGTATTGGGAATTGATGGGGTCCATCTGTTGGAGGAGGGGAAGACCATCTTTGTTTACAGGCTTGCCAGGCTGCTGAAAGGACATTTAGACTAAAGTTGCCACAGGAGGGGAACCTAAATACACCTGACTCTTAAGAAGCGAAGGAAGGAGGATCCCAGGAATTACAGGCCTGTCAGTCTGACTTTAGTACCAGGGAAGGTTATGGAACAGGTCATTTTGAATGTCATCACATGGCTCATACAGGACAATCAAGTGATCAGAAGTAGCCAGCATTAGTTTATGAAAGGCAGGTCCTGCCTGATTAATCTGATCTTCTTCTATGACAACATGACCTGCTTATTAGACGAGAGAAAGGCTGTGGATGTTTTTTACCTGGATTTTAGTAAAGCATTTGGCACGGCCTTCTCCTGGAGAAACTGGCTGCTCATGGCTTGGACAGGTGTACAATTTGCTGGGTGAAGAACTGGCTGGATGGCTAGGCTCTAAGAGTCCTAGTGAATGGAGTTCAATTCATTTGGTAGAATCATAGAAACATAGAATGGCTTGGGTTAGAAGGGATGTTAAAGATCATATAATTCCAACCCCCCTGCCATGGGCAGGGACACCTCCCACTAGACCAGGTTGCTTAAAGCCCCATCCAACCTGGTCTTAAACATTTCCAGGGATGGGGCATCCACAATGAATCTGGGCAACCTGTTCCAGTGCCTCACCACACTCATCATGAAGAATTTCTTCCTTATATATAATCTAAACCTACCTACCCTCTTTTAGTTTAAAGCCATTACTTGTTGTCCTGTATCACTATCGCCTGGTAAGGAGTCCCTCTCCAGCTTTCTTGTAGGTCCCCTTTAGGTATTGGAATGTTGTTATAAGGTCTCCCCAGAGCCTTCTCTATCCACTCATTACACAGCCTATATTCATATTTGAGATTGCCCCAGCCCAGATGCAGAGCCTTGCACTTGGCCTTGTTGAACTTCATGAGATTTGCACAGGCCAAACTCTCAAGCAAGTCCAGGTCCCTCTGGATGGCATCCCTTCTCTCCAGCGTGTCGACCGCACCACACAGCTTGGTGTCATCAGCAAACTTGCTGAGGAAGCACTCAATCTGTCCCTGTCACCATCAAAGATGTTAAGTAGTGCTGGTCCCAGTACTGACCCCCGAGGAACACCACTTGTTACTGGTCTCTACCTGGACATTGAGCTGTTGACTGCAACTCTTTGAGTGCAACCATACAGCCAATTCCTTACCCACTGAGTGGTCCATCCATCAAATCCATGTCTCTCCAATTTAGAGGCAAGGATATCGTGGGAAACAGTGTAAAATGTCTCAAATCTAGGTAGGTGATGTCAATTGTTCTTCCCATATCCACTAATGCTGTAACCACCGAGGTCACCAGATTTGTCAGGTGACCAGCCAGGTATCTGGTCCCCGGTGGCATTCTCCAGGGCTCAGTATTGGGGAGCATTTTGTTTAACATTTTTATCAGTGACCTGGATGTGGGCATTAAGTGCACCCTTGGTAAGCCTGTACATGGTACCAAGTTAGGTGGGACTGTTGATCTGCTTGAGGGTAGGAAGGCTCTGCAGAGGGATTTGGATAGTCTAGACAGATGGGCCAAGTTCAATCACATGACATTCGAGAAGGCTAAATGCCCGGTCCTGCATTTGGGTCATTACAACCCTGTTCAGTGGTATAGGCTTGGACAAGAGTTGCTGGAACACTACGCAGCAGAAAAGGACTTGGGGTGCTGCTGGTTGACAGCTGGCTGAACATGAGCCAGTGGTATGCCAGGTGGACAAGAAGGCCAATGGCATCCTGGCCTGCATAAAAAATAGCATAGCCAGTGGGGCTAGGGAAGTGATTATTCCATTGTGCACAGCACTGGTGAGACCATACCTCAAATACTGTGTTCAGTTTGGGGCCCCTTACTACAAGAATATTGAGCTGCTCAAGCATGTGCAGAGAAGAGGAAGAAAGCTGTTGAAGTGCCTAAAACACAAGACATCTGAGGAACAACTGAGGGAATTGAGGTTTAGTCTTGAGAAGAGGAGGTTGAGAGTGGACCTCAGCACTCTCTACAACTACCTGAAATGGGGTTGCAGTGAGGAAGGTGTTGGTCTCTTTTCTCAGGTGAGAAATGATAAGATGCAAGGAACTGTCCTCAAGTTGCACCAGAGGAGGTTTAGATTGGATATCAGAAAGAATTTCATTACGGACAGGGTACTCAAGAACTGGAACAGGCTTGGAACTCCAGGGAAATGGTGGAGTCCCTATTCCTGGAGGTATTTAAGAGATGTATGGACACGGCACTGAGGGACATGGTTGAGTGATGTAAGTCAGTATGTCAGGTTGACAGTTTTACTTGATGATCTTGAAGGTCTTTTCCAACCTAGATGCTTCTATCATTCTATGTATAATTATTCAGAAATTTTGAAGTCCATATTCAGAGAATCATATATTCACTTCATATTCAGAGAGTCATATATTCTTCTCCTATATTATTAACCATCTAAATATTTAGCATTTAAGTAATTTCTTTGGATTCCCCCCAGAAGTATTGGACAGAATTACATACTAACACAGTCTGATTTTTTTCATTATGTAATGGCAAAATACCACAGTATGTCCAGCATAGTGTTACAATAAGAACAAATTATTGTTAAACATTCAAAAACTATTTTAAATTAGTTTTAGTGAGTTTTCTAAAGAAATCAGCATGAATTTGATAAACTTAATATAATTTCCGGATAAGAAATTGTGGGTGACAAGTGACATTCTGAAACTCATTCCACTGGCCTCTGCCCATCGACCTATCCTGTACAAGGCCTTGCAGAAGGACCTGGACAGGATGGGTCAATGGGTAGAGGCCAGTGGGATGAGGTTCAATATGGCTAAGTGCCAGGTCCTGCACTTTGGCCACAACAACCCCATGCAATGCTACAGGCTTGAGGGGAGAGTGGCTGGAAAGCTATGTGGAGGAAAAGGATGTTGGGGGTGCTGATTGATGCTTGATTGAACATGAGCTGGCAGTGTGCCCAGGTGGCCAAGAAAGCCAATGACATCCTGGCTTGTATCAGGAATAGTGTAGCCTGCAGGACCAGGGAGGTGATTGCTCCCCTGTACTCTGCTCTGGTGAGGCAGCACCTCAAGTACTGTGTTCAGCTTTGGGCCCCTCACTACAAAATGAAATTGAGGCCCTAAACATGTTCAGAGAAGAGCTACAAAGCTGGTGAAGGGCTTGGAACACAAGTCCTATGAGGAGCGGCTGAGAGAACTGAGGTTGTTTGGTCTGGAGAAGAGGAGGCTCAGGGAACACCTCATTGCTCTCTACAGCTCTCTGAAAGGAAGTTGTTGGGAGCTGGGGATCAGTCTCTTCCTGTAGGTAACTAGTGACAGGACTACAGAGAATGGCCTCAAGTTGTGCCAGGGGAGTTTCAGGTTCGAAATTACGAGACATTTCTTCTCCAGAAGAGTTGGTTGCCCAGGGAAGTGGTGGAGTCACCATCCCTGAGGGTGTTCAAGGAAAGGTTGGACCTGGTGCTTAGGGACATGGTTTAGTGGGTAACGTTTGTAGTAGGGTGATGGTTAGACCAGATGATCTTGGAGGTCTTTTCCAACCCTGATTCTATGTTTCTGCATCTTCCCATTCCCTTATTGAATCTCACATCAACACACTGAAGGAAAATTGGAAATGACATTTTTAAAGTTTTCATAACTTTTTTCCTGTCCACAGGAGGAGCTGTCCAATGTCAATCTCACAAAGTTTCGCAAAATCCAGCATGAGCTGGAGGAAGCAGAGGAGCGGGCTGACATTGCAGAGTCACAGGTCAACAAGCTCCGAGCAAAGAGCCGTGAAATTGGCAAGGCAGAAAGTGAAGAGTAAATGCCTCCTGTGTTGCAAAGTGAAAGATAATTGCACAAAATGTGAAATTCTATCACTTTGATTTGAATTACTGTTTAGTTCTTCAACAATCTATAGATCGTTAATGTCTAGATAATAAAAATTGTAGAGGTTTTCTCGTGGAAGATGAGAAGTTCAGAGCTGTATTTTAATCACTATCCTGAATTCTTATAAGGTTTAAATTTTTTCCTTACACATTTATATTCAATCAATGAAAAAATCTGACTTCGGGTATTTTCAAAGTGTTTCAGCCACTGTTAAAGTGGTTCGTTCAGACATCCTGCTTCATCTTCATCATGGATTTCACCCAAGAAAATGATTTTCTCAAGGGAGAAAATGATTATTTCTTTGCAATTGCATGTAACTATGCCTTAAAATTTTTGCTTTAGGAAGACACTAGATTTTAACTAAAAGGTTCTTTCCAGAAAACAAAAATTAATTGAATTTTATGGTAATCCAGTCTAGTAACTGATTATTCTATTAAGTCAGGTAGCTTAGTTACAAGAAGACTTTTTTCAGGTTAAACCTCTAATTCTTCAAGACTTTTTGAAACAGAATTTAGAGGACATTTAAACCCAAAATGAGATCTGCTTTTAATTTTTGTTCATCAAAGTGATATGGAAGCAAACATTCCAGGGGCAGCAAAACCAACTGTCTCATGTAGTTGTTCATTCTCTATCTTCTGTTCCCTAAAGTCACCTAAATATTCTAAGCTGGCCAGGCAGAGACTGTGGAGAAGCAGGACCCAATCACTCCCTTCAGGCCATTTCTACATTTATAAATTTCTGAAGTGTTTCCCCTCAGGACAAAAACTGCTGTTTGGCATACTACTATTTTGTCACCTCCCCATTTGCCTTCTTTTACACATTGTGAAGATGTTGAAAAGTACAGACCTAGCACAAATATTTGTAGGATTCTATTAGTGAACTGCTTCTTCTACTGGAATTTTTACCCATATGAAATACTCATTGCAACAACAACGCCTTCTGCTGCACCTCACTTTGCTGTTCTCACTGATCTAGATGATGCTATTCTTGTATCCATGCCATACTGCTGTATTGATGCCTTCCCTATTTTTTTTATCCAGAGTAGGACCGGTCAAATTCCTACCAACAACATGGATCTGAATGTATGATAGACCTCCTCCTCAGACTCAGGGATCTCTATCAGTTCATTACAGAAACCAGGGCTGACAGGCCAGGTCCATTGCATCAACTCAAGATGGCAGCTCAGACATGAGTTTGTAAGCCAATAGTATTCTTATGGGACAGATACCACCTCAACACCATGGTGTGGTCCAAGCAGTGTGCAGTGCTGTGGCATTTACACCAAACTTCCTCTGACCTGCCACGGGTCATATGTACACTTAACTGTGCCTAACAGACTGACTATGAGTAGGCAAACCCTAAAATAAAAGGCTGGGTAACACGTTCTCCCTTATTTGTTTGCCTGCCCCACCTTGAAAACACCCTGTAAGTGTTGAGACTCTACACCCACATCAGCCAGTTTCTGCCTTCTGTGTAACAGAGATAATCTGATAGATAGTCTAATGTCCTCTGAAGAGACCATTTCAATGCCATGCCTGTTACAAAGCCGTGGCATTGCTGCAGCCAAGACTTAAAACATAATGGCAGTAAGGAAAAACACCTCTGGTCTGGTCAAACATTTCCAGCAACAAACATTAAATAGCTTGTATTCCAGCTAAAACCATTCACTTAAAGCCATCATACCTCAGCTGAGTCTGAAGGAAAAGCCTTGGTCCTACACACACTTCTGCAAAAAGAAGAAAATAAGGCATCGGTCTGTTTCAGCCATGATACTGTCTCTGCCTTGCTGACGTCTGCTGAACATCTTCAAACGTCTTCTACAGCTTCTACATCTTCTACAGCTATTGTTCTTCCCCATCTGGCACCACGGGCTTCACAGACTGGAATCAAAGGAGGATCTGATCCCATTCCTGGTACAGGTAACACCAAAAACATCTTGGAGCAGGACAATCAGGAATTAAAACAAAAACATCCTGAAAGGTGTGTGTGTGCTTCTTAAGACCTCCCTTCTACCTCCTATTGCAGATACCAACTTATTCACACAGAGAAAGCTGAACTAGCATGTAAACAACACGAGTGGCCTGTGTTAGGTTATGTGATAAAAACTTGTCTGCACACCCAGAAAGGAGTACAGAGAGACAATGGCAGAATGTGGAGCCCAAACAGCCCTGTCCAGCTACTCCCAGGCCCATCACAGGTACCATCAGCCCATCAAAGGCACTCCTTCACCAGCCCGGAGGAACACAGGTGGCAGATGGGAACCCAAATCAAGGACCCTGAGGGCTGAACACTTACCCTGGGCCCTTCCAGGGCCATTCCAGAATACGCTCAAACCCGGTGTCTAGACATGTAATCTACTGCCACAAGTTACCAGGAGCAGCTTTCCAGATCATCTTTTGGATTGTCCAGGGCGTGGGACATGTGCAATGCAGACGAGGAGCAGTTTGGGGGCAGACAGGATTTAGGGGATGAGGAGAGGACTCAGAAGTGGGGAAAAGGAGGGTTTTAGGTGATTTGAGCATGAACAAGTGTGGGAAAATATATAAGTAAAAAAGGACCAATTGAGTGTAAATAGTGTATAAATAAATAAGTAAAAGTGTATACAGTAAATAGTCAGTATGCTTGTCTGTCTATGCCCTGTGACTGGTCAGCACAGACTGTCCTGTCTTCCAACCTCTGGGTACAAGAGTGCCTGTCTATCCAGGGCAGCTACAGAGAAGACTGAGTGTCTTGTGCCCAGGTGCTGCAGGAAACCACCTTGTACATACATATCCTGAGCTGCATCAAAAGCAGTGTGGCCAGAAAATCGAGGGAGGTGATTCTCTGCTCTACTCTGCTCTCATGAGACCCCACCTGGACTACTGTGTTCAGCTCTGGGGCTCCCAATGTAAGACGGGAGGAAACTGATCCTTTTGCAAATGTGTCTTATCTGCTAGAAATATTTACCAAACTTTTGGAATGTTGTGAGGGAAACTCCTGGGCTAACTAGGGTGATGGGTTGAGAACACAATAGTGTGTATGAGAAGACTGGTATGTGAATTGGCTTTTGTGAATACAGTTGGCTTCTCTTGAAAAAAATGGTAGCCCACCACAAATTGAGACCTAACTGTATTGACCATGAAGCAGGTAGAGACTGGAAAGCTAAGGCCAGGTTTTCTGCAAACTGCCTGTTGGAAGTTGAGTTTCAAAGAGGTATTAACAACTGCAGGATGTCCTCAATTTACAGTTTCTAACTTTACCAAATCTGGTAACAGGGCTCCAGTAAAGGAACACTATAGCCCTTTGGAAGGGATAAAAGCAATGAATGTCAGCCTTGCCTTCCTTCCTTTCTTTTAAGTATTTTGTGCTTTTTACCCATTCCCTACCTCCCTTTAAATTCTTTCTCTGAAATGGAATTCGTTGCTGTAAGTACTGTAAACATGGGTATAGTGCATGTGTAAATATTGCCAATAATGCACACAGTATAGCTATGCAATTCCCACACACAGTGTATACATGTGCTCTGTGTGTGTGTGTGTCTGCTGGGAATACATCTGCAGCTTTGCTACATTTTGAACCTGCAGGCATGGAGCTGTGGCAGCCTCACCTCTGTTGGGCTGTCACATACAGCATGTTATATTTCCCTCTAAAAGCCTGGGCTTGCTGAACTACTGTCACAAAATTACCCAGAAGCTCCTTCAAATAGCTTCAGTTGGGCAGAAGAAAGGAGCTAACAAGAGTTGGTGCAGTATCTTTGTCGCATTAAGGGTTGTAGCCGATTAACCGTTATGGGTCTGGTTGTATTCAGGGTACTGAACTATCACAGTCATAGATTCACCAACAACACATTAACTGATATGGGTCCAGTCAGATTCAGGGTACTGAACTATCACGGTCACGGATTCACCAATAACATAGCACGCCCTTACTCTAGTCATGTTCAATGAAAACTATCATGGCTAGGAACAATGCAATTAAGTGCAATTTATTACAGCAACAGGTACACAGGTTCTTTGGATTGACGGCGATAAATTCACTGTCTGCAAAAGCAAGCTAGCATGCATGAAATACACAGGTGCACAGCCTGGCTATTAATGCATTAGAAGGCACAAAGGCTCTAGAGATTTCTAACTTTCCACGGAGATACCTGGTACAACCAAGTGATCGAATCTTACCCCATGGCGTTCCAATGGGGGGGGGGGGAGAGATTCAGCCCGTAGACTGATCCCAGAAATCAGAAGGTATCCTTCATGATGGTATCTTCGTATCTTCCCTCATGATGGTATCTTCCCTAACATCCCCTCTATCTTAAGCCAATTTATATTATTTTCTATCTTTTAGGTGGAGCTTGAGTGACTCTCATCAAGCATATCTTGGTTATGATTGGTAAAAACTTTTCTTGCTTTTGTTTAAAGATATAGGCTCTGAGAAAATGAGAGTGCATGCTCAGTGAGGTGTGGTCGCACCTTGGAGGTGGGTAGCTTTTGGGATGGAGGTGTATTTTGGTATTATAATGATATTATAATTACCAAAAGTTCACTAGAGTGTAGCATTTTGTCAAAAACATGACAGGTCTTTGGCTCAGGGTAGCAAATGTGCAGCTTATTGGTCTCGGTGTGCACAAGAACAATCGAGTTCCCCTTCTTCCCACAGAGCCCAGCCACGGTATCTCTACTCTGCTCTATGCTCTGTACTGTTCCTTAGAGTCAGCACACCAGGCTCCCCTAGTGCGATAGCATCTAAGGTTGGAAGCCTAGGGAACACTCAGGTAATGCAGCTACACTCCACCCTGAAAGCTTCTTCAATGCTGTACATTTTCTTTAAAATGTGAATATTAGTTTAATTTTCCTAGTTACTTTAGGCAATTATTCCACATAATCCACCCCGTGACTATAGTCACTCAAGCTTCACAACATTTGGAATGTGTTTACTATATCACATACATTCTCAGGATGAGGATTATCGAGTGTATGTATATTGTGTAGGGATACTAAATGTTTCATCATAATCCAAAGTTTAACATATAAACTAATTGTTAGTATAAAGCATAGTACACTGAGTATTAACAAAACAACAGGGTGAAACATTTTGTTGAAGATTCCTGTGGTAGTTGGCCACCATCCAAACAAAGTGTCCCACCAGCGGTGTTTTTAGTCTTTTGTCCATTTTTTCGAACTTGTTTCATCAACTGCTTCAAATCATCATGTAACAGTAATTTCTTCAAGGTTCATTCCAATAGGAGTAGGTAGCAGATCATGAAGAGGAATATAATTGAATGTAACAAGTTGGTAAGAGATGACAGGAGCTGAGTAATTAAAATCGCATCCTAGAATTTTGGTAAAATTACAAAAACAAACATTAGAGTGATTACTGGTATCTACAACAGTATTATCTATGACTATAGAATCACAATGGGTTCTCATGCAAATATAGCCTTTCCCAATATATACAAGTACAATTTCAAGGGTTTCTTTAGGGTGTATCTCAAAGTGGCAAATATTTTGTTCAGTGTCAAGACAAATGTCTTGGGCTTCGAACATGTTACTTTCACAGATGAAGCTTTTTTGTTCATGCACAATACGTGCATTTACATCATTTGTTTGCCACTTTCCTCCCTTTTGATGGGCCCATACTTTATGCTCCTTAGGATAAAGTGTAGTTCCATTACGATTGAGTCCTAATGCAATGATTGGATATACATTGGATACTGTGGCATTGCTTATGGTAAGTATAAAGGCAATAATTTTATCACTTTCTGCATAATAGGTAAAGTTGACTAATTGCTACCATGCTTGAAACTCCTTTTCAAATTCTGAAGCATTATCCCAAATCAATTTTTGAATTTTGGTGGGTAAAGTTCCTCCTTCTCCCTCTCTAATAATAGCTGCTGCTACAGACTGTATCCATAACTGCATTTGGATGCAGCTCAATCAAGGGAAATACCACTTTGAGTTTTTCCAAGGGTATTTAATGATCATTTTCTTCAACTTGTTGGGTAAGATGTCTGATAGAAGCCATTCACTTGCTCCTAAGGCCAATAAGGGTGATTTTATTGGTCGTTCCAATTTCCTTAAGTCATCCATAGTAACAGTTATTCTACTCATTAGGACCTCAGCATCAATGCTGTTTAATATACTTAATAATTAATAATACCTAATTAATATACCTAATCCTGTTCCCAACAACGCAGCTGCATCCCGTGGTGCAGCACTAGCTTTACCCTCTTTAGAGACCAGCTAGGGTTAAAGAGAACTTGCTGTTGTGCCACATTTTTAATTATTTAAGGACCTGTGTTGAGGATGGAAAGAGTTAGACTGATGAGAGGCCGAGTTGGTACAGTTTCAAATATCTGTGGGGTCAGAGGCTTCTTATCCTTTGCAGTCAACGAAGATGTTGCTGTATCGATCATAAATTCAAATAGTAATTCTGTGCCTCTGTAACCCCAAAGACAGTACACAATTATATGTTTGGTGAAAGTAAAATTGTGCCAGCAATCAGAATTTGGTTCAGTTATTTTGTTACAATCAGTACTATAAGTTTGTGGTCTGGAAGAATCATTATAAATTGTCTTAATTTCAGTTGGCCTATTGTAAGCATACCCATTAGTTATTCGGCTACTGATTTGTATTGTCTGGCCTGAAGTGGCTTGAAGTTCAGCCATTCTAAGAGAATCATTCCAACTCCATTCATGTTTTGAAAATATTTTTTTTCCATCTAAAACTAAAGTTGAGAGATTTAAGTCCTTTTTGTTTTGAGATGTTCCAGTGATTGTGATATACCATGACAATGCATGGTTAGATGTCACAGTGAAACACCTCAGCTCCATGTACAACCGCAGTAGCTAAGTTTAAGTTTCCCCTGATGGCACGTGTTCCCATAATTGAGTGTATTTAACATGGGCTTGGGACCATGGCCATTTTGGGTCTTTTTGTCTATGAACCAAAAGCGATTGCATTAACGTCAGGGTATAACATAGCATTATCAATCCAAACTGCAGATTTGTGATTCTCCACATGCAGTTCACTCAGGATTCCTGTGAACAAAAAAGGAAATGAAATATGCTTGGTTGTATTCAACTGGCAGGGTTAGAAAGAGGGTGAAATAACAGTCTTTGACTTCCCATGCGTAGGGATATTTGGGAGTAGTTAGTACCATTGCTATTATTCCAATGTGAGGCATTTTCACTAGCACAGGTTGGCCAGTGTAAAATCCTACAGGATGTTCTTCTGGTTTATAATAAACCTTTGGGGTGATTGTATTGGTAGATGCACAGAAGGCTTTCACTATCTATCTCTGCCATGCTTGGAACTGCGGCAGCCAAAGGTGTGATGCTAGCATTTAACTATCTGTAATCCACTGTAAAATGCTATTGCCTGGTCGGTTTCTTTGCTGGCCACACCGGTAAATTGTAAAGTGAATGAGTCCTTTTAATAATGCCTCTTTCTTCCAATTCTGTTACCACCCCATCAATTCCCATAAGTGTTGCTGCTGGCAACAGATATTGCTGAACATTTGTGATTTTAGTGGGGGTAAGGGTATGACTGTTTGTAACAGACAGTTTCACTGTGCCTGAATCCTTCTGATGTGTCGTGAAACTCCATACAGTTCCATCTGGGAGTTTCCACATTTGCCCATGCAGTATGTCAAATCATGAGGTATTAGTATATACAGCAGTGACTAATACTTCTGACTTGATTAATTTTTGTTCCTATGTGAAATTTTTGCAGTGGGGCAATCTTTTTCCACACCATCAATTCTTGTGAATTTAACCCTGCAACGACCAGGTGTTATGCCCAGGGTTTGTGCTGTCTCGTGTAATTACCGACATTTGGGCTCCAGTGTCAATAAGAAAGTTTACTAATATTTTTCAGGGTCCAACAGAATAGCAATGATAAGGTCAGAGTGTTCATTAGAGAGCCATTGAATTGCTAATACCCACCGAGCAGAGTGGCTCACTGCCCTCTGTTGGGATAGGAGGTTTTTTAGCAAGCTTCTGCCTTGTCAATTAGGCTCAGTGCAGAAGGTGTACTTTCCTTATGGGTTGGGAGTTTTTCAGTTAGGCAATTCTCTCCAGCTGGAATAATTTTCTTACCCAGAGATTGGACTGATGTATGGAGGTCCTCCATAGAGGCATCACGCAAGATTGGTCAGGGTGCGCCCAAAGCTAAGGCCTTATGCCACAACTCACGCCGTTCCTTATTAGGTTTGAACCTCTCTTTGAATTTGAGGTATATGGAATTTTGAGTATGGGTTTGGCAAACTTGCCAGGAGTGATCTGGGGGCTTAGTACTGGATGAACTAATCCACTCCATTCAGCATCCATACTTATCTATGTCTTGTTCAAAATCACTCCAAGTGGGAATGGGGGAGTGCGGATTTTGTCTATGACCACAATCACCATCCCTACAAGCAGCTTGTATGCAATCCTGGGTATTTGCCACAAACATCTTAAGAAAATCAAGGAGTCCATGGATGAGAGGGGTTAATCAAGCTGGGTCAATAGGAGCTAACATCGGGGATTTCCTGAATTCATCTCTTTCATATATCGCCTGAATGCAGGCTGCTTTCTGTACTGCTACAGACAGGTCAGAATTGCTTGTGGCTCTAATTTCCCGTCATTACTCTCTCTCCTGGGGATCTATACCACCTGCCCAGTATGCAGCTTGTGCAGTTATAGAGTAATTATGGTCTCCTGGTGTGGTGGTTAAAAATACTCCTGGTCCCCAAAAGCCTCTTGCTTCTTCCTCACTCAGCATAATTCAATCTCCTTCTTCAAGAGAAACTCGACACAAACACTCAACTTCTGATTCTCCTGACCACCTTGAGAATTCCTCCTGTATTTTAACCAACTCTGCTGATGATCATAGAACTGTTCACACAGTAGTACAGATCTCATCTTCATCACCAACAGTAGTCTCAGTTTTAACCAAAGTTCTCAAGGAAATCAATTTATGTTCAGAATCAGCAATCTCTTTGACTTCATCATCACTGTCAAACCAAATATCATCATACCAGCTTTCAGGGTCTGCACTATACTTTAGGCAATTGCTCCACAATCTTTCCTGTCAAATATGGAATAAAAGGCCGATAAAAAGCTTTGTCCTTTTTAATAACTAGAGGAATACAGTTTATTTGACAAATGCCACTATTTCCTATACCCATCCTTCAAGATATTTTCATAGCAAGGAGAGTAGCTTGACAGGGCTGGATTCATCTGTGAATCCACAAGGATGCCTTGGAGCTGGATGTCTGACCAGGTAGTTCTGAATGACCACCAGAAGAGCAGAGCCCTGGGATTCGCCCAGTGACCTGTGCACCTCTGCAGCTGACTGCTGTCAAGGCCAGAGGAGAAAAGTGAGGCAGGTATGGGCAATAGGAAGACAACAGAGAAAAGCAGTCTTGTGTTTGTGGGCTGTCAGAATGTCACTTCTCCAATACGTCTTTACTGCTTACTTTGAATACGAAACAGCTCAAGGAAAGCACAGTGTTAATGTCCCAGACATTAACAGGATATTTTACAAAAAGCAGTGGAGTCAGCACTAGGCAAGATACTTCTGACACTCTTCTATCACTCCTGAGTCACTTGGACATTTACATATAATATCATGAGCCGCAAGGAACCCACAAGGATCACTGAGTCCAGTTCCTGGCTCCACACAGGACCATCCAAACAAATCAACAATCAACTCTTCTGTCTGAAAGCGTTGTTCAAATTCTTCTTAAACTCTGGCAAGCTCAAAGTACTGTGACCACTGCCCTGGGGAGCCTGTTCCAGTGACTGACCACCCTCTTGGTGAAGAACCTTTTCCTAACACCATGCGTGACCCTTCCCTGATAGAGTTTCATGCTGTTCCCTCAGGTCTTATCACTGCTTACCAGAAAGAGGAGATCAGTGCCTGCCCCTCTGCAGTGCATTAATGTCTTAAAATAATGATAGCTGTTTCATAATCTAGCAGGCTCTGCAGGGAATGATAGCAAGGGTATATGGGACATAACTTAGGA
Source organism: Anser cygnoides (assembly GCF_040182565.1). Taxonomy (NCBI): domain Eukaryota; kingdom Metazoa; phylum Chordata; class Aves; order Anseriformes; family Anatidae; genus Anser; species Anser cygnoides. Next base: position 257,968 of record NC_089891.1, on the reverse strand, counting down.
GTGGTGTGGAGTTGTATAAGGAGTGTGAGGCCACAAGGCCTGTTGAGATAGTATGGGAGGGTTGTTCTGGGCTGTAATGCAGCCTTATCCATACAGCCTATAAATAGAGCTGCTAGAGTGATCTTTCTCCCAAGCTGTTCCTGGGATTTCCGCCAGATCAAGCCAGTTTGGACACTCAGAGCCCATATCTGCAGTGATGATTATCTAGCTATCCTCTTCCAGGGTCACTTCTCGGAACGACCTTATGTAACAACACACACGCATGTTTACCTCCATTAAGAAAAAAATATATACTTTCTCACATGGCTTTTAGCTATTCATTAAAGACAATACCAGCTATTTCTCCCCCATACACATATTTTTAATTCTCCACTACATTGGTGGGATACGACTTTGCTTTACAAAAGCCTTTTTTCTTGGTATGTTGTATTTCTGGAACAGGACATCTTGAATGCAATCACTCAATGTGTGCAGGACAACCAGGGGATCAGGCCCAGTCGGCATGGGTTCATGAATGGCAAGTCCTGCCTGACCAATCTCATCCCCTTCTATGACCGGGTGACCTGTCTGGTGGATGAGGGAAAGGTTGTTGTTGTACTCTACCTAGACTTCAGCAAGGCCTTTGACACAGTCTCCCATAGTATTCTCCTGGAGAAGCCGGCAGCCCAGGGCTTGGACAGGTACGCTCTTTGCTGGGTTAAAAAATAGCTTGATGGCCATGCCCAGAGAGTGGTGGTGAACAGAGTGAAATCCAGCTGGCCACTGGTCACCAGTGCTGTTCCCCAGGGTTTGGCATTGGGGCCCATCCTCTTGATATCTTTACTGATGATTTGGATGAGGGAATTGACTGCATCCTCAGTAAGTTTGCAGATGACACCAAGTTGGGGGGAAGTGTCGGTCTGCTGGAGGGTAGGAAGGCCCTGCAGAGAGACCTGGACAGGATGGATCAATGGGTAGAGGCCAGTGGGATGAGGTTCAATATGGCTAAGTGCCAGGTCCTGCACTTTGGCCACAACAACCCCATGCAATGCTACAGGCTTGAGGGGAGAGTGGCTGGAAAGCTATGTGGAGGAAAAGGATGTTGGGGGTGCTGATTGATGCTTGATTGAACATGAGCTGGCAGTGTGCCCAGGTGGCCAAGAAGGCCAATGACATCCTGGCTTGTATCAGGAATAGTGTAGCCTGCAGGACCAGGGAGGTGATTGCTCCCCTGTACTCTGCTCTGGTGAGGCAGCACCTCAAGTACTGTGTTCAGCTTTGGGCCCCTCACTACAAAATGAAATTGAGGCCCTGAAACATGTTCAGAGAAGAGCTACAAAGCTGGTGAAGGGCTTGGAACACAAGTCCTATGAGGAGCGGCTGAGAGAACTGAGGTTGTTTGGTCTGGAGAAGAGGAGGCTCAGGGAACACCTCATTGCTCTCTACAGCTCTCTGAAAGGAAGTTGTTGGGAGCTGGGGATCAGTCTCTTCCTGTAGGTAACTAGTGACAGGACTACAGAGAATGGCCTCAAGTTGTGCCAGGGGAGTTTCAGGTTCGAAATTACGAGACATTTCTTCTCCAAAAGAGTTGGTTGCCCAGGGAAGTGGTGGAGTCACCATCCCTGAGGGTGTTCAAGGAAAGGTTGGACCTGGTGCTTAGGGACATGGTTTAGTGGGTAACGTTTGTAGTATGGTGATGGTTGGACCAGATGATCTTGGAGGTCTTTTCCAATCTTAATGATTCAATGATTTCCATGATTTCCCAGTGTGTCCTCAAATTATATTCATTATTAGCTCCTACTGTTTTCCCAGTGCAACCACCAGGTTTACTGAACCACCATTCCTTTAAATGTTTTTTAAAAACTGGCATTCTGCTAGACAATTTCTATACATCCAATAGCAATGTAGTTTTAGTAAAAGCTCACACATCACAGTCAACGGTTCAGCTGTTTCATCCCATCTGGTCTTGGTCACTTGTTACTATTCATTTTGTCTATTTGGCAACAGGCAGAAAGTACAATCACCATCATTTTATTAGCTTAACAATTCTGGCATGGAAACCAAGCCAGTTCTTCCCAACATCATTTTGATTCTCTGCTGCTACTAGATAACATTCCAAGTTAGCAATATGAACTGGTCTTGTACACAGAGACAGTAGAAATATGAGGACAGTTGTAATTGGGAGCAAGCCAAGTGTGTTGTTCCAATTTCTTCTGCCTTTGCTTCTGCTTTTGTTGCCAGAAAGAAGGAAGAAGATAGTTTGTTGCCCTCAAAATGCCAAGGTATAAACGATAGTCTAGTAATGAAGTGCTTTCTAATTAGGCTGCCTCAGGAAAGGCAGAAGGTGAAATAAGGCATTCAAGGTGAAATAGCCCCACAGTCCAACAGGTGATAAGCAATTCTTGTCAGTAATTTACACAGAATATGGATTGCTGCCAACCTCACAACTGTTGAAAAAACCTGAAGGTATGTATTACTGCTTTATGATGGAAAAAGAATGATAAATTTAGGATAGAGATCACCTTTCACCCCAAATAATATATATCATTGACTATTTTGCAGTGCTCCACAGCTAGTTGAAAGACATACTCAGTGCCTATCCTCCATTATTAAAACAGAATCACTGCAGTATCGTAGTTTTCACAAGTTTAGATTAATATTCTTTTCTGTTTACATAAATTATCTTTCAACATTTACTTAAAAATTGTCATTTAAAGTCAAGCTGACTCATTTTCAAACCTCAATACATGTGTTTCTCTTAAGTGCAGAAACACTTGCTGAGTTTAGAAACATATAAGATGCATCTTTCCATGAATATGCATGTATTCTGTCACCATTTTTCATTCGAGCCTAAAAATAAATGTGCAATACGTAAAAAATCTGAGAAAAGCTATGGAGGAATCTTCACTCTTTTGCCCATGGAATAGGAGACAATTGGCTAAAAGGCTTCAATAAACAGGACATTAAGAAATGAAACTGGGGGGTCACCGTGGCTTTAAATTACAGTGAGAATCACAGCCAGGTTGAGCTCGTGCTGGGCTTTAGCCTTTCTGATTTTCTCCCTGTGTATGTTAGCAACTTCCTTGAGCTCTCACCGAGTTTCCTGTCCCTTCTTCCACTGGACATAAACTCTTCTCCTGGAGACTCAGCAAAAGTTCCCTGTTCAGCCATGCCGGTCTTCTTCCCCAACGACTCAACTTACGGCACACTGGGACAGCCTGCTCCTCCACCTTGAAGGCTTCCTTTCTGAGCAGCATCCAGCCTTCCTGGATCCCTCTGCCCTTAAGGACTGACTCCCAAGGGACCCTCCCCGCCAGTGTCCTGAACAGTTCAAAGTCTGCCCTCAGGAAGTCCAAGGTCTCAGTTTCACTGAGTCCCCTCCTGACTTCACCAAAAATAGAGAACTCTACAATTTTGTGGAACATAAGTCCTGTGAGGAGTGGCTGAGGGAACTGAGGTAGTTTAGTCTGGAGAAGAGGTGGTTCAGGGGAAACCTCATTGCTCTCTACAACTCCCTGAAAGGAAGGTGTGGGGAGCTGGGGGCCGGCCTCTTCTCACAGGTAACTAGTGATAGGACTAGAGGGAATGGCCTCAAGTGACACCAGGGGAGGTTCAGGCTGGAAATTAGGAGACGTTTCTTCTCAGAAAGAGTGATTAGGCATTGGAACGGGTTGCCCAGGGAAGTGATAGAGTCACCGTCCCTGGGAGTGTTTAAGGAAAAGTTGGAGGTACTTAGGGACATGGTTTAGTGGGTGATATTGGTGGACGGGGGATGATTGGACTAGATGATCTTGAAGGTCTTTCCCAACCTTAATGATTCTATGATTCTGTCCTGTGGAAGGTACTCCTATTCTTGCTTTTCTCCAGAACCAGTCCCACATAACTGCAACACGATTTACAGCATAGGGAACAGGGTTTATCCCCCTAATGAACAATTATGGGATAAACTCTTTTCCCCTTCATTCTTCTGGGTGTACTGCAATAATATTGACAGAATAATAACCTGTTAAGATGCAGTGATAAAAAGTCACAAAGGTAGATGATAACATCGCATGATGAACAAATATATATTTGCAGATATAGCAAACTAACTTTCAACTAACTGTGGAGCACTGAGAATAGCTACACTGGATGAAACCAAAAATGTCCATCCAACCAATTTGTGTCAGTTACAGATATACCAGGTTATCAACTGTTTGGGGGACTTAGCGTGGGCAGGTTTACTTCACAGGACAACTTGTTCTAGGAAAAGTATATTTTCATGAGCACCTGATGGAAAAGATACTGGGTAAGTGTAATATGATCAAATTTATTTGGTTCTGTGAACAGGTGTGTTGCAACCTGCACTAACTGCAGTTAACTGAGGAGTCTTGCTGGGAGCACATGAATAGAGAAAACAAACACTCTTATCAATAAAGAGCAAAAAAATTCTAAGATAACAAAATGCACAAATTGTACATGTTGTGGTCTGCGTATCTAACCTGTCAGCTACCAAGACAGGCCTACATTTACATTTTACTTATTGCTTGACAAAGCCAGAATTATGAGAACTCATGAAGATGCTGTTTCCTTGATGAATTTAACAACCCATGTAAACAGAAGAATTTTACAGAAACCATGCAGATGAATCAGCTGGTATGACACGTGTTCAAGAACTGGCACAATAGATGTGTAGCATTTTTCTTGACAGATAAATTGCTGTAAAAGACTCCAGCCATACTTATCCTTTGGATAAATTCATATCTGCATATAACATGTGAAAATAAGTAATATGAACCACAACCCATCAAGCAAGATGGACAATAGATTAATCACATCAATATCACATCTATACCTGCATAGATATATAAAGTGTTTATAAGATGTACCTGGTATTTTTACCTGAATTGTCTTAAAATGTTATTTCAGCTAATCTTCCTGGTACATTATGCTTTCCAAGTCTCTACATACAATGGTTTGTCTAACTGGTTTTTGAACCTAAGTAAGCTTTGAAGGTTCAGCATATCTGACTAGAGATGGAAATTTTTATTTAGCCACAAGAAATGTCTTCTATATTTCATTAGTTTAATGGAAATATTATTCCCCTACTCATAGAATAGGAAGCAAGGTAGACATCTATACTCCTGAATTATATAGCTCCTTGGTGCCTTACTGGGATGCCTCAAAAAGTCAGCATGCTCAAAGCCCAGACATGCAACCTTTTCATGTCTTTGTATACTCCTGTTCCTTCAGTGTAATGACTCCACAGTTGCCTGTTTGACAGCTATCAACAGGGGACATTCTCTTTCGTCAATAACACTGGTATCAGCATATAACCAGGAGATGGAGAACCCTCTTAAAGAACAACTTTGTGCTCTGTAAAACAAAAGCAGCAGCAGTTATGGAGTACACACCATGCTGTTCCTTTGCTGAATAAATGGTGTACAGGGGTATATAGGACTGCTTTACATATATTCACACTCTGTGAAGAAAAGTAAATGAATGAATGTTAAAATCCAAGAGGTTCTAGTTAAAAGGTCCTTTTATCTACTGGCAGCAAGCAAAGATCTGGGACTGCCGTCACCTATAAACCTAGTTCCTTTTGGCTGTGTTACATATGCACAGCCCAGGACATGGTTTGCTAGTCTTCCTGAAGCTCATCATTTACATGTCTTGCATACCCTTGTTTTTCATGAACCCAGACCCTCCTCTAATAACTTATGAATTCCCAGCCATGGTGGAGGATGATCTTTATTGCTTCTCTTTCATTCTAGATGTGTGCCTTTGAGGTAATCATTGCTATTGACTCTTGGAGTAAGCTACCCTGCACAGGTGACATCCACTATGACCTGTGGCAATGAATCACATCTCTTTTGTTTTTAATTATCATTCTGCTACATTCCTTTGCTGGTTTATAGTTATTGCATTAAAAAGACATTGAATGTTATGACACTCAGGGTTTTTTAGACCTCTCTATTTTACTTTCTCCAATTAATCTTTTTCAAACTGGAGAATCCAAGTCTACCTAGACATTTCCCAAGTGGAGGTTTTTCCATAACAGCTGTTCTCTTCTTTCTTTCTGCACAATTCCAAAAAAAGTAACTTGTTCTGATAATCTGACAAGCAGGTATTTTGTTTCAAATGCATCATTAATAATGATTTTGTTGAGATTCTAGAGATACTAGAGGTTCTTGAGATACTAGGGAACATCCAGAGGGCAGCTAGTAGCTTAAAATTAAATCAATATTATAAATATTTGTAACACCTATTGTAAATAGCAGTCTAATCTGATTGATATAGATTTGAGGCAAACTTTGAAATACTTGATATGCTAAACTTGATACACTTACTGTCATTTGTACTGTCTTTTTTAAGATAGCTTTAACTGTGTTGATGTTTATAAGGCTATACACTTTACTGTTAAAAGTAATGATGCTAAGAGTACACAGATTTTTTACTGGCTTTCATTTCTTTGTAGTGTTTTGGAAAGCTAGAACACCATAAAATCAACACAGTACACGCTACGCATATTGAAAATTGCTTGACTGACAGGTCTTAAAATGGTTCCATATGTGTAGAGTCACCAATAGATGGGTGTGCCTTCAGAAAGGATTGTTTCTTCACCATATAACGTCACTTAGTCACTTTTAATTAAAAAGTATATTATGTATATATATATTTATATATATAAAGAGCCTACCACCATATTGATAAACACTCTTTGGAAGCACTCTGGTGGCAGGGGTAAGAACGGGAGTTGGCCTGCTAGTATCTCAGCACTTCTGTTACCAACCAACTTTAAAAAAAAAAAAAAAAAGGCTACAAGACTTTGCTTAATTAAAAAGTGACCAAGGAGAAAATGCAAAACCACTTTCAATACATAAGAATTAGATGAGTAAGATTTAAAAGATAAATAGTCTCTGACAGAGAATAATCTTCATTCCATTATCCCTATAGTTAAACCAAGGCAGGGCACACAAGGAAGACACTAAAGCTTGGCCAGCTTGACCAGGGAGCAATGGTATTGACCCAGCAGATGGCCATGGCCTCACAGAGTTCAACCCCCACCGCAACTGATGCAGCCTCCCAGACAGACTTCCAGGGGGAACATGCTGCCACCCAGGTGTGTCAGGCTGACAGGTGCGCACTACTCTTAGGCCAGTACAGGATAGCAGGAGTGAGCACAGCTGTGGGAGGTGTGCCCATGTTGAAGAACTGCCTCACCTGGTGGCAGAGCTTCAGGAGGAGATGGGCAAGCTGAGGAGCATCAGGGAGTCAGAGAAGGAGATCTGGTGTGGTAGAGCTCTGCCATCCCTGAGACAGGCTCCTCAGCCAGCCAGTACACAAGAAATGAAGGTTTTCCTACCCCCTCACCACCAGGCAGAGGGAGGGGACCTAAGAGACAGGGGGGAGTGGAAGCAGGTTCCAGTTCAGCACAGCAGGTGAACCTCCCCACTGCCTACCTCCCCTTCCCAGGTGCCCCTACACAACAGGTATGAGGCTCTGAAACTTGATGGGCAAGCAGAAGACAATGTGGACAAAGGTCCATCCCCATTGGGGGCATTGCTGGGGGCAAGTCAGCCTACCCCCCACAACACAACAACCTCCAACAAGAAGAAAATAAGGGTTATTGTCATGGGGGACTCCCTTCTGAAGGGAACAGAGGGCCCAATTTGCCGTCCAGATCCGACCCATAGTGAAGTCTGCTGCCTCCCTGGGGCTTGAGTAAGAGACATCGCACGGAAAGTCGCTCACCTGATATGTCCCTCTGATTATTACCTCTTCATGTTGGCAGTAATAAGGTAGCAAAGAGAAGTCCAAGAGTGATCAAAAGGGAGTTCTTGGCTCTGGGGCAATTAGTTGAAGGATCAGGTGCACAGGTAGTGTTTTCCTCCATCCTTCCAGTAGCAGGGATCAATACTGAAAGGAACAGGCAGACCCAGCAGATCAATACATGGCTCTGAGGCTGGCAATGTAATTTTGGGTTTCTTGATCATGGTAAGGTCTACATGACACAAGGCATACTGGCTCCCGATGGAGAGCACTTTTCTTAGAAGGGGGAAAAGGATTTTTGCCCAGGAGTTAGCAGGGCTGATCGATAAGGCTTTAAACTAGATTTGAAGAGGGAAAGGGATAAAACAAACAGCCAAGAGAACTATGTAAATATACCAAAGCCGTTCCCTAGCCAACCTGAAACAATGACAACAATGCATCTGAAAATACATCTCTTTCCGGATAGGGATCTGAGCAAATACTGTGAAAACATAATAAGACTTCATGGTCTCTAAAGTTAAAATCCTTTTCTGACATTTTTTTTCTTGCTTTTAAAATAAAGAGAAGATGAAGTAATGATAACACTTTTTCACCCCTCATCTCCAGTACAAAATAATCTAATGGTAAGAGAATTTACCCAAGCTATAAGAGACCTGAAATCAACAAATCAACTTCTACTGCCACTTCAGGAATTCAGATCCCAAGCTCTCATTCCCATAGGTATATAGCTTTCAGCAAGCTCCCAGTGTGTGCATGTACCTATGTGGGAATGGAACTTTCCTTCTAAAGTTCTATTCTCACTGGTGGGTGGGGTGGGGTGGTGGACTATAGGAATGATTGGGACACAGAGAGAAAAGTAGGGATTTCTACCTAACCTGATGGTTAAGAAATTCATCTGTGGGGGAAAGGTCTACATGCTAAACTTTATTGTAGGTCTCTTTGTATATACTGCCAGCTAGGAATCCTTCTCACTGGTGATCCTTCAGAGCTGTGGTTAACCGTCTCTCCCTTGTTTGTTCTAATTTAGGATTTTTTTCTTTATAGTAGAAGAGTTTCAAGAGAAAGGCTGGCGAGTTTCATTCTTTGCTTTCCTCCCTGCAACTATATTGTAACTGAGTGATAAAGGTGCAGATTAAATTAATTTTGATAATCAACATACATGGAAAAAAAAATAATCCCATGTTTACAAACAAAAAACAGGTTCTAAGATGAATGTCACCACTAAAAAGAGGTCACTGAGATTTTGCTATTTCTCTGAATACATCAGCTTCTGTGACTGGTAATGGTTCAGAAAGGGATTTATTTATTGGGGTGCAGGGGAGAGAGATGTTATTAGGATATGAATAGAGCACAAAGAGAAACTATTACATGACTGTGTAAACACATGATGCACCCACAACTTCCAGTTCTAACTGCATGTAACCCAAAAAGAAGTAAATGAACTGACAAAGACTCAGAGAAGGACAACAACAGTGAACAAAGCAGTGTAACCTTTTCTGAGTTAGGAATTGTATAAAAACATATGGGTAGAAAAAGAGAGTAGGAAGGAAATAATATTTCACTACAGATGATGCAAATTCATTTTTCAGATGAATGACTCAGAACAAATGAAAGGGGTTGCCCTGCAAGCATGCAATTGATTTATTGACACAGGATGTTGTAAATGCTAAATGCTTACAAGAGTACAAAAATGACAGAATAAATTCATTGAAGAAATCCATCAAAAACTATTTAATACAAAGGCATATTATCAGGATCCTTGAACCTTTAGCTTTTGCAGGCTGGGAGAGCACTCTGAGTAAGCAACACTAAATTATATTTCTTCCTATACATCTGTCTTGGCCATGGCGGGGGACAGAACAATTGGTTTGATGGACACAATATGGCTGTTCTGCTGTTTTCGTGTGAAGGTTTTATTCATTGAAGTGTCCCATGTAAGAGGAAGAAATTATAATGTTTGCTACTGGAGGAGGTGAGAAGGAAGCAGCTTATTTTAGAAGTTTTAAGTCACACCTGCTTAAGTTAATTTTGTGCTCATATAATGAGACAAAGGAATAGAAAACAGAAATATGGGATGCAATTTATCTAAAACTAGCCAACTCGCACCATTTTAGACATCCCTGTATTTAACAACAATTAATCTCAACTACATCTCATCACCCAGTCAAAGCTTTTAGAAAATGATGATATTCATCCCTATTGTATCAACATTTATGCACCCAAGATAACAGATATCTACACTTTGAAGACACTATCATTCCCACACATCACCAACTGCATAACTAATATCCAGTAGCTATCACTGTTGCTAGTCCCACCGTGTCAAAGATAGGTCCAATCAGCACCTCCAGCATGAGATCTTGAGAGAATGATTTGTCTGTTGTAGAAATGGCAAGCTCACACAGACATGAGAGGAAAGAGTATAAGCAGAGTGGGAGATTCCAAAAAAAAAAAGTGGGGGGGGGGGCAAATTTTACTTGTGATTCCTAGATTAATTTGGAGCAGTAAATAGGTTCGATTAAGTAGGGACTGCAGACTGGAAACTACATAATGCCCAGAACTAAGAACCTGAGGAACATCAAGGGAAGCATATGGCCATGAATACTTTGTGTAACAGATCAGGGTGAAGCACCCAAGGAAAATTAGGGATGGGGGGGGGGGGGAAGGGGAGAGAAAGGGAAAGGGAAAGGGAAAGGGAAAGGGAAAGGGAAAGGGAAAGGGAAAGGGAAAGGGAAAGGGAAAGGGAAAGGGAAAGGGAAAGGGAAAGGGAAAGGGAAAGGGAAAGGGAAAGGGAAAGGGAAAGGGAAAGGGAAAGGGAAAGGGAAAGGGAAAGGGAAAGGGAAAGGGAAAGGGAAAGGGAAAGGGAAAGGGAAAGGGAAAGGGAAAGGGCTTTTGTTCAACATATGTACCAAAATTTTAGAGACAACAAATAAAGCCAAGCATTCATGTTTGGCCTTCTACCCCTGTAAGACATCCTCACTACAGGGAGATGTCAATGGTGATGACACTTGTCCAACACTGTGTAGTGCAACGCAAGATAGTTACAGTGTTTCAGGAATAAAATAGTTTATAGTACATTATAGTGTAGTTTCAGGAATAGTGTAACCAGCAGGACCAGGGAGGTGATTATCCCCTTGTATTCTGCCCTGGTGACACTGCTCCTCGAGTCAGTTTTGGGTCCCTCACTACAAGAAGAATATCAAGGCCCTGGAGTATGCCTGCAAGTTTCAGATATTGTAAACCTACAGAATCACAGAATGGGCAGGGTTGGAAGGGACCTCTGGAGATCATCTAGTCCAACCCCCTCACAAACAGGATCACCTAGAGCACCTTGCGCAGGATGGCGTCTAGGCAGGTCTTGAATATCTCCAGAGGAGGAGACTCCACAACCTCTCTGGACAACTTGTTCCAGTGCTGTCACCCTCCCAGTAAAGAAGTGCCCCCTCACATTGAGCCAGAAGCTCCTGTGCTTCAGTTTGTGCCCACTGCCTCTCGTCCTGTCACTGGGCACAACTGAAAAGAGACTGGCTCCATCCTCTCAACACCCTCTCCTCAGATATTTATATACATTAGTGAGGTCTCCCTTCAGTCTCCTCTTCTCCAGGCTAAACAGGACCAGTTCTCTAAGCCTGTCCTCACCTGTGCAACAGGTGCCCCGGTCCTCTAATCATCTTCATAGCACTCCTCCAAACTCTCTCTGGTAATTCTATGTCCCTCTGGTACTGGGGAGCCCTGAACTGGGCACAATACTCCAGGTGTGGCCTCACCAGGGCTGAGTAGAGGGGGAAGATCACCTCCCTTGACCTGCTGGCAACACTCTTCTAAATACACCCCATGATACTATTGGCCTTCTTGGCCATAAGGGCACATTGCTGACTCATGGTCAGCCTGCTGTCCACCGGGACTGCCTGGTCCCTCTCTGCAGAGGTTCTCTCCAGCAGGTCATTCCCAGTCTGTACTGGTGCTTGGGGTTATTTGTCCCTAGGTGCAGGACCCTGTACTTGCCCTTGTTGAACTTCTCGAGGTTCCTCTAGGCCCAACTCTCCAGCCTGTCGAGGTCCCTCTGAATGCTGCACAGCCCCCTGGGTTATCAGCTACTCATCTGGGCTTTGAGTTGTCAGCAAACTTGCTGAGGGTGCGCTCTGTTCCATTGTCCATGTCGTTGATGAATAAGTTGGTGAACACTGGACCCAGTACTGACCCATGGGGGACACTGCTAGCTACAGGCCTCCAACTAGACTTTGCACCACTAAGCACAACCCTCTGAATGGTCCTACAGGCCAGGACTGCAAATTCTTCTTGTGATCCGTAAACTGGCAGTCGCCTTACCCAAGCTTTATGTTGACCTTAGACTTGTCAGCACCCTGTACAATGATATAAGCAAACATAATGAGAGAAAAAATCAGTTTCACTAAGTCTTCCTCCTTCTCTATCAGTATGTGCAGATAGACGGAGAAGATAGATGGGATCCATTAAGAACACGGGTTGTGAAGAAATAATTGTGCACAATTATGAAAAAAAAAAATCAACTTTATTTTTAAAGCTCCTGAAGTCAAGAGCCAAGGGTTGCCTTATTTGGCATTATTAGAGCTGTCTTTGAGTCCCTTAATCCTTTACCCTGGCACAGAGGAGCATGAAAAAAAAAAAAAAAAAAACAGGTCAGTGCAGCTGACTCCATACAACCTTGAATCAATCCTGTCTCTAAGTAATTCGGAGACAGATCACAGCTTCAACACATTTACAACTAAAGAGCAAATTATTATTGACCAAAAATAGAGCACTTGAATGCTGTGTGGGCAGAAGGTTACTTATAAAGAGCTACAGCTGAAAGCAATCTTATTCTTTGTTACCTCAGCATCTCATGGTAAGTCCAATTTGCTTGATTCAACATCTAGGGGCATGTTCTTCTCAATCCCCACTTCTAACATTCTTGTTCATGTTTGGCATACAGTGCCAAGGTTAAATGGCCCACCCCACTTCAGTGTGGTAGCAGAAGTAGTAGAGCCATACTGTAGGGCCCTCTACAAATTTTGCTACCTTCAAGCCCTATGAAAGGCACAGAGAACTAACTCTGAAGGCAACTGAAATTGATTGGGTTAATAATGTAGCTCATCCTTTCCTGGATGCTATATATTTTTTTCCAGCAGATCACAGCAATGTGGGGAGGAACACAAGATTTTCTGTGGGATTTGACTCTAGCTTAAGAGTTGCATGGCTCTGTGTACAGTTCATCTACTGGGAAAGACTACACAAAGAATGTGTACATGTTTAATAGAGCGTATGCTCAAGACATATGTAGTGAGAGCTAACCAAGGCAATGAATTCTTGATTTAACTCTCTCTGTCCTTTCTTTAACCATTCCACACAGATACTGAAAGCAGATTTCCTCCTGGGCTCTCTGAAGGTAAGGGTTTAACAATAAGGTTGCTTTGCTGTTTGATCCTGAGCCGTAAGTGTAGCTCACCTAGACAATGGTAGGGGCGGTTGGCAAAGGAGTATGTTGTAGAACCCAGTTAACTGCAAAAGATATGTTTTAATCAGTAGGAGCACGTTCATAGATCTTGGTAGGAAATACTCCAGTTATGGGGAAAGAAAAGTGACAGATATTCAAGCTTAGCCAAGAAGGCATGAAACACAGAGATGGTAATGTCTTTTTGTCACGTAAACTGGTATTCTGGGACTTGTAGACAATTACAATTCATCCCCTACCATCTTTACAACTGCTGGAAATCTGAAACTGAGGGCTGTGCTAAGAGAGGATGCTCACAGTACAATTTAAGAAGGGTTCAAGTTTATCCTGCCTTTAGTTTCCTCTGGGGTAAGGTCTCAAGCATTGTATGCTGACTTATGTATGTATGGCTTATCCATGAGGTCCTGAATACAGAACAAAGTTCAATATGATCTTGTCTCCTATCTGGTAGACAGAACTGTTTATGAACAAAGAGACACCTTCATAAAGAACTTATATATGAACGATTCTCTTCTAAGTTTTCTAGGGAAGGTTAGTGACTGGAAGAGTTCACAAGAGTAACAAAAGGAACCATCCATACCTGTGGATGCCTAATACCACAAAAGGTTCGCTGAAAGTGGTGGAAATGCAAACTATCTATTCAGAGAATGCCTTTCTGTCTTTTCACGAAGGCATAAATCAAAACTGATTCAGTAGTCTAACAGACTGTGCCTCCCAAGAAAATTTTGAACAACCTATCAGCATTTTCTGATGCTCTACTTAGCCTTTTCATGGCTACAGTGATATAGTTTCTCTCTTTCATGTTGCTTCACTCGAACCATTCAGAGGAAGGATCATATAGGTTAAAAAAAAGCTGGGCTCTGTATACACAGAATAATAATTTCAAAGTATGCTAATGGTTCTAGATTTTGTGCTTTGAAGTTCCTGGGTGTTAAAATCTCTTGAGAGATGCAGTTTCTCAAAGTCCTGCAAGGTACAGATTCTATTGCAGATAGGTTTTGCTGAGTGAGCTCAGCAATACTGCATCAATGTGTCCAAAATCAAAACATTGCAAATGCATTCTAACTGCTTTCATTATCTTCTTGGCACCACATAAAAGCACTCTGTGTTGATTACTTCAGTACCTTACTTTTATGCTAGCTTGCAGAACTTTCTGTTTATGTTAGTTTCTGCCTACATTATTTCCACCTGTGTTGCTTCCAGATAGTCTTGAATTATCCACATCAGTCCTTCCAACTGTAGCAACCAATAATATCTATTTGTATTAAAGAATTTTTACTAAATGTTGTTGAAAATGTAAAATAAAACTGAACACAAAACCTTCCTATGAAATTTTTCTACTAGAAGAACCCCTAACAGAATGTCTGGTATGTATTGGTACATACAAACCATCTTTTAATGATTTGTAAGTGATGTCACCCTACGTAATATAATCAAGCTAAAAGGTACTTTGACATTGATATTTTTTGAAAGGTAATATCAAGTACTTATCTATCTAGGTAACACTATGCTTCGAATTATTTCCTTTACTACACATTATATTCCTTTATTTGCTAATTTTGTCACTGGTATGTAAAGATGTTTTATATTTCATAGGTATGATAAACAGGTTTGGCTCTACATGGATGATGATTGTTGCTCACAATTTGTTTCCGTGCTTGATACAGAAAGAAACTAGTTGAACTTTCCCTGTTTGTCATTAAAACATAGAAAACAGAAATGCATGAAGAATGCCTCCACTTAGAAATTATGTATGAGAACAAATCTTAAATCACTAATCTTACTCCTGTCTACAAGAAACTTCCGTTATTAAGACTTCTTCAGTGAATACTTAAAATTGACGCCGAGGTTAGGTGCCTGAGGTTGATTAGTCCTCTTCTTCATTTTAGTCATTGAGTATGATCAATTTCTGGATAAATATAAATTACAAATGCACAGGATACAGGATATCTGAAACTCTTCTAAATTCCTCCAGAATAACTCCAGTCATGACATCAGATGCAGAGATGGCAATCTTTGGAGAAGCTGCTCCCTATTTACGGAAATCTGAGAAGGAGCGAATTGAAGACCAGAATCGCCCATTTGATGCTAAGGCAGCCTGTTTCGTAGTGGATGAAAAGCAAATGTATGTGAAAGGTACCATACAGAGTAGAGAAGGTGGTAAAGTCACAGTTAAAACATATGATGATACAGTAAGTGCCATTAACTGTTACTCGTCATACATAACTCATCCAGTTCTAAAAGTTCCCTGGTTAATATTTCTTCTCCTTTTGCTTCTCTCTGGTTTTGTCAGACTGTAACAGTAAAGGATGATGAAGTCTTTCCCATGAACCCTCCAAAATTTGATAAAATTGAGGACATGGCTATGATGACCCACCTCCACGAACCTGCTGTGCTGTATAACCTCAAAGAGCGTTATGCAGTCTGGATGATCTACGTAAGTACAAGCAGAAGGAGATTTGTGCTTTTGAGGGGTTGAAGACACCTTTCAATCTCTCTGAAGATATTCCTGACTTTTCACCTCCTTTCCTCATTTCTGTTTCTTTTTTCTCTCTTGCATATGTTCTCCTTTTGTATCCTATGTATCATTCCTCTTCTTCCTTCTTCCCTTTGTCTTTCCTTGCCATATGGTAAATTTCATCCATTCTGTGATAGGTCATTCCTCCAATTTCATTTCTTCTGCTGCCCTGGTCTTCCCAGAGTTTTGTTGACCTCTGCCTTCTGAGTTCTCCTCAGCAGTCTTCCTTTGGGTAACTGGAAGGCCTGCTGTGCCAGGCTGAGCAGAAACCAACGTGCTTGTTTTCTTCCTCACAGACCTACTCAGGTCTCTTCTGTGTCACTGTCAACCCCTACAAGTGGCTGCCAGTGTACAACCCAGAGGTGGTGGCTGGCTACCGAGGCAAAAAGCGCCAGGAGGCCCCTCCACACATCTTCTCCATCTCTGACAACGCCTATCAGTTCATGCTGACTGGTGAGTCATTTGGCAAGAACATAGCCTGGCTGCTTGGTCAAGGAACACTTAACAGTTCAGGCGTCTTGCATGCTTTTCTACTCAAGGCATGATGGAAATGGCTCCCATAGTCCTATGGCAAAATTCAAGATTAGACTGACTATGGCATCTTAAAGAACCCTGTAGTGTTGAATAATGAAAGAAAGGCAGTAGCTAGCTATTTGGCATTGTGCCAAAGTAAGGAATTTAAAGAAACAACATGGAATGATCATAGCAGAGAATCTGACTCCAACTAAACAATACTCAATCCAAGGTCTGTACATAACCAAAAGCAAATAATAAGTGGGGAAGCCTTATAAACAACCACTGCTTAACGTTATAGTTTGGATAGCTCCATCTAGCTGGGAGTGCAAAAATCCACATACAGACTAATGCAGAATTCACCTTACCTGGTTACAAAGTGATACAGTTTCAATATAATTCTTTCCCTTGAAGTCAGTTAGCTATGTCTGAGGAATAAAAGCCCTCCACATCTCATTTGAAGAGCTCTTTCTGTGGCTTTGTTTTCAGATCAGGATAATCAGTCGATCCTTATCACGTGAGTATATTTTGATATGTGTGACAACACTGACCAAAGTAAAAATGTGTCCTATTTCCTCTAATAATATTTTCATTCTAACAGTGGAGAATCTGGTGCAGGGAAGACTGTGAACACAAAGCGTGTCATCCAGTACTTTGCAACAATTGCAGTTACTGGTGAGAAGAAGAAAGACCATCAGCCTGGTAAAATGCAGGTATGTGATAGGCACTCTCTTTCAGTGTTTTGCTGAGAAAGTTTCTGCTCTGCAGACAAAATCAATACATATTTCTGCATTGCAGTACCATTAAAAGAAAGTGTCTGAGGTGACAAGCAGCATACACAGTCGGAGCACACCTATGCTCTGTTACCCCTGCTAACCAACTTCCATCCTTCTTATAAATACTGGAAGTCCACCTAAAAAAATCAGAATCATAGAATGGCTTGGGTTGGAAGGGACAATGAAGATCATTTAGTTCCAACCCTCTTGCCATGGGCAGGGACACCTTCCACTACACCAGGTTACTCAAAGCCCCATCAAATCTGGCTTTAAACACTTCTAGGGATGGGACATCCACAACTTCTCTGGGCAACCTGTTCTACTGCCTCATCACCCTCATAGTAAATAATTTCTTCCTAATATCTAATCTAAATGTACCCCCTTTTAGTTTAAAAACATTGCTCCTTGCGCTATCACTACACTCCCTAACAAAGAGTCCTTCTCCAGCTTTTCTGTAGGCCCCCTTTAGGCCACTATCAGGTCTCCCTGGAGCCTTCTCTTCTCCAGGCTGAACAACCCCAGCTCTCTCAGCCTGTCTTCACAGGAGAGATTCTCCAGTCCCTTGATCATCTTTGTGGACTTGTTCTACTATGTCCATATCCTTCTTGTGCTGCGGGCACCACAGCTGGATACAGTGCTCCAGGTGGGGTCTCACGAGAGCAGAGTACAGGAAAAGAATCACCTCCCTCGACCTGCTGGCCACACTTCTTTTAATGCAGCTCAGGATACAATTGGTTTTCTGGGCTGCAATTGCACACATCAATGGCTCTTATCCAGTTTTTCATCCACCTGTACCCCAAAGTCCATTTCCATAAAGCTGTTCTCTATCCACTCATCTCCCAGCCTATATTCATATTTGGGATTGCCCCAGCCCAAATGCAGGACCTTGCATTTGATCTTGTTGAACTGCATGAGGTTTGCACAGACCCACCTCTCAAGTCTGTCAAGGTCTCCCTGGATGGCATTCCTTCCCTCCAGTGTGCTAACTGCACCACACAGCTTGGTGTCAACCTCAAACTTTCTGAGGGTGCACTTAATCCTACTGTCCATATCACCAACAATGATGTTAAATAATACCAGTCCCAACACAAACCCCTGAGCAACATCACTTGTTACTGGTCTCTTCCTGAAAATCCAGCTGCTGACCACACCTCTGGGTGAGACCATCCAGCTAATTCCATATTCACCGAGTGGTCCATGTGTCAAAGCCATGTCTCTCCAATTTGAAGACAAGAATGTTGTGTGAGACAGTACCAAAAGCTTTGCACAAGTCCAGGTAGATGACATCTGTTGCTCTTCCTTTATCCACCAACACTGTAGCCCCATCATAGAAGGCCACCAAATTTGTCAGGCATGATTTGTCCTTAATGAAGTGGTGTTGGCTCCCCAGTCACCTCTCTATTTTCTATGTGCATAGTTTCCAAGAGGATCTGCTCCATGATTGTGATCTCTTTGCCAAGCACAGATGTGAGACTGACTGGCCTGCAGTTCCTCAGGTCTTCCTCTTTTTCTCTTTTTAAAATCAGGGTTATGTTTCCCCTTTTCTAGTCACTGGGAAGTTCACCTCACTGCCATGGCTTCTCAAATATGATGGATGATGGCTTAGAAACTTCATCTGTTAGTTGCTTCAGGACCCTCAGATGCAGCTCATCAGGTCCAATGGACTTGTGCACATTCAAGTTCCTTAGATGGTCTCAAACCTGATCTTTTCTTGCAGTGGATGGTACCTCATTCTCCTAGTCTTTGCCTTTGGATTCTGTGAGATGGGAGGTGTGGCTAGAGCACTTGCTGGTGAAGACTGAGGCAAAAAAGTCATTGAGTATCTCAGTTTTCTCCATATCCCAGGTAACCAGGTCTCCCATTTCCTTCAGCAGTGGGCCAAGGTCTTCACTACTCTTTCTTTTACCACTGGTGTCCCTGTAGAAGCTCTTGATGTCCCTGGCAAGATTCAATTGTCTCGGCTTTAGCTTTCCTGTCCTGATCCATAGCTGCTTGTACAGTGTCTCTGTACCCCTCCCACATTACCCGTCTTTGCATCCATCCTCAGGAGGCTTCCTTTTTGTGTTTGAGTTTGGCCAGCAACTCCTTATTCATCTATGCAGGCCTCCTGGCATTTTTGCCTGACTTCTCTTTGTTAGGATGCACTGATATCAAGCATGAAGGAGGTGATCCTTGAATATTAAACAACATTCCTGGGCCCCTTTCCCCTCCAGGGCTTTACCCCATGGTTCCCACTGGCATGTGATTGTGTTACAACTCCCTGTTCTGTTCCTCTTGACAAGGTAACTACAGTAACTTTGGACTCCGGAGAGGTTGCACTGAAGTTAAAGTAATTTCAATTGCCTTACACAGAAGAACAAGCCAGTAGAAATTACTGCCTGTGGTCTATGTAACAGCCCTGAGGGGCAGCATAAAAAAAGTGTCAGACTTGGGACAGCTGGGACCACTTGCCAGACAATTAGAAAGTAACCTCAGAAGGGATCCTTCCAGGGAGGAAAGCACAAGCCCAGCTGCTGCAATCTGAGCCCACTAGTGCATTTGCAAGGCATGGGCTAGCACAGAGCAAGCAACAAACATCCTTGTGGCACAAGTGTGTCATCACAATATGTGAGAAGGTATGTGCATCAAAGAGGGTGATGCCTGTCTGCGTTATTTGAGTACCCAAGGGCACAGCAGAATCTAAGGAGATTCCAAGCCTGAATATTCTTTTCTCACTCAGAGGCAGGTGTCTGTGATTGATGGGTTGTTATGGCAAAGACAAGTTCATCACAAGCACTCTTTCCATCAGCACCGTTCCTGTATCTCTTGGGCTCAGCTTTCACCAGCTGCTCACTATGCTCGGACTGATCTCACAAAAACATTGAGACAGCTGAGATGTACTGACTGTGTTTGATATAAGAAAACTCACCAGGTTCTCAGATGGAAACAAGCTGTTCTGCTCTCTTCTTGACGTTATTCACAGAATAATGTATTTCTTTGGTATTCACAATCTCTAAGAAGTATGTTTCTCTTCATAAGATCACAAAATAAAACACCATTATAATTATGTCTCTCCCAGCATCCCATCTCAGACACAGACTGAAATCAGATGCCAGGTAAGAGCATAAAATAAGGGAAGTATGTAACAAAATTTCCCAGGACTACTTTCTCAGCTCAAGCAATTTGTAACCCAGACTGTACTCCAGATTGAATTTATGTAAAGAATTGCCAGATATTCTACGCTGTTCTCCATTCACCGTGCTCCCTTGTCTGTTCATGGCTCACAGCTGTGCACTAGAATGAGGGGTTTTTGTGTGTTTTTGTTGGTGGTGGTTTTTTTGTTTTGTTTTGTGGTGGAGTCAGCAGCACTGACACACACATGTCTCTTAAAGGAGGAAGTTCATTTAGGAAGCTATATGTGAGAGGACATTACTCTATATATTCGAGATTTTTTTATTAAAAATATGTGTATATATTTAGAGAGAGAGTTCTTATGCTACTGTGTGGCCTTAGTTTTGTAAGGTGTAGCTTCATGTTCAAACTAACTTAAATCGTTTGCGCCACCTGCAGACCGTATTGGGGATGGCGCTGCCTCTCCACTGCAAGATCTTGAAGGCTGGATGCACCATTGTACACCAAGTAGTATGCAGCAACTTGAGCTCTGCCACTGATCTTTCATGTGAATAAAAACTGCCTTTTTTTTCCCCTCATTCTTTGTTCTCCTGCTCTGTATCGGAAACCATCCCTGCAAACAATTATTTCCTAACTACTTAGGGATCAATCATGAGTTTGCTAGGAGCCTTGAGAAAAGCTTTGCCCTATGATTCCAAAACAGCACTCTGTGACACTGCCTTGCACAGAAGAGACGTAATGTCATGGAAGCTTCTTTCCTCCCAGATTTTTTCAGTTAACAAGAGTGATATAATACAGTATTGAAACTGTACATTTGTTTGATGATCTTCTTTTCTACTGCAGCCATATAGAAAAGGAAAAAAAAATGGGGCGGGGGGGGGAACCACCACCACAACGTCCAAGAGGAACTGTTTTTTTGTTTTGTGTTGTTGTTGTTGTTGTTTGGTTTGTATTGTTTTACATTTGGTATTTGAGTATCATGCTTCACCCATGTCCTACTTGTCTTTTCAAAGCATGTCTGGAGATTTATTTCTGCATTCTGAAAGGCTGTTGGTTATTTGAACATAACTGCAAAACTTTACGTTATTCCTTTTTAGGTGCTTCCTACTTTAGGCTTTGGGCTGTATCACTCTCTCTCTGTCTTGTGCTTGAGTAACCTCAAGAAAAAAATCCCAGATTTTTCATATTTTCTTTAGCTGTTATGGCCTTTGTGAGCAGTGAATGGGAATGCAGAAGTGCCTCTCTCATACAGATTACAAACATTCTGAGCTCCACCAAAATCACTCTGGATATTATACACAATATATGATAGCATGGACAAAAAGAAAATGAAGTACAGATCAGTCTTTCAGCACTCTTCCCTGTGAAACCAATTCATGAGTGATAGCTGATGAGTGCTTAAAACATTTGCTAACTAAAGGTTAAAATCATGTGTGAGATGTAATAATGAGCTGTTTGTGATGTATCCTTTGCCATATTTGTTATTAAATAGTAGTGAAGTTTGCTAAGAACCTTTTTCTCCTGTAACTAGGGAACCCTGGAGGATCAGATCATCCAGGCCAACCCACTGCTGGAGGCCTTCGGAAATGCTAAGACTGTCAGGAATGACAATTCCTCACGTTTTGTGAGTTCATTTCTTTTTTGTTGGAATGGAGATTTCTACTATGTATGTCTCATTCATTGATCGCTCTAACCGATGGGTTGATCTCTACTACTCAACAGGGAAAATTCATCCGGATTCACTTTGGAACAAATGGCAAGCTGGCCTCTGCAGATATCGAAACCTGTGAGTTGGAGCTAGTCAGCACATGCAGAATTTGTGCATTCGTGATCTCACATTTCCCAGGAGACCAGTGGCATCTCTCTTTTTCTTAGATCTTCTGGAGAAATCCAGAGTGACTTTCCAGCTACCCAGTGAAAGGAGCTATCATATTTTTTACCAGATAATGTCCAATAAGAAGCCAGAGCTCATTGGTGAGTGCCAGCATTTCTGGGCTTGGTTCAGTGCGTTCTCTTTGCACTTTTCCCCTGTACCATAAAAGATGCACTGTATGCCTGCAGATCTCCTCCTTATCTCAACCAACCCCTACGACTTTGCCTATGTGAGCCAAGGAGAAATCACTGTTGCCAGCATTGATGACAGCGAGGAGCTGCTGGCAACGGATGTGAGTATGGCAATGGCACTCCTGGCCAGAGGCAGGCTCTGCTCTGGGCGCAGAGGTGACCACTGCCACCAGAGCAGCCCTATGATCAGACAGGCTGCAGCCAGGGAGGTGCAGCCTAGCTGGGGGCCACCAAGTGCTGGCCTCTGTCATTCTGCAGCAGCCGTGACCACTCCCAGCCGCTGTTGCATATGCTTGGCGTTGGGCAGGCATGCAGGCAGGCAGAAGCCCCAACTTGTGTTTTTCTGACCTTTCGCAACTTGTCTGTTCCCTCTGGAGAGTGCCATGGACATCCTGGGCTTCAGCCCTGATGAGAAGGTGGGGATATACAAGCTGACAGGGGCTGTCATGCACTACGGGAACATGAAGTTCAAGCAGAAGCAGCGGGAGGAGCAGGCAGAGCCAGACAGCACAGAAGGTAGGGGTTGACTGCAGATTTCATTTGTGAACTGCACCAGGAGGCAAGAGAGGAACCTCATCCAATAAAGTGCCCATCACTTCAAGACTGTTTCTGCCCTTCTAGAAACTAAATTTTACAAATTTGTGCAAGTGCCACAAAGTCACTGATTTAATTTATGCTCCACGTGGAAACTGATTCATAGATGAAGCACTGCTACAGCTCCCTAGACATGGAACAGGAGTGTGGTGCAGCTGAGACAAGCTTCCCTTGACAACAGGCACATCTGAGTAGTGTCTGAAGTAGGCTCCTTGTAACAGAAACATTCTAGAGGACCGTGACATCTTTGTCTGTGTTGAACTCCTTTGCTGTATCTCTTCCTAGTGGCTGACAAAGCTGGCTACCTGATGGGTTTGAATTCTGCTGATTTGCTCAAGGCTTTATGCTATCCCAGGGTGAAAGTTGGGAATGAATACGTGACTAAAGGACAAAATGTCCAACAGGTACCTAGAGAGCTAATTGGTTTTCATTTTGTTCAGACAGTTATTTCAACTTTAAAGCTAATCCAACTTTCTTTACTGCTGTGGCTGTTTCTTACAGGTATGCAATTCAGTGGGGGCTTTGGCTAAATCAGTCTATGAGAAGATGTTCTTATGGATGGTTACTCGAATCAACCAGCAACTGGATACAAAGCAGCCCAGACAACATTTCATTGGGGTCCTGGACATTGCTGGCTTTGAGATTTTTGATGTGAGTTACAGGTAGTATGTTTGCCAATTGATAATTTTTCCAAACTAACTGGCATTATTATATTTGAACTTGCAGTTCAACAGCCTGGAGCAGCTGTGCATCAATTTCACCAATGAGAAACTGCAGCAGTTCTTCAACCACCACATGTTTGTGCTGGAGCAAGAGGAGTACAAAAAGGAAGGAATTGAATGGGAGTTCATTGACTTTGGGATGGACCTGGCTGCCTGCATTGAACTCATTGAGAAGGTAGAGGAAATCTCATTTTAGAAAAGCACATTTATTTCCTGGTCATTTATTTTAGTCCTTATGTTCTTTATAAATTGAATCATTACTGTTGAATGATTCTCCCATCAGAAGAAGCAGTTTATAAAATCAAACTTTTTGGAGTGGCACACTGCCTCTCCACAAAAAAAATGATTTTCTGAACAACATGGCTGGGATGGAAGGGAGAGAGGCACAATGTTAATTTTGCTTTCAACAGTAGACAGTAAGGTGAAACTTCAAGTCTTAGTCCTTGCAGTAGTTGACAGAATTCAGAGTTCCTGGTTGTAGCGATCTTCTTCTTTCTGGTTCCTTTCTCACTGCCCACTGCCACTGTGCTGGTGTCTTGATGTGAATTAACCCCCAACTACAGCATTATGAGCAAGTGTCCAGTGGTTACTTGTGCACAGCACTTAAATATTATGTGGAAATCCACTGTACACACACCCAAATATCTTCCTTCTCAGGAGAATACAAGTACCTATTCCCAGCCTGGTGCCCATTCAGCCATCCCATGAGCACATTCACGACTTAATATTCATACCCATGGATGATGCCTTTGCACATAAAAGCTTCACATTTCTTGCTAACCTCCCACTGTTCCCACCACATAGTAGCATCTACAAACAACACTACCATTCACAGCTGGTGCCTATTGCTATACTTAACACTCAAAATCCACACTTACTGCTCAGTGTCCACATATTTTGTGCCTCATGTCTATGAAATGTAGAGTAGTTAGAGCCAGAGGAATTACATCACCTACATTAATCTAGCACTGTAGTCACTTTTGTAATGGCAGGAGAGAAGTAGATGCTTCTAGGATACAATTCATCTCATAAAATACATCCTGTTATTGACTCTGTGAAATCTCTGCATAATGCTTCCACTGATTCTAGAACAATATGGACATCTATCTCAGATCTACATTCTATTTTAGAGATACCTACAGCTAGGCAAGACGAATCCTAACTCCAGAGTTCTCACACAACAGCCACACCTAGTGGGCAAAAGTTTAATTCAAAACTTGGTATTCCTGCCCAACACCCAGTTCCTGTGTTTGCTGATGCTCTGTAGGATCCCTACTTCTAGCTTTGGCAGCTATCTATCTGACATCAGATGTAAGCATCTGATCATCTGATAGAGTCTTACCATATTATATATAATAGGTACATTAAAAGAAGGAACTCCTAGAATACTATCTAGGCCAATGAAGTGCAAGTCAAATCAGTGTCTTCAGCAAAATTAGAGGACGTATCTGCACTATCAGAAGATTCCTAATGTAGCTCAGATGAAGGCTCTCATGTGGCTAAGGATATGCCTCTATATCGAAATATTTCAATTTTTAAATACATTCTGTGACAAATTAGAAGTCAGTGGGTATTCTAAAGCACCAGATTGCTGGCATTTTTGCCCCATATAAGATGAGGAAAATCTAATTCATCATGCATATCCATTGGAGACAGCACAGGACTTGTTAGATATTATTTATGCGCATTCCTGAGGAGCCATCAAACTAAATTCAACATTGGCAATTGCAACCTGATGACTTGTGACAGACTTACAAAACATCATCAGTCCCATGAACAGGGCACTGAAACCTGCCTTCTGAATTCCTATTTTGATTTCACTGGTTTACATTCCAAAGAGTTTAGGGCAAAGATGACTGAAGCTGTTGAACATAATGTGCATGACAAGCCTCTCACTCAAAGATGTGTCTAAACACTATTGCCAAGTTGCCGTTTTCATAGTAGTGGCTTGAGCAGCAAAGGCTAATTATAGTATGTCTGATTATTATAGTAACTAGTGATGTATTAAGAACCTGTGCACTAGAAATTACAGTCACTGTAACAAACTACAAAACACATGCAAAGTGAATTTTTATTTACTTTCTCTCTCCCTGACACTTTCTTTCTTCATGTATTCATATTTCTCCCAGCCCATGGGCATCTTCTCCATCCTGGAAGAGGAGTGCATGTTCCCCAAGGCAACTGACACCTCTTTCAAGAACAAGCTCTATGACCAGCATCTGGGCAAGTCCAACAATTTCCAAAAGCCCAAGCCTGCCAAAGGCAAGGCTGAGGCCCACTTCTCCCTGGTGCACTATGCTGGCACAGTGGACTATAACATCACTGGCTGGCTTGAGAAGAACAAGGACCCCCTGAACGAAACTGTTGTTGGGCTGTACCAGAAATCATCTTTGAAGCTCCTGTCCTTCCTTTACTCTAACTATGCTGGTGCAGAAACAAGTAAGTGCTTTTTTCAGTGATGATTGAAAAGCAAGAAAAAAATGAAGCCTATTTCTCCTCCTTGTTGTATTCTCTAGCCTCTCATCATCCCTAATCTCATCCTATTCATGTGCACAGATATGCCAAACTAAGATACCATCATGAATAACTGCAGAAAGCACCATGTTTATGTGGTGTGGTGCACAGAAGCAATGCTCAGCAAGTCCAAAACAAAATGACAGGAGTTGGATGTTTCCTGGCTTACTGAGTTGTGAATCATATGCATGGTCAGCCATCATCCAGACAGGTGCCAAATATATGTGCAAAGTGTAAGCACTTAATAGACTTTGGAGACAGAGTTTTGTTTCTTTAGGTGAACTGGAAGAGCTAAAAGTAATGGAGAGGTTCACAGCCTTACACCTTCAAGGAGATCACAGAACTATTTCATATTCAGCTGAGCAGTCCTGGTGCAACAGGAAAAAAAAAAAAGAGAGAGCGAGAGACAAATTAATTTAGAAGTCCTCTAAGGGCATCAGAGAGCAGTTCAACCTCTTGCCCTTTTTTTGTGACTTAAGGCTGTCAAGTAGGACAGTCAATGGGTCTGTCTTACCAAAAATGGCCATACAGATTGCCACAAAAAACAATATTGCAGAAGCTTGGATGCTAGGCAAAAAGAAGTGTTAGTATAGAGTAGTAGTCAACTCAGCCATCAGGCAAGTGGACAGCTGGGTTTGAGGCTCAAGAGGGTACTGCATACTCCTAGGAAACAGTGGGGATAAGGCAGTTGTGGTCTTTACTGGTATCATCAATACAAGGAAGGTGAGAAAAGAAGACTCCATTTAACTCTCAATTTAAATGACTTCAACAATACAGCAATTCTGAAAAGATACTGAGCTTCTTGGGTTTGTATTCATGAGACTACATTTCATTTCTTGCCTTGGGGATGCCATAACTCAGAATAGGTCCCTATTCTTCAACTGGAACATTAGAACAAATTTTTCCTAAAGGCTTCACTGCACTCATGAACAAATGTCCACCGCTGAACCATTCATGTGGCCTTTCACCACATTACAACAATACAAAAATAATTTGAGAGTATATCTTTAAGTAAAACCAATTTCCAGTGGCACACAGTAAGCTGCTATGGAGCTTATGTCAGACCATAATGTTACATACCACCACAGCCATATACATTATGATGCAACTTAAGTCGTGCATCTGAGACCAAAATATACCATACACTGATTAATAAATAACCAGCTGACAGCAATTTACATAAAACTCCCATGCAGCAGTGAATCAGTCTTTCACATTAAAATATAATGTTTATATTAGTCCATAACATACTGCCTATTCTAACCATTCAGCTCTTATGTATTTCTTCCAAGGTGATAGTAGTGGTGGCAAGAAAGGTGCTAAGAAGAAGGGGGGCTCTTTCCAGACAGTGTCTGCTGTGTTCAGGGTATGTGAATTTCCTCTTAAAACTGAGCCACACTTCTTTGACATCTGAATGAAAATGCAAAAGCTTTGTAGCTCAGAGCTCAAACCCCATGTTTTGTTCTATCACAGGAAAATCTAAATAAGCTGATGACTAACCTGAGAAGCACCCATCCTCACTTTGTGCGTTGCTTGATTCCTAATGAGACCAAGACACCTGGTAAGTCTGTTATTATACACTGGACTGACCAGAATTGGGCTGTTCAGCTTCCACACCAACTTCTTCCAGAACAGCTCCCCATGCATGTAAAGTTCCTGTGGGGGTTGGCCTATGGAACAGTGCTCAAGTAAGCCTTCTTGTATTTTTTCATGATTGTAAAATTTTGAGCATTATATGGTCCACCACACTTACTCATCTTTGCTTAATGTGTGTACAGAGCTGATGATAAAGATGGGATGTATTAGAGCTGATGAAATTGCATGTCGCGAGTAACAACAGTAGCAAATTTCTAATAAATGCCTATTTTTAAGGACCACTATGTCATTCAATACTGTCGGGCTCAGCTCAAGACAATTTAACAACTCAAAATATTTCATGTTAGAAACTGATTCACTGAGCTGGAGGACTGACAAAGAAATCATGCGTCATTTGTAGAATTCCCTGTATAGGCTGCTGGATACTGTTTGCACCTGAAAAGCATTGTGATATAAAGTTATTTTTGTTCATTTATTGAATTAAATATTTAACTCATGCAGAGTTTAGTCTCCAAGAACAGTCAAGTTTGGGGGGTATTTCATGTGGCTATTGTGTACCTGGGGAGAGTTGCTTGTGTGGGTTTTAGGAGTCTAATCTATAGGAGGTCTGATACTGGTGGAATGATAAGGTGTAATGGATGTAACAAGAATACAAGGAAACAGGAGCTTAGCACCTATTTAATCTGCTCCAGAATTTCAAAGCATTTCTTACCTTTCTTGTTTATGTCTCTTTGTATAACCCTGAAGACCACAAGCATGGTTTCAGCATCACACATACGTATGACACTCAGATTTCAGCTATTCATCTAAACTTATATATTCAATGGAGAGAAGCTGGTATTTTAAAGTATGACTCATTTGCCTGCTTTTATGTGTCTTAGGATGAGATGAATCACATCCTAGAAAAAAATGCTTCTGCTTCACTCCACTGACTATAAACGAAGCCCATATGGAATGTCCCACGCTTCATATCCCTAAAGTGAAGAGAGAGGAATCCCACTGGGGTCTTGACAGTCATAGAAGGTGTAAGGGAATTAAGGAAATCTACTGAAATATACATGAATGAATGATTTTGCCAAATATGACTGTCATTTTAATATTCAGAGGTGACTCAGAGGAAATTGGACTTTTGTGTTCTAAGAAAAAGAATAGTAGTAGTGTGTGAACAAAATTAAGGATTGTAAAGTGAAGAGAAACTGGTCATTTTCCGATTTCAGCTGGTTCTTAATTAATGCCTCTAGGAGCTGAGAAAAATTTCTTCATGACCAAGTGATTCCAAGAGTATTTTATTCAATTGTACTTTGTTTGCAATACTTGGAGTAAGGTTAAGAAATATAGTTGATTGTTATACCTGATAGATACTACAGGAGAAGAAAGATAATCATTCCAATTTCAATCAGCTGTCCTTTACAGGCAGTTAAAGGGATTGAAAGCTTTAAGCATCTTGCTTATCCTCTCCTGTGCAGGAATCTATCTATCAAATCTAATCAAGGTTAAGTATAGGCAATACTTCCACAGCAAATCCAAGGTAAAATCTTACATAACATGAAGAGCTGATTATCCAGATGGTATTACATTCTACATCGTGCCACATCTACCTACATCCAGTGAGTGATATTTTTCAGCTGGTCTTCTGGAGTACTTTTCTGTCATTTTTGAGAAACCTCTCTCCCTGTGCTTTTTGACCATGTGAGATTCACAAGCATTGCCAGCCCTAACATTCGGAGTAGTAAAGCTCATCTGGTTGATGCAGCTCTCTGCAACTTCTGTGAATTGAAAATAATGTTCTGTCTTCATTTCCTTCATCCTTAACCAAGAACTGGTTGAATTTAACAAAAGGAGAAGTTGCACTGTCATGCTAGTAAATATGGAGATTCTTTGGGGGGGGGGGGGGGGGGAGGGGGGAAGGAAAGAAAAAAAAAACAGTCATGATGTATGTATCTTGTTTAAGGTGAAATGGACCATTACTTGGTGATGCATCAGCTGCGGTGCAATGGGGTTCTAGAAGGCATCCGAATTTGCAGGAAGGGGTTTCCAAGCAGAATCCTTTATGCAGACTTTAAGCAACGGTAGGTCTTCAGTTATTAGTCCGTTAATTTAAGGATTCAGTAAACCCAAAACTCAGGTGACAAATCTGGTGACATCATGGAGACACATCCTTTGAAACAGACTAATTCAGTGGAATTTGAGGGAATGTCATCATAAATACTGTCTTAGTTCTCTCCAGTCCTCTCCCTCTTTGATCAGAGATTTGCTCATTCATCAGAACCCGTATCATTTCTGAACTGTAGTCATTGCCTGGTGATTCAAAAAGATGCAAAATGCTTTTAGGGCAATGAATTAAATGGCATAATAGATTGCTCTTTGTAAGTCTCCTATAGGATTACAAAACAATACAAGAATAATAAATGTCAGCGCAGTCTCCTTAGAGTGCACTACCTAAGCATTCCAAACTCCAAGACTTTGTTGGTGCTCTGTCAGTTGCCTGCATCTTGTGCCTTGCTTTCTCTTCTTTAAAACTGAGATAATGAAACTGGCTCAAGAGAGCTCAATTGCTATAAAGTGCTGAATCTGAATTGGTTGTTATTATTAATAAATA
This sequence comes from Anser cygnoides, assembly GCF_040182565.1. NCBI lineage: Eukaryota > Metazoa > Chordata > Aves > Anseriformes > Anatidae > Anser > Anser cygnoides. The sequence continues at coordinate 227,760 of NC_089891.1, read as the reverse complement.
TATCAGTAGCATCTTACATGCTGACCTGGTGTAAAAAGCTCTTCCTCTCAAGAGGACATAGCCTGTCTGTTTCTCCCCTCTGTTCCCCTCCCTCCCCTTGCCTTCCTTCCCCTTCCCCAAGAAATTGATAATTTTTTATCTTTTTGTGACAAGAGTATTCAGACTTCGAGGAAATGCAGTCTAGGATGCAGGACCTCTCTGAATACGTGCTGCAACCTGCTGTTTAATTCACTATGGCATTAGCTGGTCTCAACTGTCAAATCATAATTTGATGTGACAAGGTGAAGGGATCTTTCCATAATGGACATGGTCCAGAACCAAAAAGTCCTATACAGTACAAAAGAAATGTGCTGAAGTTTAGGAAGAACTACAACGGAAGCCTAAAATACAGAATAAAGTTCTTGTGCCACTTTCACTTTCTTGATTTTGTATATTTTCTTTCAATATATACTCGAGAACAAGAAGTGCCCCAGAGTACAATCACCCCATCCTCATTGCTGTATCTGAGGAAAACACTTTAGAAGAGTGAGGTGATCCTGTCCACGACACAGGATTACCTTAATAATTAAGCTACCTTACAAAATGCTAAGACTTCTGATAGCTAAAAAAATAATATTGTGCCATTTTTAGCCCAAACTCAAGGCTTCATTGGTAGAACTTGTACAGACAGTGACTTCTGCAAGATCTGTATTCCTTTTGGAATATAGATTATTTTTGTCAGCAGTTCTAATTTATCTTCTACTTTAATTTAAATAGCCTTTTTCTGATCAATGCAACAAGATGAGAAGAGAAGGTTGACATGTTCTCACTATGTTCTTCCTAATTCCTGGACCTGCAAACACTGTTAAGTATGCACATTAATTTTGTATGTAACAGCATACCATGTTGTTACACAGCCAGCAGATTCCTTTGAAAAGTAGACATATCCTCTTGTCATCATGTTCTGTTCAGCCAAGACTGTCTAGATTTCAGATAGCATATTCAGTTGCTTTCAGACAGCTCAGTTTCCAATCACATTATCTTATGATATATGGTGGCTCCTATTCTCCTCACACTGTTTGCAACCAGTGCCTTGCAACTTGTCTTACCACAGGTACAAGATTCTTAATGCTTCAGCCATTCCAGAAGGCCAATTCATTGACAGCAAAAGGGCTTCAGAAAAGCTTCTTTCCTCCATTGATGTGGACCACAACCAATACAGATTTGGCCACACCAAGGTAAAGTCCTTGTGGACGAGTGAGTATAATCAGTGGCAAAAAAAAATACCATTTATTTAAAGAATTTCTTCCATATGAAATCAGCCTTCATGATGACTAGGAAACAAAGTACAACACAAGAAAGAAGGAGCACACAAAACTTCTCTGGTTCTTGGCGTATGTGTGAGGGTAGGCCTGTCAGTCCAGGCAACACCATGCTACCAGAATGACCCTGCGTGGCTGTAACTAGAACTAGTGCTGCCCCTTTCTCCTGCCAGATGAATTCCCTGACATCAGTGCACATTAGGCAAGCTAAGGTAAGTTTAGGAAGACAGACTTTTCAGGGGATTTAGGCACACACATGTCTTTCTTCCATATCCAAAGCAGCATTACGAGGGACACTGATTCTCTGACCGACACAATCAAAGCAGTACTATCTCTGGACACAAACCCAACTGTATACACTATTATATGGACATAATCATGTATGGCTCTCAAGCCATCTGTATGTCAGTTTACAGAGCCTGACCATTAAGACACAGAAGGATACAGTGAAGCAACAGGATTGGATATCATACTAAGTTGCAAGTTAACTCTTTGTTTTAATAACTATTGATGAGCTAGATCTTCCACAACCTACTCTGGAGTGTGCCTCAAATAACATTGCAATAGTGTGATCAGTTCACATATAAAGTGACTTGTCATCAATCACAGGAACACTGAAGATATGAACCCCAAATTTCTCTAGCTGTTCAATGTTTACTCTGCAGGTGTTCTTCCAAAACTTCTTTAAACTACACTGCATCAGCTTCCAATGGTTGTGTATCTGCCTAGCCCTCAAACTATTCAAACCTCTTTTATGTTTTAGGTTTTCTTCAAAGCGGGTCTCTTAGGACTCCTAGAAGAGATGAGAGATGAGAAGCTTGTGAGCCTCATCACTCATACACAAGCTATGTGCAGAGGGTACCTCATGAGAACTGAATTTAAAAAGATGAATGAAAGAAGGTAATACAAGGACACACTAAGTACCATATTGCATCAGACCAAAAGTCCAGCAATGCACTATCCTGTCTCAGGCAAAAATCTGTCCCCAGTGAAGACCCTTAGAAAGACTAGGGGAAACAGAAAAAGCAGAAACTAATACTTTCCTTGTTATAGCCTTCCAAATTCTCGCAATGGCTGTTTAGCAATTGGACTGTGTATCTGGACCATGATATTTAATATTTAACAGTGAACTGTTCCTCCAGGAATGTGCTAACTTTTAGAACCATTTTCAACCTCTCCCTGTGATGGAGACAGACAAACCTTTCCATTTGTTCAGTTGGCTCTTTGGCATATGCTATCTGATAATTCTATTGAATCTCATTAGTCTGGTTTTGTAAGGAAAGGAACAAAATCACATTCTGCTCTCCTTCTCTTCAATTTTCTTTCATGATTTCATCATCTCAGATGAAGAATTCTAGCTTGTACAGAGAAGGTACTCTATACTTTTGACCATCCCACATACCCTTCCAAATTCTGTTCTGTCCCTTTAAGGTGGAATGATTCATGCAAAATTTGGAATGTAGGGAAGCAGCAGTGGGTGAGCCAAGCAAACTGTCTCAAATGTTGTTGACAAGTGAAAGCTTTAGGGAGAGCTAGGATGCTCTTTGCTAACCAGTTGCTTTTATCTATAATATTCTACAGCATATAATTAGTTCAGGGACTTCCTGACCCAGGCATAGTTTCTAAGAATTCAGTAACTCTTATTGGATTTCTTTGCAATGAACTGTTGAAGTTCCCCTTGAACTATGGGCATAAACAAAAATTCTTTGGCATTCAATACCATAAAAAAGATTTAATTTCTGTTTTCGTGTTCTGTCTTAATAACTTCTAATACTGTAGTTGCTATTTTTTGTGACCCAAAAGCATCAAGATACTGCTTCCACAAGTTACAGTAACTCCCATATTTATAATCTCAACAATAGTTCATGGAAATCAGTTTTCACTCTGGTCTTTACCTGAGCACTTGCACTTTCTTTGAGATTCGGGAAAGTCTCAAAGATTTCCAGAGAAGTTTGTCTGTTTTTAACTATTTCTCTCTCTTATGCCCATACATAGCTATTGTTCATGCTACTGAACTAGTCATGCAGCAATCCAGGGCCTAGAAATGACTTTTAATAGAAAGAAGCAAGGTCAGATTAAAAAGTTTCATGCAAAACTTCCCTGAGCAAAATGCTGATGCTGTGTGACCAATAACCAGAGTCTGTTTCTAACACAAGTCTCACCAGTCTGATAATCTGTATCATTTTCATGTGTTTTCAGAGAATCCATTTACATCATCCAGTACAATGTTAGAGCATTCATGAATGTCAAGCACTGGCCCTGGATGAAGCTGTACTTCAAGATGAAGCCCATGTTGAAGACTGTAGAATCTGAGAAGGAGATGGCAAATATGAAGGAAGAGTTTGAGAAAACCAAGGAAGAGCTTGCAAAGTCTGAGGCAAAGAGGAAGAAGCTGGAGGAGAAAATGGTGTCCCTGTTGCAAGAGAAAAATGACCTGCAGTTGCAGGTTCAGTCTGTGAGTAGCCTCCATTTTCAGATTCACCCTACTGCCTCTTCAATTCTCTTTTCTGTTGTCCTACATAAACAGACAGGTAACAGGGCCAGATTTTCTGCTGCTTCATATTAAAGGTTGTACTAGATGATCTTAGATGTCTTTTCCAACCTGAATGATTCTAAGATTCTATGATTTATACCTAAGCAAAGTGTGTATAAAGTGCATATATAACATTACTACCAGCATGAATAAGTGTAAAGGAGTGTTTACACTATGTTTACACTCCAGTGTAAACTGGAGTGACTATTAAGCAGTCACCAGAGGAAGAATCAGATATTCCACTGTATATGCAATGTGCACCAACTGTGGTCTCCAAATCTGGATTAAATACAGACTGTTTCCTCATTTACTGACCATTACAATGTGGAGCCAGAGATGGGGCTGCTTTTCTGTCAGAGACAGGACTGAAACTGTGGAACAAAGACATGCTTTTCAGCTACAACAATGCTGAGCAGAGACTGAAATTGGACAAGGCAAGAAGGTATTGAAATATAATAAAGATTCTCTGTTGCCAAGGGCAGTCTGGTGCAGGTGGACCTGTCACTTGATTCTATATGCTCCCAAACCAGCTGGCTTTGGACAGTCCTGTATTGTTTCAGGCCCCAAGGATGTAACTGTGCATGTTGAAAACCAGATTCCTTACCCGAATCCTCCTTCAGCACTTCAGCTTAACATATTTTTCTGAGTTTCTTTGTACCCTTTTTGGTACTTAATGCCCTGTCCTCCAGAGCCAACCTAGTCTATAAGCATTTCAGGCTTTACTTTAACCCCTTCATGGATGGTAATCCAAAAAAGGCAAGAACGTATTTAGCTAACTAACTTCCAGGTTAGGATACATTTGAAGCATTCGATAGTTTCAAATTTCCGGGCATAAAAGAAGTCCTAAGATATGATCATTGCCCTCAGAGTGTTGTCTGGTTCTTTCTTGACTCACAGTTTCTTACCGTTTCAGCACTAGAACAGCCCTTCCTGTCTGCTCTTTAAGTCCCATTGCTGTGTGAATTTCAATCAACTCTGCTTGAAGGGTTCCTCAAGAGCCATCTTGTCCATGTTTGTTATCAGAAAATGCACACCTGATAGCCATGATTTTCAGTGCTCCATGAGTTTCAGTAGGAATCTGAGAGAGAATTATACACAACATACTACACATCACATCACTGCAGTGATGTCTTTTGGCCACGACTCTTCTGGGAAGCAACATACACCTGGGAAGCAACATACACCTTTTCTGGTATTCTGCCTAGAATACCTCACAGTAGCATTAATTTGGGTAACATTTTATCTGTCAATCATGTTGCTCAAAATGATAGTTATAGTAGAAGTTGCAGGCTAAAATTCAGGTTGAGCAATCCTGTTTAGCCATGAGCCTGAGTCTTGGCCGAGAGAGAGTTTAGAGAATGATGGGAGCAAGGAAGTCTCATGTGAATTAAGTGGCAGAAGTTGGGGGAGAGACAAACAGACTTGTGTCATTAATTGGAAGAGCTTATTACAAATAGAATCATCCCCAACACTCTGAAAGATGACTATGAAATACTGTGTGTTTTATAAATCCACATCTAAGCTCATGCTTCCATGACATCCAGTTTGCTGACCCACCTATTTATATCGCTGATACCATAGGCTCCTTGTTATGACACAAACTGGTCAGTTTTTATGGCATGTTATTACAGTCAAAATATCTGACCAGCTGAAAGGAAGTGTCTCTGTTGTGGGATTATGTTCCACTTTCCTAAGCCATGACAAAGCAGGGCAATCTCCCCATGATTAGATCTTGTGCATTACTGTGGTTTGCATGCAAAATTTTGCCCTGTCTTATGCAATTCATTTCCTGGAGGTGGCATTTGAACAACATATGTTAACTTTCATAATTTTTATGATAAACATAACATGCCTTCAATATGTTCTAACAGGATAGTGAAAATCTAGCTGATGCTGAAGAGAGATGTGAAGGTCTCATCAAAAGTAAAATTCAGCTGGAAGCTAAAATTAAAGAACTTATTGAAAGAATGGAGGATGAAGAGGAGATGAATGCTGAACTGACAGCAAAGAAGAGGAAACTTGAGGATGAGTGCTCTGAGCTGAAGAAAGATATTGATGACCTTGAACAGACTCTGGCCAAAATGGAAAAGGAGAAGCATGCAACAGAGAATAAGGTGACAGGGGGATCACGAAATTATTCTTCCCCAGAATGTTCTCAGTTCTGTGGGAAGTTGCAGAGTTTCCTAAGTGGTCTGAATGGAAGTGATATGTTCCCAAGGCATAGGAAAGGTAACACTTAACTGCCTGTGACATAAAAAGTTTTGCTAAAATTATAACTTCCTCTTAAGAAAAAAATATTCTTTTTTCCTGTGGTAGTTCAAAAAGAGTTAACTTTTTTTTAGGTGTTGAGGTGTTTGATGGAGAACTTCTACCTTCTGCTGTTTTCACACAGAAGGAACCAGTATATTTGTGTCTCCTGTGGATGGAGAACTAGTATACTTGTGGGAGGCTCTACAAAATGGCTGTTTTGATCCTTTCTCACGTGCATCAAAGAGAACAGATCTTGCAGATGCCAAATGTTTTCTTATATTTCTCTTGTATTTAAGAAGCCCAGGTCTCAGCAAGGATGGACATCCTTTCCTTGTATTGACTTGACTACATAATGAGAGTTCTTCCTGAATTCTCAGGACCAGACTGTCAGTATAGCAAAGAGAGTCTATATCAGGTGGTCATTAGCTCATTTATTTCCCGGTAAAAGCACAGATGTCTTCACACATGCCTCAGTAATCAGTGTGAAGAGACAGAATTGAGATATTAGAATTCAAAAGCCCATGTCTGATGTGACAATGTTCTTTCCTGCTGTGGAAAGAATACTAGCAGAGATATAATTACACCTTGAGGTTCCCTTCAGTGACATTACTGGGAACACTATTGGATCCTAAGTTTGTAATTTCAGATGTGTTGGACGTTTCTATACTAATGTTTAGAGGAAATCTAGATGGTGCTGGGCCATAAGATGAGGGCCTTATAGCTAAAACACCTCGCAGAGGGGACTTTCCTAATTGATACCGTTAGGCTTTCCCATCTGAATGAGGAAAGTGGGAAGCAAGCATCACACAGACCCATACAGAGAGCCTGACATGTTTGAGATAAGGTTGCTGGTTGTGCATTGCTCCATGAAGAAGAGGGAATAAGTTTCCAAGATAAAGCCAGCAGAGTTGCTGTGTCCAGAGGCCAAGTTAAGAGGTCCAGCCCTAAATTCATGATCACCTGTTCAAGGGCAGAAGTTTGTTTATCATTATTGTCATGATGCTTTCACTTTTATGGAAAATTTAACATGTTTTTGGCCATCATTTGTGTTTGGTAATAACTTAAACCTAATTTTCTGAGAAATTACATCTGTGTGCCTAGCAAATGTATCACATCTAGGAAATGCATTTTTTGTGCAAGAACAACCCAGAGGCCTTTAGTAAATCCCAATAAAGTAAAGCTTGCAGAGGCAGTGAAGATCTAGCACACATTCCACTACTAAAACTAGCAGGATAGAACTGGTAGTCAAGACCAACTCAAACAAGAATTCTTACCATTGCAGGGTCAGACAGGTGCGCCAGCCATGATGTTGATTACTCTCATCATTAATAGTACATACCTTTGTGGAGAGCACTTTGACATAACCCATACAATATTTTGCAAGGGTACACTCACTGCTCTTTCTTAGTCTATCATTTCCCACGGCACCCCCTCATAGTATGGATGCTTGCTGCCTAATAGGTAAAGAATCTAACTGAAGAGATGACAGCTCTGGAAGAAAATATTTCTAAACTCACCAAGGAGAAAAAGGCCTTACAGGAGGTGCACCAACAGACACTGGATGACCTGCAAGCTGAGGAAGACAAAGTCAGCACACTCAGCAAAACCAAGACCAAATTGGAGCAGCAAGTAGATGTTGTAAGGAAAAAAAAAATGGAGTTTTGTAGGTAGATGCTCTGACAGATTAGGAGAGGGTAGAAATCTGTAGCTAGGTGTGTAAACAACAACTAAAGCAGCCAAGCCAGCTCTAGTAATTTCACTTAATAATTCATGGGCAGTTGAGAGGGTATTGTGGAATCCAGAGTTTCTTCCATATTTCCTTGCCTGTTTAATCTATGTTCATCACTGGATATTCCAGCATTGTAGGCCTTTGTGCCCCCATTTTAACCAATTAGCTATAGCAGTTTATCTGTGGCATTCTGAAGCTTGCTGTGAACTTATAAAATTTATGTATATACTCCAGGATGCTGTGGACACTGGGAATTTGTCAATGTTTTGCAGTCTGCATGCTAAGAACTGCACTAACTGAAAAAAAAATAATTTTGGTATTTTTCAAAAACTTTCATTTTAACTGTGAATGGCCAAGTTGTGGCCAGCTTAATATCTAAAGCTAAACCCTGACTCTGTGGTGAGTGTATCAAAAGTAGAGATAAGAAGCATTTACACTATGATTGTTTTCTCCAGTTTTCAATATTCAATTTAAGTTAAGATTTTTAAATCAGGAATATTTACCGTTGAAGTATGTTTTATGTGTTTCAAACTATGTTTTATGTGTTTTAGCTTGAAGGGTCTCTGGAACAAGAGAAGAAATTGCAAATGGACCTTGAGAGAGCAAGGAGGAAACTGGAAGGGGATCTGAAAATGTCTCAGGTTTCCATCATGGATCTGGAAAATGATAAGAAACAGATGGATGACAGGCTAAAAAAGTATTGCGCTGACATTTGAATTCTGAAATTCATATTTTATCTTAACCATATTGAATTTGCATTCTTGTTCTTTAACAGAAAAGATTTTGAAATTAACCAGCTACAAAGTAAAATTGAGGATGAGCAGGCTCAAAGTTCTCAGCTGCAAAAGAAAATCAAGGAGCTTCAGGTAAAGTCTAAGGGTTATTGATATTTTTAGTAGCTGCGTACAGCTTTGTATTGGGTTTACATGGCAAGGGTTTGGTAGCAGGAGGCTGCAGGGGTGGCCTCTGTGAGAAGAGTTCAGAAGCTGCCCCATGTTAGATAAAGGCCAGTTTCAGCCGGCTCCAAAAGGGACCTGCCACTGCCCAGAGCTGAGCGAATAAGCGATATCGGCTGTGCCTCTGGGAGAACGTATTTAAGAAAGGGAAAATAAGATCTCCACGCTGCAGCCCATGGAGGAGCCCATAGTGGAGCAGGTGGACCTGGCCTGAAGGAGGCTGTAGCCTATGGAAAGCCCCCGCAGGAGCAGGCCCCAAGCCGGAGCTGCCACCCATGGAGATGAGCCCACGCAGGAGCAGCAGGCCTGGGGGGAGCTGCTGACCTTGTGGGACCCGTGCTGGAGCAGTTTGCTCCTGGGGTATGGACCCTGTGGTACAGAGCCATATGGTCCGTATGCGAGCAGTTCTTCAAGAGCTGCAGCCTGTGGGCAGCCCCCACAGGATCAGTTTGAGACGAAGGGCATTCCGTGGGAGGGACCCCACCTGGAGCAGGGGCAGACAGTGACTGAGGAGTGGTGGAGATGAAGCATTAGGGACTGAGCACAACCCCCATTCCCCTGTGCCTCTTGGAGGAAGGAGGTGGAAGAGGATGGATGGGGGAAAGGTGTTTGTAGTTTGTTTTTAGTTTCTAACTGCTCTAGCTTGTTAGTAATAGGTAATAAATTTCATTAATCTCCCTATGCTGAGTCTGTTTTGCCTGTGACAATTACTGTTGAGCGATCTCCCTGTCCTTATCTCAACCCTTGAGACTTTTTCATCATATTTTCTCCCCTTTCCCTTTGAGGAGGGAGAGTGAGAGAGCAGTTGTGGTGGAACTTGGCTGCCCAGCAAACTAAAACCACCACAAGGTTCCTTAGAATTAATATTTGATAATCAATCAACTAATAATTTATATTTTCTTAGACTGTTCTACAAAAATATTTATTTACACATGAATAAAACAATGAACATGGGTGCTATTCCAATTTCAGGGCACTTTTACAGAGGCTCTGGTCTATAATCATAGCTGGCTATATAAGAAATTACTTAAGTGAACCTTGTGGCAGGCTTCAAAAATGGATCCAATGCTGACTTGTAACAGTAGTGAAGCTACTGAGAATTACCTTTCTAAGAAAACAAAAGAAAGTGACGTTTTCTCATCATCAGGGTAGAAATCACCTTCCAAATGGAGACACAGGAAGACAGCTCCCTTCAGTGACATTATCCCATGGTTGCTCATCCCAAGGTTCCTTCCATCTTGTTTGCTGCTGGAGATGGCCTGCCTGACCTTCTGCAAATTTCTAAGAAACTCATATTATTTTATATTTGTCAGTGGCACATCCCTCATGCCTTTAGAAAAGTACAGTACTAGGTCTGTCATTACATAATGAATCCATTCTGAAATACAACATAAAATGAAGTATCAGATTTTACATTCACTGTTGCTCCAAAACTGAGTACTTTAAGTCCTAGGACACAGTTCAGTGAAATTTCTAGTGGTGTTTCACTCTCTATGCTGATATAAATGGAAGTGAATGTACGTTCTTTATTCCTTAAAGGTAATTTCAAGTATTTCTATTCAGAAATCTTCATTTAGCCAATTAATTTTCATAGGCTCAAATCGAGGAATTGGAGGAGGAAATTGAAGCTGAACGTGCAGTCTATGCAAAGACTGAAAAGCAGCGAGCTGAACTTTCCAGGGAGCTGGAGGAAATCAGCGAGCGCCTGGAAGAAGCAGGAGGGGCTACGGCAGCTCAGGTTGAGATGAACAAGAAGCGTGAGGCAGAATTTCAGAAGATGCGCCGTGACCTCGAAGAGGCCACGCTGCAGCACGAAGCCACAGCTGCCGCCCTGCGGAAGAAGCACGCAGACAGCACAGCTGAGCTTGGGGAGCAGATCGACAACCTGCAACGAGTCAAGCAGAAGCTGGAGAAGGAGAAGAGTGAGCTGAAGATGGAGATAGATGACTTGGCCAGTAACATGGAGTCTGTCTCTAAAGCCAAGGTTGCTGCATATGAAAAAATATTTCTCATCACTATTATCGTTCTTCTGAACAACTGGATGAGCTGACGGATATGCTTTCTATTTCTTAACAGAGCAATCTGGAAAAGATGTGCAGAGCTCTTGAAGACCAGTTCACTGAAGTCAGAACCAAAGGTGATGAACATATGCGGCTAATTAATGACCTGAACACACAGAAAACACGTCTACAGACTGAGAATGGTGTGTCCCTAGAAAAAATATAATTGTCCTGTGCCAAGCACTTAAATATGTTGCCTGAATGCCTGTGTATTTTCTTATACATTCATCACTGGGTGATCTGAGCAAAACTCAGACTGTAGAATTTCCTCCTTGTGGCAGTCATGGATACTCCTCCCAAAGAAAAAAAATAACCCAAAAGAACCAAAACCAGTGTGTGGTTTTTGCAGTCAGTTCATCCCCTTTCTTTTGATGCTAGCCTAGTGTTCATCTTTGATAGCTTTTTCCTATCTGGTGGAAATTAAATTGTTACTCTCCCTTCGTTTTACCACATTATATCTTGTAATCTCTTTCCATATAATCTATTTTCCCATTCATATGAATTTTATATGTCTGTCTGTTCATATTTTTCTGTCTAAGAAGAAGTGTTTTCTCATTAGATGAACTAACGCAGAAACTAGAGGAGAAGGAGTCATTGATTTCTCAGTTGACTAGAGGCAAACAGTCTTTCATGCAGCAGACAGAAGAGCTGAAGAGGCAACTAGAGGAAGAAAATAAGGTGAGTTGTTTTAATTTGGCCTGGAAAATTGTAAAATAAATCAAAGGCAGAGACATGAGAACACTGAAACTTTTAAGCTTTGCTTTTGAATATAATACACAGAAGAGACATTATAGAAATTAAATAAGACAGTTTAAGCCCTTCTTGCCATGCTTTCTGAAGTTCAAAAACATGAAAGAAGTGAATAAAAATAGCTCTGTGTACATACCTTACTCCTATGGGAAATCACTCAGGCAAAGGGTAGAGCAGAAGTGAAAAAAAGAAAAAGACGCTAGTGGAGTACCCAGGATTAGAAATGACAATACAGTTTAAAGTCTCTTCCACCTTCAGATAAACACTAAATTTTACCTGAAAAGCTTACAGGGAAACATCTTCTGGAGGCATTATTCACACATTTCCTGTTGCTGAATTTATTGCATCTTTGCCTGAAGCACTTTCTGCTGATGTGTTTAAGAGGCAGTATCCCAGACAAATTGGGCAAAAAGAACTGATCCTGATTAACAATATCAGGTCTGAAATACAGAGTCCCAAATGCTATTCACTTTTCTCCTCCAGTTACCCTAGCAACTGCTGTACATAGGCAGTGAGATGTGGAGGGGTTTTTTTATCAAAATGTAGTTAAAAGGTCCAGTCACAAATGGTTAGTGTTCTGACAATTTGTATAATTCTAACTACACAGGCCAAGAATGCCCTAGCCCATGCCTTGCAGTCTGCTCGCCACGACTGTGACTTGCTCCGGGAACAATATGAACAGGAGCAAGAAGCCAAGGGAGAGCTGCAGCGTGCCCTGTCCAAAGCCAACAGCGAAGTGGCCCAGTGGAGAACCAAATATGAGACAGACACTATTCAGTGCATGGAGGAGCTGGAGGAAGCTAAGTATGTGGAGGGATGGTCTTGAACAAGTAGAAGGATATTTATGTAGAAATGTGAAAAGGAACTGGAGGAAACCAGTATATGTTTGTAGTGGGAATATGCAGAGCAATGTGCTTTGTAATGTATTGGGACTGAAAAGAGGAGGGAGTAAAGGTTTAAAGGAGGAGAAGTGGAGGTTTGTGAAAGTTTCTACAGAATGGGCAATTCCAGTGTATTAACTATAGAGTTAAACATAGTAGTTGAAAAATTGCATTCTTGACACTGATGATACTGAAAGTGTGTTTCTGATTCCTCTCCACATTGGTGTAGGCTACCGCTTGGATACTCTTGTTTCTTCACTGATTCCACCTCACATTTCACCTCTCTCCCAGATTTCTAGGGATTCTCCCTTCCAAGTTATGATTACCCACATGTCCGTATCTCCTCTGTGTATTCTCCCAGCCTACACACCACTCCAAGCATTCTTTGTTATCCTAGGCTCCTATTAATGTTATCTGATCACACTATCACAGCTTTGTATGTTGGCTCTCTCTTCTTCTTTCTCCTGTGCCACACTCCTTTCCTGTCCATTTTCTCAGAATGTCAGAATTTTCCTTCTCTCAGTACTGATTGTCTTGTCCTGCAGAAAGAAGCTTGCTCAGCGGCTGCAGGATTCAGAGGAGCAGACTGAGGCTGTCAATTCAAAGTGTGCTTCACTGGAGAAGACAAAGCAGAGGCTGCAGGGGGAAGTGGATGACCTCATGATTGACATGGAGAGGTTGAACGCAGCCTGTGCAGCATTTGATAAAAAGCAGAAGAATTTTGACAAGGTTCATTCAGAAAGCCTACCAGATACGAATATCATAAAAATCTGATAGGCCAGGCCAAATTCTGAAAGCATGAAAGTTCTGCACTCACAATAAGATAAATTAAATTTTATCCAAAGCAAAACTGTGGGTAAGGAGCACCAAACAGGACATGTAGTAATGATGTCACAGTGTGAATAATCTCAGGTAACCACATCAGATAATAACATAGATTTCTGATAGTTTTAAAAAGCATGAAGTTTTCACAAGGGAAAATGGGAAGATCTGCATCAAGTCTTTGATCAAGTAGACTGAAAGTTTTCATATAAATTCTAACAAGCCCCTACTTTTGGCTGGTGCTAGTCTTCCAGCCTTTTATTCAAGTTAGGCATAGCTTCAACCTCCTTAATCAGTTCCAACCTTCACTGCCTTTAATAACATTACTAAAAGGCTCAACGCTGTTTGCCCAAGTGATGTTGCATAGCCCGGTGTATGTGGTTGAAATGGGTAGATGAGCAAAAGAAGATGGCCTGCAGGGCTGCGCAGAAGACAATAGGAGAAAATAGCACGACCTTTTATGGTGAGCTGAGTGCAAGACCACTGGGTCCTGAAATAATAAACAAGCTCACACAGCCTCATTCAGACTAACCACATTGTGTCCAAGTTGCTGTGAAACCAAACACCTACCTGTGAGCTTGGGGGCATACACTCCTGTTGTCTGAAGAGGATAATATAAGTAGCTGCCCTTGAAATAGATGAAGTATGTATCCCAGTGAATTGATTGTCGCAGGCAGTGAATGTGCAATGAAGAAGATTTTGTGACCCAATGACATGCCTCTAAGGTTCTTGTTACATATACGTGCAGGGACACTAGTATTGAAGAATGGGCCATTCTTATGCTCTGATGGTTCCTGTCACTCCAGGTTGTGGCTGAGTGGAAGCAGAAGTACCAGGAGAGTCAGGCTGAGCTGGAAGCTGCCCAGAAGGAGTCTTGCTCCCTTAGCACTGAGATATTCCGGATGAAGAATGCCTATGAAGAAGTTCTTGACCAGGCAGAGACTGTCAGACGGGAGAACAAGAACCTCCAGCGTGAGTTCTCAGATCTCTTTCAGCTGGGATCCATCATGCTAAGATGCTTCCATGTTTCTGGGGTACCAGAATTCTGCCTCTTCCCAAGCTTTTGTTTCTTACGGTTTTCCCACAAAACTCAGGTTAGGTGACTTTCCTTCCTGTTCAGCTCATCACAAGGTCACCTATAAGCACAAGAGTACAGCTTATGATAATATCCTACTTCCTCATGGTTTCTAATGCCATCATTATATTTCCCCTCCTTCACACCATCATAATCCCCTTCATGGATAGGGATCACATTAACTGAACAGACACAAATGTTGATGAAAACAGATACTCATGTTTTTCAGACCACTTCAGTCATTACCATTAGAAAAGACCTAGTGGGCTGTTGTCTGCCTTCTGGTTGGAGCACCATGCAGATGTGGCACAACAGATTGGCATTTAATCAGCTAACTAATTGCATAAAGGAATTCAGTTCAGTTTTGTGAAGTTTAGTGATCCCTGGGGAGAATTTGGGAATGAAGAGAGAATCAAACAGAACTGTCTCTGGAGATATGATTTCACTATCCAGAGGTAACTGATACTACTCTCTGAGCTCCCTCCAGTTGGTCCCCCTCATTTTCAAACTTGCACATTGAACTGGAAATAGCAGGTAATCAGAAATAAATACTGCACATGAGACAGGATCTGTTATTTCCTCTCACTGCCATTTCATAATACACCATTATCTCTTCTGTCACTCCCCCTGCCAAACAGCAATTGCAGGTGCCATTGACAACAAGATGAGCTAAATGTGTGTTTTCTGTGTTACAGAGGAAATTTCTGATCTTACTGAACAGATTGCTGAAGCTGGAAAAACTAATCATGGACTGGAGAAAGCAAAGAAGCAAACTGAACAAGAAAAATGTGACCTTCAGGCAGCATTAGAAGAAGCAGAGGTAAGTGTCCTCAATAAGGGGTCTTGTTTTGGGAGAGACCATAAATGGAGAAAGCAGAACAAATAACATAGAGACTGCCCCTCTCCTAATGTAGCACAACTTGTTGTGCCATCTTGCACAAAAAAAAAATCAGTCCCAGGCTAAAACTAAGCTCATTTTGCACCACCGGTTTGATTTTGCTCCTCTGAAAGGCTACAGAAAGGTCATTTGTTTCAAAACTCTGACAGTTTTTGCTCCCTAGTCAAAATACATTATGTTACGCAGAGCCTTGTCTAATTGTTTTTTGTAATTTCCAAGGATGGAGATTTCATAGTATTGCTGGACAACCTTTTCCCTTGCTGCATCATTCTCGTGGGGGAATATTTTTATGCTTATGTTCAGTCGGGATTTCCCTTGTATCAACTTTTGACTGTTGCCTTTTGTGATGTCCACTTCCATGAAGAGCTTCATTTTATTTTCTCCATAACTCTCCTTAGATAGAATAAAATGGAATAAAAACAACTGACATCTCTGATCTTGAGATCACACTAGATGGGACAGCAGTAGGAACAAGAGTTATAGTGGCCATGAGAATCCATCTGGTCCAATTTCTGTATCTAAATGTCAGCAGTCTAATCCTGAATTAGTCACCATAGGCTCTTTGTAGAAACAAGAAGGAGAACTAGGTATCTCTGGAGGGTCTGTTCTAGAAAGGAATGCGAGAGCTACATCAAATGCTTAATCCTCTGGATGTGCTTATTTCTGTCCACTGGTTCTAAAGACCCAGCCTCAAACTCTAATTCCTAAACAATGTAAGCTAGATGATATGAGTATCACAGGGAAAAGGCTGTATGGAAGGGGAGAATGCTCACACAGTTGTTGGGGCTTCACACCTTGGGAGGGACTAAGTGCAGAGTCCCTAAAACAGAATTCAGCATTGAGACGAAAATGACAGCAAGCTTCTTCTCAGTATGAGGCTTGACTTTCCTGTCAATTTAATGTTTTCACATGTTTTGTTATCTCTGCAGTGTCAACATAGCTCTCAGTGCCCAGAACTTGTGGTATTGGAGTCACTGTTCTAAGAAATCTTATTACTAAATTATTGATTACCATCCCACTAAGGTATAATAATTCCTGTATATGGGAACAGCAGTCTGCATTTGCAGAGCTAGGCCTTTTCTAAAGGTCCACAGTAATGCAAACATGTCTGTGTTACTGACTGTGAAGTGTCAAAATTCTGCATGGGCGTTTCCTAGCAATGGACACTACACAGACAAATAATATTGTTTCAACACTACTAGGGCTCTTTAGAACATGAAGAAGGAAAAATCTTGCGTGTTCAGCTGGAACTGAACCAAGTGAAGTCAGATGTTGATAGAAGGAGTGCAGAGAAAGATGAGGAAATTCAACAGCTGAAGAGGAATCACCAGAGGGTATTAGAGTCTATGCAAACTGCGCTGGATGCTGAGATTAGAAGCAGAAATGATGCTTTGAGGCTGAAAAAGAAGATGGAGGGAGATCTAAATGACATGGAGATACAGCTGAGCCATGCCAACTGTCAGGTGGCAGAGACACAGAAGCACATCAAAGGCATGCAAGGGCAACTCCAGGTAGGGATCAGAAGGGCAACTGTCCTATAAAGACTTTGACACTCTGCTTGCCTCTGAATCTCATGGTGCTTTCAATTTCAAAGGATTCCCAGCTCCATTTGGATGATGCTTTGAGAGAGAATAATGACCTGAAGGAGCAGCTTGCTATGGTAGAGCATAGGAACAACCTGATGACAACAGAACTTGAGGAGATGAGAGCTGCCCTGGAGCAGACAGAGCGAGTCCGGAAAGTTTCTGAGCAGGAGCTGATAGATGCCAGTGAGCGAGTGCAGATTCTTCATTCTCAGGTATTTGGTATCTCCTTTGTAATAGGCATGTTGGTCTGGCATGAAATGGTATGGAAATTAGCTGTCTTTGGACTGTCCCAACAGAACACAAGCCTCCTCAACACCAAGAAGAGACTGGAAGCAGACATTATTCATTTACGGAATGAAGTTGAAGAGATCATTCAGGAAGCCAGAAATGCAGAGGAGAAAGCAAAAAAAGCAATCATAGATGTGAGTTCTCTTGCTTACCTCTCTTCCATTTTATACTACTCCAGTCACATTTACACTTTAGAAAGATAGCCATCAGGTGGGGGAGAATTGATTATTCAACTTAGGAACAGAAAATATCAGTGATGCGCACTCCCTCCTACCTGGGCCTTGCACAGCCTCTGCCCTACTGCTTGTCATAGAAGAACCTTTCAGTCTAGGTCATCTACTCATGTTCTGTTACCAGTCTGTATTGAAAAATCACCCCATCTCCTCTTTTTAATACCTACTTTGTGGGTATTCACTTTGACTTCCAGGGTAAATAGCAAAAAACGGTGGCAAAATTGAAATGGGAAGAATAGCCTGAACCAAGTCTTATTTAGATACAGCAGAAAACAGGAATCGAGACTAAAATCATACGTGCTTCTCTACGCAAGAGATACAGGAAATAAAAAGGGAGAATAGAAATATTTTATTTAAACAAGGAAACTGTTCCACGGTATCAGAAGAAACAAATCTTAGAACTGTCTAGAAATGGTGTATGAAGGTGAAACAGAAAATTGTTACACTATTGCATCACATCATGATGCACTTGGGTCTGAAGTACTGTGTCTAGTTCTGGTTCCCCCTCAGCAGCCATTCTGCAGGTTCCCCTACAGCTTCTCTGTCCTTTTTATGAAACCATGGTGATAGCTATTCCAGATTCTGAAGAGTTCAACAGGCACAAGCTTTTCATTGTAATTAGGAGACATTCAGGGTCATTTAATTGGTAAAAACTGCTTAGGAGTCTGACTGAAACTTAAGCACCAAACAGCCAGATAATTAAAATCATTTAGGAGTACCAGAGATGCTTTTAAACTTTGGATCCTGAGTCATTTGGATGCCTTTTTTTTTTTTCTTGTCATCAACCCTGCCTATACTCCAAGGCAGAGTACCTGTAGAAATACCAAGAAATGGTGATCGTTCTTATATGACAGACCTTTAGCACAGCCATAGGCACTGACTGAGAATGTGGAGATCCAAACACCAATATGAAGCTGGTCATTGTTCATTGCTCCCAAAGGGAGCACAGAACTGTCAGTGATGTGAAGATATAACATAACTCTACTATAACCAGGCAGCAATGATGGCAGAAGAGCTGAAGAAGGAGCAGGACACCAGCGCCCACCTGGAGAGGATGAAGAAGAATCTGGAACAAATGGTGAAGGACCTGCAGCACCGTCTGGATGAGGCTGAGCAGCTGGCACTGAAGGGTAGAAAGAAGCAACTCCAGAAACTAGAGGCTAAGGTATGGGAGAAACTGGGGTACACTAAGGTCAGGGTCCTGAGTTGGTCCTTGGCTGCTGGAATCTCTTGGGAAGGTTACAACAGGGATTTCCAGCAGGTTTGATGAATTACATTGAATAGTGAAATGCTGCACTGCATGTAAGGAACTTGAGAACAACCTCATAAAACCTAAATGAGTGGGCAAAGATGGTGGCAGATGAACACCAGTGTAGGCATACTCCTAGGGAAAAATAATTTAAAACATACTTACATGGGGACAAATTTGGAACTGGGAGTTACAGTAAGAAGAGATCTCAATCCATGACAGGTCTCAGAAACTGCTCAATGTGCAGTAGAAGCAAAAAGCCCCCAAAAATATATAAATAAATAAAGAGTTAGTCTTTATTAGGAAGGGCACTGAGACCAAAGACAGAGAGAGAGATAGAGCATTACTTGCCACTATATTATATGTACTACATGTAGTTTGGTCTCTGCATCTCAAGAAGAACCCACCACTTAGAGAACCTTCCAGGGAATGGCAGATGAGGGGGTGAAGCCTTATGATGAGAGACAAACAAGGCTAGGACTCTTCAGTTTGGAGCGGAGATGGATGAGGAGGATGTGATCAAAATTTACAGAATCATGAAAGTAGTAAACTAGATGCATTCGTGATGGTTAGTCATCGAAATGCACAATATTAGAAGGACAAATGATACAGAGCAGATCGTTGCCTGGAGGTCAGTTTAAAGCAGATACAAGAAAGTACAGACTGGGCAGTGAAATTCTGGAAACCGCTGTCACGGAAAACTGTAGAGGCAGTGGTGGAAGGTTCAAAAAGGGATTAGGAATCAGCTAGTTTATAAACAGACACTTAAGGGAACAGGCACAGATATGTCAACTGAAACTCCTAATCTAACGACAGTGGAAGCTAGACAAGTGTGAGGGGAGTAGACAGTGGCCAGGTTTCCATGCTGTCCCTAAATAGCATCTGCTATTGCCACTCCCAGAGACAGAGCACAAGGCTAGATGGAGCATTTGCCTTACTTACTTACTTACTTACACTTACTGCACTCAATCTATTCCTTTTACAAGATATAGCACATTTGACTGGGAGTTAGGTGCTTCTGGTTGTGGAAGGAAATATCCACTGAGAAAGAAAACAATTGGTGTCCAAATTTGACTTGCATACACTGCAGAACAGCAACAGTACTATGGGAGCCCTCATCAGACAGGTTATTCATGAGGGCAAGCTAGACTTGAAAATTACAGATGAAACAGATGTTTCCTACTTATCTGAAGAATGTAGACAGAAACCTCCCTTCCCTGTTTCAGTTTCCTCCTCCCTGACAGATTTAAGCCTGATTTTTGTTAAAGCTGCCCCAGCTACACACAGCAAAGTTCTTTGTACAAACAACTGTGGAGTCACACACCATGTCACTACTAATGTAGCATGGTGAATGGGTTTTAGCTAGTCTAACTCCAAGAAGGAGCTGCAGGAAGCTGCTCTGCACTGCCACTTTCTCTGCAGGCCTTAGCCTGCAAAACCCTGGATCCTACAGTGGTATCAGCAGCCCTTCTTGGCAGCTTGCTGTCTTTATCATGATACTGTGTTTCAGATTCATGAGCTAGAAAATGAGCTTGACATGGAGCAGAAACGAGGAATAGAGTCAGTGAAAGGTGCTCGCAAGTATGAACGCAGACTGAAGGAGCTCACTTACCAGGTATTTCAAATCCTCTGCCCTATTCTGTATCTTTCTTGTATTCTAAGTGCATCACCTTGGTCCATATTTCCAGGATGACTTTATTTTCACTTCTCACAGTCTGAAGAGGATAAGAAAAATATTTTCCGGCTTCAGGAACTGGTGGACAAGCTGCAGTTAAAAGTGAAAGCATACAAGAAACAGGCTGAGGAAGCTGTGAGTGCAGGACTCTTTAAATCCTTGTGGGTCCTGGGTGGATATTTCTGAAAAGTCTGGTCTCCAGGGTTCATTAAAATAAGTGAATACTCAGTTTGATAGGACAGCGGTGGCCATTACCTTTGAATATTCCCTATATTTTGAAGAGTTTGGCTTACAACAGAGTAGGCACAGCTGTAATTATCATGGAGTTGTTAAACTTTTGGAGTCACACCAGCCAGTTTTCCTAGTACTCATGTTGCTGTTAGTAGTACAAATGCACTGAGTTCTGGCACTGCAAGGACGGAGCTGTGAGGCTAACTGTAGTAGGTTATATTACTATGGAGCAGGTGCAGGGTGTTAAGTGGAACAGGGTGATGACAGTTTGTGTGCATGTCACTGATGGCACCATGATTTCAGGAAGCACAGGCAAACACTAATCTCTCTCGATGCCGCAAGACCCAGCACAAGTTGGAAGAGGCTGAAGAACGAGCTGATATTGCGGAAAGTCAGGTTAACAAACTGCGAGCCAAAAGCCATGATATTGGAAGACAGGTGAGTTCAAGGGCTGCAGAGGACCCTTCCTATTCACCAAGTGCCACAAAGATCTCTGCTCAAACACCTGGCAGCCACAGCTGTCTTTTTCCTACTTTTGTGCTGGATTGCCATCATAAAGGAAGGGCAGAGTTGGCACTTATTCAAAATCAGTGTTTTTTGAAAATCCTGTTGGTGCCTCCCAAGATATATACCAGATATAATCTACTGTAAGAATCCAGGTCTTTCAGCAGAATTGGGAGATAATACTTCTTTACCAGTAATATGGCATAACATGTGCAATAGCCTGTAACATGTGCAATAACCTGTAACAACCCCACAAGTAATTCAATTACCCCCAATAACCTATCTATTTATTTATTTATTTAACATTTAGAAATCAGAAGAATGAGGTCCATGACCAGAGCTGCTGCAGGCTCCCTGATGCTAGAGACTTCTATGCATACAACAAATATTCATTACCTGCTTCTAATCACTAGGTATGCATGAAACTGCTGTTTGGCCTCTACATTCTTAGTCAACCCTAAGTAGATGTGAGAAATAAAAACAAATCTACACAACACACTGGTGACTGTAAGGGCTATCAATTTGTAATAAGGCTGGGTGTAAACGTTTACAGCAGGTAGGGCAGCAGTTACCCAAGTATGTGTTACATCCGAGGCACGGAAAAGAATTCCGAAGGTAGTGGGCACAGACACCTCATTTGTCCTCTATGTTTTCAACTTTCATGCTTAGATACAAAAGTTAACAATTAAACAGGAGAACAGAAGACAAAAGAAGGGGGGATGGGGGGGGAAGGGGAGAAGGGAGGGGTAGGAGTCAGCAAAAATCTCTCCATAAGGTTGGAACAATACCAGCACTTAGGAACTGCTCCATTCTTCTGTCTGCCTTAGCCGTCCCTGACACAGTCCTGTGGGAAAGGGTAGAGCCTCTGCTCCACACAGTGCATGTGTGGGGATCTGCTGCATACGCTGTTTCCTGTGGTGTAGAGACCTGCTTGTGGAAGAAAGGGAAAGTGAGGCGGTCTGCTCCATGCTGCCTGCGTGGGGCGGGAAGGCTGTGCCGTGAGCGTCCAAGGCAAGAGGGAGGGGAGATCCGCCGTACGGAGCGCCGTGGGGGGAGGAAGCCGCATGGCTGGCGCAGCTTCCACGAGGACCCCGCCGAGCCCCCTCTCCCCAGGCCGCGGAGCGGGGTAGCCCGGCGCCAGCGCTCTCCCGCAGCGCTGGAAAGCCCCGGCGCGCCATGGGGCCGCAGCGAGAGCTCCCGGGAGGCCAGGCTCGGGGGGCCGTGCCGCCGCCCGGTCGCGGAAACCCAGCCTGCGGGGGCCGGCGGCGCCTGCAGAGGGCGCTTCCTCGCCGCGGCGGGGCCGCTGGCGGGTGAGGCCGTCCCGCCCTGTGCGATGCTGAGTCGGAGCCGCCCGGCGGTGGCCCGGGCATTCCGGCAGGCGTCCGGGGCCGGGCCGTAGGCCCTGCGGCGGGGAACATTCCTTTTCTTTCCGTCCTTCGGGGGAGAAGTGCTTTCACCGTACGCGGTGTCGCGGCTCCTCAGCCCTGGTTTCATTTCCAAAGACGAGCAAGCTCGTGTGTCCCGAAGTGCAGGCCCAGTGCCTGAGGGGCGTCACCCCCTGAACTCTAGTCGGGGTCTCCATGTTCAAGGTTTGGAAACGTCAGCCAGAAATCTTTTCTGAGG
Source organism: Anser cygnoides (assembly GCF_040182565.1). Lineage (NCBI taxonomy): Eukaryota > Metazoa > Chordata > Aves > Anseriformes > Anatidae > Anser > Anser cygnoides. The sequence continues at coordinate 205,116 of NC_089891.1, read as the reverse complement.
CTGGTGCTGGAGCAGGGCCTTGTCTGAGTCCTCGGCCTGTCCTAGGAGCCTCCCGAGGTAGCCCCGTCCCTTGCCACGGGTTCCCTCCACCAACTTCAGGCTTCTGTAACATGGTGGGATTGTACTCTCACCTCAAAGTGCCACTCTGACATACTGTGTTTCAGCACCCTCTGTGGTGAGTAGGGTCCACACATCGAAAAAGAAGGGGCTGTTCTAGGCCACCATTGCCCAGGTCTTTATTGAGCTGCTTGTCATTTTCTAAGTATCACACCTAAGTGAAAAAAAGGGATCATTTAATAGAATCATATAATCATTTCTCAAAAGCAAAGATAAGGGGCCAATTAATTGGCTGTAGCTTCAATTTTTTCATTTTAAAACGTCTTTGTCAATAGGAACCATGGGGGGTAGTCATGTTCAGCCAGGTGGTTCTGAGTGTCAGTGGCTCTGATCATTATTTTGTTTCATTTTTGTATTTGGACACAGGTGCCATCAACACATCAGCTGATCACACCTGTCAGTTTTCCTGCCTCCCCTAAGTACATTCAGTACTTAGTGGCACATTGTTCTTATCTCCTTTATCTCATTCCTTGTTCCTTCCATCTCATTCCTTTCTCATTTAGGGAATTCAAAGATAGTTTTGGGAAACAATTGTGGCAATTGTTTTTGTATGTTGTGTTCAGTTTGGGCATCTGTCATCCTTCCATATTTTGTACCCTGTCATCACTGTTGGCTGTAACCCATTTGCCTCCTGACTGGCCATCATCCCACTTGTATTCAGGGTTCTTTGTGCCAGTCATAGCTCTCTGGTGTTTTGTCTACTAATGCCCCATCACATGATGGTCTGTGATCATTGCCTGTCAAGCTGGTCAAAATCATCTTATTGTTTCTCTTCTTTTGGTCCATGGCTACCTGCTGTGATTGGCTCTAGCTTGTACGTTCCTCAGCATGGCATTTTCAATTGTTAGAGATACGTATGGTTAGCAACGTCACAAACACAGCAGTCTGACTTGAACTGTCATTGTGTCCAACCCCCTCTAAACTGGCAAGTCCTGCCCACACTCACATGACATGATACGGTTTTCATTGCACAGCTGTGCACATTAGGACCACGTCTGCCTCAGCCAACAAACGGTGCTGTGGTAAGCACAATGCAGGCACATAAATCAGTAGATTAGCAGGGTTTATCCTTTTGTTAAGTACAAACCAGTTGTTATAATTTTATTTGTATATAGAGGAAGAAACATGCAAAGAGGAGAAATGACATCTGCATTGAAGTTTTGTTCTGCAGGAGTGGTTTTTAACACTATTTTTTTCTTTAACATGATGAGAGCTACAAGCACATTTATAAAGCTGAAAGCAAAGCCTTCATCTGAAAATTTCTTTGAACTCCCAGAAGCTTCTAGATGTGCATTTTAGTTGTCATAAGGCGAGATGTCATGTAGAACCCTCTGTGTCCTTTGCTTTGTCGCAGTATACCAGGAAAGGAGAGGTAATGGAATGACCAGACACGTGTATTACCCATGAGCCAGCACTGGCTTATTCTGGGCATGCCAGTCAGCAGTAAGAAGGATCATTTTGTGTGATCAGCTGTTTCTCTGCAGCTGTATTTCAGTAAATCAGCCTGTTAGGTGTTCAGGTCGTATGTTAGCATCAGCAGTTAAAAGAGCTTCGGTGGCTTCCTTTCGTGACCTTTGATCGTGTCACCATGCTCATTTAAGACAGTTCTGGAAGAGACGCAGAAGGGACAAGGTAAATGTTAAAGACTTAGTCCAAATCTATACTACTCATCACCACTGTACAGAGGCAGAGTGCACTGTCCAAGCTGATGGTGGGCACAGTGCTCAGGCCAAAGGCTTGAACTGCTCTTAGGCTGAGGGAAAAATAAAATAAAATAAAATAAAATAAAGTAAAATAAAGTAAAATAAAGTGAAATAAAGTGAAATAAAGTAAAATAAAGTAAAATAAAACAAATAAAAAAAAAACAGGCCACACCTTTAAATTAGCTATAAATGTGAAAATAAAAGCAAACATTCGTGTTATCTGTTCTTCAAAAATTGCACACTGTTCAACTAAGTTTCTTTACACAGAGAGGATCTAAGAAGACAGGACAGTGGCATTGAGCCTCCATAGACTGGGAGGAATGTGAACACAGGTCTGTGTCGAGCAATTCCAGTAAGCAGCTCTAAGCTCTGCCCAGCTTTGGAGTTTTTTGTATTTCTTTATTTCTGTATCACTGTACTTAGCTTTTGCTTCTAAATTTATAAGAAATGCAGATGTATTAGCATTAGCGTTCTGAACAGAAGCAGACAGGGAAAACAGAAAACAGGACAGGGAGTAAAGAGGACAAAACCAACCAAAAAGAAAGCTGGAAGAAAATTGAAATAGGACAGCTGCTAGGGTTTCTCAATAAATTTTATTTCTTTCTTTAAGAGCAAGAAACATACTGCTGTTCATTTAGTTGACCTATGAGTAGTTTAAGTTATGCAGAGGAAATAAAAAGTACATACTCTTTATTTTATTACACTAACAAATAAGCTTAATAGGAGAGCTGAAGCTTTGTCATACCTCAAGGTATACTAAGAATGTAGTAGAATGTTAGTATACCTCAAGGTGTACTAAGAACTCCTACTAGTTTGCCTATCTGTGAAGTCAGAAGGAGGATTAAAATGCTGATTTAAAAACATACCATGCACACACAAAGCTTATCCTTTCTAGGCATGGTGCCTGCTGCTCCTTTGAGGTCCTGGGGGAACAGATGGAAGTGGGATTCATTCCAGGGGCCTACAAGATTCTTTTTCAAGCCTGCAGGGCCTTTTATGAGAAAAAGGGTAAATTGTGCTGAGAGTTACAGGCCATTTGTGTATGTCTGTGACCAACATTGGACCTTGTGCAGCTCTAAAAATATTTTGCAGAAAATTAGGATTTTTCAGGGATGAAACATTGCTCCTATATGTCACCATTGCTCATCACATGTATTACCAGACAAAGCACAAGAAGACTGAGGTAACTTTTCAGCTGGTAAATTTTGTTCTAGTTGACCTCATGTGTTTGTTCTAATTCTATGAAATAATAAATCCTGTTATATTTTCTACCTGGGATAGAACAACTCCCTGCATCAGTGCAGACTAGGAATTGACTGGCTAGGGTGCAGCTCTGCAGAAAAGACTTAGGGATCCTCATGGAAAACAAGCTAGACATAGGTCAGCAATGCACTCCTGTACTGATAATGCTAACCAGTCATTGGATTGCATTGCATTAGTAAGTAGCTAGTAATGGATCCAGCAGGTGGAGGGATGTGATTATTCACTTTATTTGACACTGATGAGACTGCTTCTGTAATACTTTGTACAGTTCTCTGACATGCCCCCCACGCCCCACCCCCCAATTATATTAGAGGTGTCGACATACTGGAGAGAATCCAGCAAAAGCCCCTAGTATGATCGGTCAGCTGTAACAGATGCCATATGAAGATGCAAAGGGAATTAGATTTGTTTAGCCTGAAGAAGAGGAGGCTTAGGGACTATGTAACTAAAATTACCACTGCTGAAAAGGGTGGACGCAAATTAGATGCATCCAGGCTTTTCTTGCAAGTGCAAAGTGAAAGGCCAAAAGGCAATGGTCTCACGTTGCAAACCAGGAGGATGTTTTTTGACAAATACATTGTCTACCATGAGAGTGGTGATGCCCTGTGACATGCTGCCCAGAGACTCTGCAGAGAATCTGTGTCCTTAGGGATTTACAGGATTCCCATGAGCAAGGCCCTGAGCAACTTTATCTAGCTTTGAAGTTAGCCCTGCTTGGAGTAGGAAATTGGACTGAAGACCTCCAGTAGCCCTTCCAAGCCACATTTTTCAGTGATTCAGTGAACCCACCAAGCAGTGGCTTTCTGCTGGTTGAAGACTGATCAATTCAGTGAAAAGGCTGGAGAACACAAAACTGATACCAGGCACAGGAGGGTCAGAAGGATGCAGCTAACAGGAAGGGTGGTGGCTGAGGAAGGATAGCATGGATGGTCTCTCAGACACCATCCAAGTGAGCTATCCAATCACTTCCTTCAGTGCCCAAAGTGATGACTCCAGGTATGAAGTGCAATATCTTTTTCCCATTGTATAGCATAGGTTTTTAATCTCCATCCTTGAACATATTTAAAAGCCATCTGGACATAGTCCTGGGCAAGCAGACCTAGGTGGCCCTGCTCGTGGACTAGATGACCTCCAGAAGTCACTTCCAGCCTCAAACATTCTGTGATTCAGTTATTCTCATTTTATATGTTGATCTTAATATCTGGTCCAACTCCAGCCACCCAGCTTCACTCATGCCCCCAGGAGCATGTTTCCTTTCATGTATTAGCATCTCTAACCCTTACTTATCACTTAAAATATTAGAGAACTTTTAAAATCTGAGATTAAAATTTCCAATTAAAATTCTAAACTAACTGAAAATTTGAATTTATCATGTGCATGTTTCCTGGGTATGGTCTACTTATCTAGAGTACATTACATTATTAGGATATGTCACCGTTTATTTCAAACCTTCTTAATCATCTTAGTTACCTCTCTGGGGCAATGGAGGCCATGAAAACTCTGTAACCTTTTCTTACCACTGTGTCTGACAACATGACCCAAAACAGAAACTTCCCCACTAGCCAGAGGAGCTCACTTGATTTTCAGAAGCTCTTCTTTCTGTACTCTTTCTGGCCACAGGAGACTTTCTGAGAAAATCTTCTGGGTATTTCCTTTCTTTCAATTATTTCCTAAGTACCCAAACCTCATTGGATATGTGAAATTAAGGCTGTTGTTATTAGAATCATAGAATAGTTTGGGTTGGAAGGGATATTGAAGACCATCTAGTTCCAGCCCCCTGCCATGGACAGGGATACTTTCCACTAGATCAGGTTGCCCAAAGCTCCATCCAACCTGGCCTTGAACACTTCCAGGGATCAGGCATCCACAATGTATCTGGGCAACCTGGTCCAGTGCCTTGCCACCTTCATTATGAAGAATTTCTTCCTTATATCTAATCTGAACATACCCTTTTTTTAGTTTAAAATTGTTACACCTTGTCCTATCACTACATTCCCTGATAAAAACTCTCTCCCCATCTTTCTTTGTAGGCCCACCATAAGTTCTCACTAGAGCCTTCTCTTCCCTAAGCTAAACAAAGCCAGCTTTCTCAACCTTTCTTCACAGGACTGGTGCTCCAGCCCTCCTCTGGACTCACTGTAATATGTCCATGTCCTACTTGGGTTGGGGGCTCCAGAGCTGAATGCAGTGCTCCAGGTGGGGTCTTACAAGAGCAGAGTAGAAGGGGATAATCACCTTCCTCTCCCTGCTGGTCACGCTTCTTTTGATGCAGCCCAGGATACAGTTGACTTTGTTGGCTGCAAGTGCACATTGCTAACTCATGTTGAGTTTTTCATCCACCAGTACCCCCAAGTCCTTCTCTGCAAGACTGTTTTCTATCCACTCATTATCAAGCCTGTTTTCATGTTTGGTATTGCCCTGACTCAGGTGCAAGACCTTTGCTCTTGACCTTATTCTTTGATACCAATATGGATCACTGTCTCATATAGTTCATATGGCCAACTTCTCAATCTTTTGGGCAGCTCCAGGTCTAGGTCTAGCTTGTTGGACACAAGGAGCAGTGACCCTAACTTTTTCAAACTCTTCCACTGCAATTTGCAGATCTGCAGAGTAGTTTGGAAATGTAAAAGAAAGAGCTGGAGAGAGTCCCCGAGCTCCCACGACTGGAGTGCTGCAATGCCTGGCTGTCGGCTCTTCAGGAGGGACAGGCAGCACAGAAGGGGTGGTGGCGTGGCTCTCTACATTAGAGAATCTTTTGATGTTGTGGAACTCCAGGCTGGGAATGATAAGGTTGAATCCCTGTGGGTTAGGATCCGCGGGAAGGCCGGCAAGGCTAGCATCCTGGTGGGGGTCTGTTATAGACCGCCGAACCAGGATGAGGAGACGGATGAGGAGTTTTATAGGCAACTTACAGAAGTTGCAAAATCGTCGGCGCTTGTCCTCGTGGGGGACTTCAACTTCCCGGACATATCCTGGAAACACAACACGGCACAGAGAAAGCAGTCTAGGAGGTTTCTGGAGAGCGTGGGAGATAGCTTCCTGACGCAGCTGGTCAGTGAACCTACCAGGGGTGGTGCCCCGCTAGACCTTCTCTTCACAAACAGAGAAGGACTGGTGGGAGATGTGGTGGTCGGAAGCTGTCTGGGGCAGAGTGACCACGAAATGGTAGAGTTCTCTATTCTTGGCGAGGCCAGGAAGGGGACCAGTAAAACTGCTGTCTTGGACTTCCGGAGGGCTGACTTTGAGCTGCTCAGGACGCTGGTTGGCCGAGTCCCTTGGGAGGCGGTTCTGAAGGGCAGAGGAGTCCAGGAAGGCTGGGCGCTCCTCAAGAAGGAAATCGTGATGGCACAGGAGCGGTCCGTCCTCACGTGCCCAAAGATGAGCCGGCGTGGAAGAAGACCGGCCTGGCTCAACAGAGAGTTGCGGCTGGAGCTTAGCAGAAAAAAGAGGGTTTATAATCTTTGGAAAAAAGGGCGGGCCACTGAGGAGGACTACAAGGATGTAGCGAGGCTGTGCAGGGAGAAAATTAGAAAGGCCAAAGCTCATCTGGAGCTCAATCTGGCTACTGCCGTTAAAGACAACAAAAAATCCTTTTACAAATACATCAACGCGAAACGGAGGACTAGGGAGAATCTCCATCCTTTACTGGATGCGAGGGGAAACCTAGTTACTAAGGATGAGGAAAAGGCTGAGGTGCTTAATGCCGCCTTTGCCTCAGTCTTTAGCGGCAATACCGGTTGTTCTCCGGACACCCAGTGCCCTGAGCTGGTGGAAGGGGATGGGGAGCAGGATGTGGCCTTCGCTATCCATGAGGAAATGGTTGGCGACCTACTACGGAGCTTGGATGTGCGCAAGTCGATGGGGCCGGATGGGATCCACCCAAGGGTACTGCGAGAACTGGCGGAGGAGCTGGCCGAGCCGCTTTCCATCATTTATCGGCAGTCCTGGCTATCGGGGGAGGTCCCGGTTGACTGGCGGCTAGCCAATGTGACGCCCATCTATAAGAAGGGCCAGAGGGCAGACCCGGGGAACTATAGGCCTGTCAGTTTGACCTCAGTGCCGGGGAAGCTCATGGAGCAGATTATCTTGAGGGTCATCACGCGGCACTTGCAGGGCAAGCAGGCGATCAGGCCCAGTCAGCATGGGTTTATGAAAGGCAGGTCCTGCTTGATGAACCTGATCTCCTTCTATGACCAAGTGACGCGCTTGGTGGATGAGGGAAAGGCTGTGGACGTGGTCTACCTTAACCTCAGTAAGGCTTTTGACACCGTTCCCCACAACATTCTCCTCAAGAAACTGGCTGCTCGGGGCTTGGACTGGCGTACGCTTCGCTGGGTTAGAAACTGGCTGGATGGCCGGGCCCAGAGAGTTGTGGTGAATGGAGTCAAATCTGGTTGGAGGCCGGTCACTAGTGGAGTCCCCCAGGGCTCGGTACTGGGGCCGGTCCTCTTTAATATCTTTATTGATGATCTGGATGAGGGCGTCCAGTGCACCCTCAGTAAGTTTGCAGATGACACCAAGCTAAGTGCGTGTGTCGATCTGCTCGAGGGCAGGAAGGCTCTGCAGGAGGATCTGGATAGGCTGGAGCGATGGGCTGAGGTCAGCTGCATGAAGTTCAACAAGGCCAAGTGCCGGGTCCTGCACCTGGGCTGCAACAACCCCAAGCAGAGCTACAGGCTGGGAGATGAGTGGCTGGAAAGCTGCCTGGCCGAGAAGGACCTGGGAGTATTGGTGGATAGTCGGCTGAATATGAGCCAGCAGTGTGCTCAGGTGGCCAAGAAGGCCAACGGCATCCTGGCCTGTATAAGAAGCAATGTGGCCAGCAGGTCGAGGGAAGTGATTGTGCCCCTGTACTCGGCTCTGGTGAGGCCGCACCTCGAGTACTGTGTTCAGTTTTGGGCCCCTCGCTACAGGAAGGACATGGATGTGCTCGAGCGAGTCCAGAGAAGGGCGACCAAGCTTGTGAGGGGTCTGGAGAACAAGTCTTACGAGGAGCGGCTGAGGGAGCTGGGCTTGTTCAGCCTGGAGAAGAGGAGGCTCAGGGGCGACCTCATCGCTCTCTACAGTTACCTGAAAGGAGGCTGTAGAGAGGTGGGGGTTGGTCTATTCTCCCACGTGCCTAGTGACAGGACGAGGGGGAATGGGCTAAAGTTGCGACAGGGGAGTTTTAGGTTGGATGTTAGGAAGTACTTCTTTACCGAAAGGGTTATTAAGCATTGGAACGGGCTGCCCAGGGAGGTGGTGGAGTCACCATCCCTGGAGGTCTTTAAAAGACGTTTAGATGTAGAGCTTAGGGATATGGTTTAGTGGAGTACTTAGTGTTAGGTCAGAGGTTGGACTCGATGATCTTGAGGTCTCTTCCAACCTAGAGAAATCTGTGAATCTGTGAATCTGTGAATCTGTGAGTCATCTGCGAGGGCTGAGAAAGAGTTGGGGAATTACTGTTAGCAGATCCCCACTGGAAAATGGAATGAGGAAAAGGTTGGTCACAGTAAGCAGTGCTGTACTGGGTCTTTGTTAGAAAGTTCCAAGAGGAGGGTAAGCAGTGGACTTGAAGTGCCAGTTTGCAGACAGCTTACTGCCAACCTGTTGTTTGTAAGTTTGTGTCAGCAACAGCAGATTTTTAAGATTAAAGCTGTCAAGGGAAAACTAATGCTGAGTTTCCAGAGAGCTTGTGGGACTGAATCCTCATCTTCAGTACTAGGGATGAACATAGTTTTTGCCTAATTCTTAGAGCCTTTCCTGTATGACTCATTGTTCATGAGAGAATAGCAGCTTTATACACAGATGGTTGCAGAACAGAGACGCCATTGAGAGGAAAACACTAAGACATCTATGTTCTGCAGATACAGGCACACACATATACACAGATCAACGACTTTATCCACAGAAAGCAGACAGTCAGTCCTGCTCAGTGTGCTCAGGCAGAATCTCTGCTCTTTCATGACATAAGAAATTCCTGATGGAATTCAAGTAATGAGCGGTTCATGATGAAAAGCAATGTTTAGTATCAGTGAAATATCAATGTCCAAACGAGCACACCCAGGGGAAGTTTGGCTGGAGGACTGCCTAGCTGTATTGCTCTTTTTAGCTGGCTAAAAGTCTAATTCTCCGTGGGATCAAAAGAAAGGTTCAGATGCTCTGGGACCTAGCAACCTGTTGTAGATGATCTGGCAAGACCAGATCACACCACTGAGACTTATGCTAAACCAGAGAGAAAGATATTTGAAGGAAAGTTTATGGGCTTTCGTCAGAGACATCTTGGGATGTTTTCCTGCTTTTGCAATGCCTCTGCATTTGATCTTGGACAAGTTCCTTAAGATACTTAAAGTAGGTGATTCATGTATGTTCATGTCCATGTCTTTACATGCAGGTAACCTTCAGTTCAACCATTCAAGTTTGGGCATCAGTGCAGCTATAACGTTATAAAGGTCAGCGTAGGTGAGTTGTGCTTACGACAGTGGGCCAACATTGCCTCAGACAAAACAGGCAAGAGGTAGGTTCCAAAATACAGTGCCTGAATTGGAAAACCTGGCTACAGGATCTTATGGATCCCAAAAGTTTTCATGGGCTCAAAAAATAACTGCCCAAAATAATGGAAATGAGCTCTTCTAAATACAAGATACCGTTTCTCACTGGGGAAGATCTGAGCTATCATTAGCAGGAAATCCAGAGGATATTCTGCAGAAATAAGTCTCTGCACCTGTCCTTTTTCCTAAACTTCTGCTATTAAACATTGCTGGCAAGAGGATAATAAACCAGACAGACCTGTGGTCTAACCCAGAGCTATTTGTCTTATGTTCTTGTACAGCACCTAGAAATTGAAAAACAGATGTCCACAGCTTGTTGGTTACTGATACTGAAACAACATGATTTATAGATAACACCTTTCTTCCTTCTAAGGATTTTTCTCTTTTGCATGAAATAGCTAAACTTTCAATAAAGAAATGCTTAAAATTGTGATAGATGCTTGAAGTTCTGGCTATAGAATTTATCTGGGAGAAGAGAAGACAAGGTTATGGTATTTGTTTTGACGAATATAAATGCTTGGGAGTCATTGAGTTGGTCTAGAGGTATGCCCTCATTTGTGAATGTTCTTGTCGCTATTGAATGCCCTGGTCTCTTACCCAAAGCATATTTAGCTTGCACCAACAGGAGCAGCAGCAAGATGGACTGATAGCAGTTCTCTCCTGGAAGTCTGTAACCAGCTGATTAGAGCACTTTTTTGTGACTTAGACTTTCCAGACTCCCAGGCAGAGAGAACTGAACACTGAACTGCTGTAGAAAAGTCATGGCATCAACATTTCAAGTAAGGTTGTTTGAGACAACAGGGTGTTGGTGACACCTAACTCTTAAGCTGAAGAGTCAGAGTTATGAATCACGTTTATATGACCATATATGCGCCTGTCATGTAATAGGGTGTGACCAGCCCTGCCTCTCCACAGAGAGTATGTTGACTGTAAGGAGGATGATGTTATCAGAACAGTTTGTTATTCTCAGCTTGTTTCCAAGAAAGGGGGTGAATGGAAGCAGTAAGCTCTCCAGGTGAATTATCCTGGCAGGCAAATCCAGTTTAGTCTCAGGTGAATCACCACAAGCTGTTTGTTCATGTCATATCACTGTCCCTTTATAGACAGAGACTCTGTTTAAGTCTGGCTCTAAAATAGTAGGTACAGCTCTGGGCACTGACAGATGACATAGGTGCAGATGACTAAACCTGCCCTAGAACATCACTAAGTTTTACAGTGGCCACAGTCAGGCAATGAACTGAACATCTGATCTGATCTTATTTTCATAATTGACCTTGTACAAGAAGAGTTCCAATGTCAGCAGAGCCACCTGAACAGGGCTCTGAAACAGGCAGAAATCAAAGGTAAATCTATTCTGTATAATCAAGTTTTTGTATTGTGCTTGAAACACATATTTGGTCTTATGAACATGAGTCATAACTCTGAGTCCTCTCCCTGGAATGTTTGAATTCCTGGACGCTTAAATTTCCAAGTGTGATACTCCAGAATATCTACTTTAGGAAGTTACTAAACTGCAGTTTGGTTGATGATGGGAGAATATTCAAGGGAAAAACTGCTGTATGTTTTCTTGCTCTTTCACTCTACCCCATGTATTCTCTTTGAGTTGCTGTCAGAAAGACTGTAGTCTAGATTAAATTTTGTTCTGAGCTGCTGTATCTGTTCTTACGTTTTGGCTGTTCAAAGTATTGGAAATAGTCCCTTCCCATCAAAAACTATAGCATTTAAACATTTTAAAAACTGGTAATATATTTTATGTACAGGCTTGGAATATTTCCTCTCCAACAACAGAACTAATTTCTTCTAGGCAGTTAGACTGCAAAGATCATTTAAAGATCTACTACTACATGTGGTTTCTTTTTAGTCTCTTTCTTTGCTAATTCTTGGCCTCATGATATCTGATGTTGCTGTGTCTTGCAAATAGCTGTGGCCAATCAATTTTTTCAAGTGATTTTCAAGCAGTCTGTCATAAGCAAAAAAAGCTCTCCCATGCACCTATGCTTCTTCTCGTTTTGAGCTCTGCAGGATCTTTTTTTTTTTTTTTTTTTTTTTTTCCCATGGGCTAAAGAGATTGTCAGCTGTTGCATTAAAGAAACAAAATATGGACCGTGCTGTTTCTACTGCTGTCAGATGTGGACTTTCCATTACTCCCACGATGTTCTTAGGCCCCTCTTCAGGGAATCTCCACATCTGTACAGGGCTTTAGTGGTGTCACTTTAAGCTCCAGATACAATCTGTAAAATCAAGCCAATAAGGATTAATTCATCTCTGACTAGATGACTATAATTGAGGCTCTCTGCAGCATTATATGAAGTTGGCTTTTTCACATTCACAGACAACATTTTAGTGACACTAAGGTTTGTTTAAAAGTTTGATATCTAAGACTAAGGTCTTCATCCTAGACTTTTTGGTAGCAGACAGAGAAAAAGGTCCTCTCAAGTTGAGATTCATCTGATTTTAATACAGAATGTGTTCATGTGACACTAATTCTAGAATGGGCTTTTCACTGCTAATTGGAATACTCTCCCATATCAGATGACAGAATATGACAGTTGTGATGGCTCAGGAAATAAATCTGTAGAGATCTTACAGCCAGAGGGATTGTTCTGAGCATCAGTCAGACCTGCTGAGTACTAGCCAGAGAATACCTGCATCCCAACAAGATGCTTTAGCTGAGCTGGAACAGATGATAGAAAACAAGACTGAAACTAAGAGCTGAACAATTCATTCCAATGCTCTGTACCATTGCTGTTGCAAACCTTCGTATTTCTAAGATGGCTTCTTTATCTTCCATCCAGTGTCTCTGGTTCTCATATCTTATGCTATATGAAAATGCTTTCTATGCCCAGAAATCCTTTTTCTTATAATGAACAAGTCACTTCCACAAGAATATTCTCCACAATAAAGAGAAGACATGATGCAGAAACAAACATTTGTATAAGCCTTTGGTGAGAGAGCTGCTCTCTGTGCAAGTAAAGCCATTCTTCAAGTTGAGAACAAGGACCAGGCACGTCTAAAGAAAAACTGACCATGTAATTATCTGCACAATGAAATGAGGATTGCTTTGGGGACCTGTTCAAGAAACACACTTTGAGTGACTGAAAGTGACTTAATAGTGACTCTGTCATGAACAAAGCCTTTCTCTTGTCAGGTCTGACATTTGTACAACCAAAGTGAAGTTGTAGTAACAGATTTAGAAAGATAACGTAAAATATGTATGAAGGTAGTGTTTACATTTGGACCTGTCTGCTAGTAGATGTAAAGTCCTGAAAAGCTGAAGTTTTTAATTGTTTCAGGAAATGGACAAGCCCAGGACTAAAAACCTACTGAAGGATTTCTCACTGAGAAAGTTTACCTACAGAATATAAGCCACTAAAATATAAGAAAGGGAGATGGGAAAGCAGAACAAGCTGGAAGAATAAAAATAGCAGAGGAAAAAATGTCAGAAACTAACAACAACAACAAAAAAATAACACTAAACATAAGAAAGAAAAGTAAAATTTAGAATAAAATTCATTGTTGTACATGAAAGCTCTGTACTATTTGTATCTGTGTTCCAACATGGGCATAGATTGGATTGTATTTTCTGAAAAAAAATGTGTTGCTTTTTTTGGTTCAAATCTAGTTCTTCCCATCTAGCAATGGCATTGTTAGAGAAAACTGCTGAAAGATGTACATGGATGTATGCCATGATAATCGGGTCAGTTGCTTTTTGCCAGATAAGGCACAGCTGTTGTGATAATAACACATAATGGTTGTGAGGTAAAGTGTGTGTGTGTATGTGTGTGTGTACCATCAAGGTCTCTCAAACACATGTACAATGAGACCAGCGCTCACACACTTGCACATAACTACGATTCTAAGAGAGCAAACTCCCATTTGCCATTCAGATAACCTCTCCAGGGAGGTGTATTGTCTTCCTGGAGTGCGTGTCAAAGACATTAGGAAGGCTCGGTCGCAGCTCATTAAACCAGAGGGCTACTATCCTCTTATCATCGCCCTAGTTTCAGTTAGGATAGGGTTAATTTTCCTCCTAGTCGCTGGTAGGGTGCTATGTTTTGGATTAGGATGAGAAGTGTTGATAACACCCTGATGTTTTAGTTGTTGCAGAGCAGTGCTTACACCAAGCCAAGGACTTTTCAGCTTCTCACTCTGTCCTGCCAGCGAGCAGGCTGGGGGTGCAGCAGGAGCTGGAGGGGACAGACCCAGGACAGCTGACCCAAACTGGCCAAAGGGGTATTCCATACCATCTGACGTCATGCTAAACAATATATAGGGGTGGCTGGCTGGGGTGGGGGGACTGGCTGCTCAGGGATAGGCTGGGCATCGGTCAGTGGGTGGTGAGCAATTGCATTGTGCATCACTTGTTTCATACACATTATTAGTAGTACTACTATAATAATAATAATAATAATAATAATTATTATTTTCCTGTCTTAATAAACTGTCTTTATCTCAACTCACAGGCTTCACTTTCCCGTTTCTCTTCCCCATCCCAGAGAGGGAGAGGGGAGGGTGAGCGAACGGCTGTGTGGTGTTTAGCTGCCAGCCGGGTTAAACCACAAGAGTCATTCAGGCTGGGTCCCGGGAAGCTGCAACAAGGAAAATGAGTAACATTAAAAAGGACTTTGCATCCCTGGGAAGGATGTTGAAGGGATCGGGGGTGCAGGTAGTGTTCTCATCTGTCCTCCCCATGGGTGACTGGGACCCTGAAAGAAGGGAGAGAATGAGACAGGTAAATGACTGGCTGAGGGGGTGGTGTCTAGACCAAGGCTTGGGTATTTTGATCTTGAGCAGGCCTTTGAGAAGCCAGGTATGTGGGCTGCTGACAGACTTCGACTTGGCAAGTGGGGCACAAGTGTATTGGGGAGCAAGCTCTCTGGACTGATTACCAGGGCTTTAAACTAGGTTTAATGGGGGAAGGGAGGGGAGTTAGATGTGACAGAAGAGGGCTGGGGGATGCTGTCACTGTTGAAGATAGTAGGGAAAAACCTGTGAGTTGTCCCATAGAATCGTCCGAGGGTTCCTCAGAGAAGGCAATGCTCCTGATACCCCATCCGGAATCTTCTTGTGTCCTTCTAGAGGTAACTGTGCTTGCTGCTTCCCTAAAGTGCCTCTATACCAATGTGTGAAGCATGTGAAATAAACAGGATGAGCTGGAGATCTGTGTATGGTCATGGGGCCAGCATCTCATTGCGATCACGGAGACATGGTGAGACAGCTCGCATGACTGGAACGCTGTCATGGAGGGCTATGTCCTCTTTAGAAAATACAGGCTGGGGAAATGAGGTGGGGGGGGAGTTGCCCTCTATGTGAGAGAGCAATTAAAGTGTACCCAGCTCCACCTCGGGGAGGGAGAAGAACGAGTGGAGAGCTTATGGGTGAGAATTAATGGGCGGGCTGGTTTGGGTGACACTGTTGTGGGGGTGTGCTACAGGTCACCAGATCACCTGGAGGAGGTTGATGAGGCCTTCTACAAGCAGCTGGAAGTAGCCTCAGGATCGTGGATGCTGGTTCTCATGGGGGATTTTAATCATCCAGACATCTGTTGGGTAAGCAACTCGGCTAGGCACACAGAGTCCAAACGGTTCCTACAATGCGCTGAAGATAATTTTCTGACGCAAGTGGTAGAGGAGCTGACGAGGTGGGGTGCTTCTGGACCTTGTCCTTACCAACAGGGATGGTCTTGTTAGGGATGTGAAGGTTGGGATGAGCTTGGGATGCAGTGACCATGAGATGGTGGAGTTCAAGTACTTGGTAGAAGTAAGGCAAGAAGAAGGATTGCTACCGCCCAAACTTTGACCTCTTCTGGGACCTGTTTGGGGGTATCCCATGGGCTAGTTTGCTAGAAAGCAAAGGTGCTTGTGAGAGCTGGGCAACATTTAAACAGCACTTCTTCCAAGCTCAGGATCAGTGCATCCCTAAGAGGAGGAAATCAGGGAAGGGGGTAGGAAACCTGCGTGGATGAGCAAAGAGCTCATCAACAAGCTCAAAAGGAAGAATAAGGTCTATGAAATGTGGAAAAAGGGCCTGTGTCATTGGGAAGAGTATTGGAGTGTTGTCAGGGCCTGCAGGGATGCAACAAGAAAGGCTAAAGCCCTCCTGGAGATGAAGCTGGCAAAGTAGATAAAGAATAATAAGAAGGGTTTTTTTAAGGATGTAAACAGTAAAAGGAAGACTAGGGATAATGTGGGTTCCCTGCTGAATAAGGGGGGTGTCCTGGTAACAGGGGACTCTGAGAAGGCGGAGATACTGAATGCCTTCTTTGCTTCAGTCTTTGCTTCAGACACTTCCCCCCAGGACTCCTGGACCCTGGAGGGAGGAGAAAGAGTCTGGGAAATGGAGAAATCTCCTCTGTTTGAGGAGGGAATGGTTTGGGAGCGTCTGAGTGGAATCAATGTACACAAATCCATGGGTCCTGATGGGATGCATCCACGTGTGCTGAGGGAGCTGCACAAGGTGATCGCCAAACCACTCTCTTATCATCTTTGACAGGTCTTGGAAAACAGGAGAGGTGCCTGAAGACTGGAGTATAGCCAATGTCACTCCGGTCTTCAAAAAGGGCAAGAATGAGGATCTAGGAAACTACAGGCCAGTCAGTCTCACCTCTGTCCCTGGAAAGGTGTTGGAACAGCTTGTTCTGGATGCCATCTGCAAGCAATTGGAAGAGAAGAAGGTTATGAGGAGTAGTCAGCATGGGTTCACCAAGGTGAAATCACACTCGACCAACCTCGTTGCCTTCCACGATGACATCACCACCTGGGTAGATGGAGGGAGATAAGTGAATGTCGTCTACCTTGACTTCAGCAAGGCTTTTGATACTGTCTCCCACGACATCCTGATAACAAAGCTGAGTAAGTGTGGGATAGATGAATGGACAGTAAGGTGGGTTGAGAACTGGCTGACTGGCCAAGCTCAGAGGGTGGTGATCGGTGGCGCAGAGTCTGGTTGGAGACCTTTGACATGCGGTGTTCCCCAGGGGTCGGCGTTGGGTCCGGTCTTGTTCAACACAGAATCATAGAATCATAGAATATCCTGAGTTGGAAGGGACCCTTAAGGATCATCAAGTCCAACTCTTGATACCGCACAGGTCTACCCAAAAGTTCAGACCATGGTGGTCTGAACCATGGTTGGTTCAGACCAACATCTTCATCGACGACCTTGATGAGGGAATCCTAAGCAAGTACAACAATGATACAAAGCTGGGAGGAGTGGCCAACATGCCAGAAGGCTATGCTGCCATTCAGCAAGACCTGGACAGGCTGGAGAGCTGGGCAGGAAGAAACCAAATGAGGTTTAACAAAAGCAAGTGGAGAGTCCTGCACCTGGGAAGGAACAACCACATGTATCAGTACAGGCTGGGGGATGACCTGCTGGAAAGGAGCTCTGTGGAGGAGGACCCGGGGATCCTGGTAGACAACAGGTTGGCCATGAGCCAGCAGTGTGCCCTGGCGGCCATGAAGGTCAATGGGATCCTGGCGTGTATTAAAAGGAGCGTGGCCAGCAGGTCAAGGGAGGTGATCCTCCCCCTCTACTCTGCCCTGGTCAGGCCTCACCTGGAGTACTGTATCCAGTTCTGGGCTCCCCGGTACAAAAAAGACAGGAATCTCCTGGAAAGAGTCCAGCAGAGAGCCACAAAGATGATATGGGGCCTGGAGCATCTTCCCTGTGAGGTATGGCTGAGAGACCTGGGTCTGTTCAGCCTTGAGAAAAGAAGACTGAGAGGGGATATTATAGATGTTTACAAATATCTCAAGTGTGGGAGACAGAGGGATGTGGCCAACCTGTTTTCAGTGGTTTGTGGGGACAGAACAAGGGGCAATGGCCACAAAATGGAGCACAGGAAGTTCCGCACTGATATGAGAAGGAACTTCTTCACAGTAAGGGTGACGGAGCACTGGAACAGGCTGCCCAGGGAAGTTGTGGAGTCTTTCTCTGGAGATATTCAAGACCCGTCTAGACGCCTACCTGTGCAACCTGCTCTAGGGAACCTGCTTTGGCAGGGAGGTTGGACCTGATGATCTCTGGAGGTCTCTTTCAACCCCTACAATTCTGTGATTCTCACAAGTGTACTGGAAGTAGATACATGTGTACCTGCTCACCCATGAACACGCAGTGTCTGGGAGGCAATCAACAGAGTGCGCATCAAAGGAGATGTGGACATGTGAGCTGGACATGTCCAGACCTGCCCATAGGGAGAAGGACCCAAGGGCTCCTGGTGTCTTGTCTCACAGACTTCCAAATGCAGCAGGTTTGTGTCCTGCCTCCTCCCCACTGACTACAAAAGGATGCTGGGTAGCAGGCTTAGATATGGCTGTGGGATGTCTGTAAGGCAGATCTAACTCATTTTGCCTCATTCCTTCCACACATTCATGCTTTCATGACTCTTGCACATGCAGAAGCATACCTCTCTCTCTCATCCACATGCCACATGTACTACAGACACGAACCTACAGGCGCAGATTGTGGGTTGCACAAACACGGATGAGGGCTTCATACATGGAGCTGTACACAAACACAGTGGTGCATACTGCAGCAAGTCTGGTACACAAACACACACACACAAATGGGACTCACCCATGCAGTGACATACAGCATGCTTACACACAAAGACACAGTCATACAGATGTGGTTGGGTCTCGTGATTGTTTCGTAAACACACACACAGGTCAGTCTTATGTATAAGTGATTTTTGCACATTCAGGGTAAACCACATAAACACACAAAGCTCAGCCTAAGAGTTACATAAACGCCAGTCAGTAACACTCACAACAGTCTCTCGCACACAGGTGTGACAGCAAAAGTGTACGTCTTCATGTAAGGCTAAGTTTTGCACATGTAGCTGTGGGATTCTCATACGTGAATGTGCGTCCCGTAAACACAACACAACAATAGTACAATCACTCAGGTATGTGTATCTTGTGTCTCAGGTACACCCCCCCACACAAGGAGATCTCATGTACGATATGGGCGTCTCACACAAGCCCATCTCCCTCCCCCCCGCCCTCCCCGAGCACGTGGTCAGGCAGCACACCCTTCAATAGGTTGCACATACCTGTATGCATAGGCTTCATACACACATCCCCGTCAGTGTCCATACATGTAGAGGCATGTGTGCATTATGTATGTGTGAGTCACATGTAATGCAATGAGTCAGGTGTGCATTTCTGCGCAGAGCCACATGCACAGGTTCATACACACCTGGGTGCACAAAGACATGCGTGTCTTACACACATGGGAGGCACAGATGTGCTGCAGAGTGAGCCTGGCATGCCCACCCAGAGCAGGTTGTGCACATGGAATGGGAGATCATAACCAAAATACAGACACGTGGTGGTGTCTCACATACAGACACATATACAGGAGTGTCACACAGATGAGGGTGTCACCCATATGGTGTACCTCACCTCATGTACATATAGAAGTGTCCCACACATGGGATTCACGCACAACGGGTGTCAGAAGCACACACAGAGTGAGTTGTGCACTCAGCTGAGTTGCACAGACACACCAATGCTTGGGAATGTATGTCACACACACTTGTACATTTCATGTATCCTTGGGTGTGTCACATGGCATCCCTGGCAAGATGGATGTCACCCATGTGGGTGTGTTTCATGAACACGTGGATGGTGTCTCCCACACATGCATGGCTTCTCTCCCAGGTGTCACATACATCTCTCAGACAGTGGCTGTCATACATGGATATCACGTTTCTAATGCACGCAGTATCTTGCGCGCACACACACACACACACACACACACACACACACACACACACGGTCTCTCCTACAGAGACAGGGTCACACACACGGTGTCTCTTACAGACGCGCTCGGCGTCACAGAGAGTGCCACGGCCACCCACGCGGTGTTTCTGACTGACACGCACGGCGTCTGTCACACGGTCTCTCACACACGGTGTCCCGCAGGCACGCGTGTCACGCGGAATGGGTTGCGCACCGCGGGGCCCTCTCCTTCTCCGTCTCCTCCCCCGCCCCCTTTCCCCTCCTCCGCCCCTTCCCTCCCCCTTCTCTCCACCTCATCCCGCTCTCCTCTCCCTTCCCCCTCTTTTAGCCGCCTCCTCTTCCCTCCCCCCCCCCCCCCGCCTCTCCCCCTCCGCGTCCTGCAAGCCGGTAGCGCCCGGGGCCGCCGGGCGCTGGGGCTTCCCCGCTCTCGCCCGTGCTCGGCGGCCGCCGCGCCCTGGGAGCAGAACGGGGCGGGCGCGGGGCGCGGCCAGCGCGGGCCCTCCCGCAGCCCTGCGCGCCGTGGGGCGGGCGGCGGCGCCCCGAGCGGGCGCTGAGCGACGGCGGGGGCCGGGGCCGCGCGGCGGGCGGCGGGCTGCGGGCTGCGGCGGGGCGCGGCCGCCTGGCTGGCAGCATGTCGGGCTCGCGCTGCCAGACGCTGTACCCCTTCTCCGGGGAGCGGCACCGGCAAGGTCTCCGCTTCGCCGCGGGGGAGCTGATCACGGTGCTGCAGGTGCCGGACGGCGGCTGGTGGGAAGGGCAGAAGGAGGACGGGCTGCGCGGCTGGTTCCCGGCCAGCTACGTGCAGCTTCTGGAGGTAGGAGGAGGGCCGCGAGCTGCGCCGACAGGGCGGCGGGGGAGCGCGGGCAGGGGAGGGGGGAGCGCCGGCGGCCGGGAGGGAGCCGCTCGGCGGGCAGGGCCGGGCCGGGCGGGCCGGGACCCGGAGCGGTCCTGCAGCGGTGCCATCGCCGCTCCGCACTCTGCGCGCCGGGCACTGCCCGGGGCTGAGCCGCTGGCCGGCTGAGCCCCGAACGGCAGCTCGGCTCACTGGGGAGTGCCAGCAGTGCACGGGGCAGACGCACGGCAGCACACCGGCGCTTCCGTCGGGGACCCACCTCGGCATCAGTCAGCCCTGTGCCCAGGGAAGGAAAAGAGCCCTGGCCACCCAAGAGTCGGAGTGTGCTTGGTGCTGATAAGGACCAGAGAAGGAGGAGCCTGCCCAGTCCTGCTGCGGCAGCAAGAACCTTTGGTACCCACAGTTGTAGCCACAGAGTGGCAGAGTTCAGGCTCTACGTTGAGCTGCAGGCTCCTCTGGACACTTCATTCACAATTGCTAAACAGCAGCAGAATTCAGTGGTAGAGGTGATGCAGCTCCTGTTAGTCATGCAGGATGGACCAAATGCTGGGCAACTTCCTCTCCCCTTCCCCATCCCTCTCCCTCTCCTTTTTATTTTTTTTCACTAAACATATCTTGGGTTTATGGTGTGGAAGATTCAGATGTGTCCCTTCTGTTGCCACAGCTCCCCAGCTGGCTGGTGATACCTTGCTGTCAGTATGTGTGGCATTGCCCCAGAGAGCCTCAGAGATCCTCACTCAAAGGTCATAATATTTCCATCAGGATGCTGATCAGCTCATTTAGCGTCTGCGCTCTTCAGGGCCATGACATCTAGGGCACCAGCTGTATTCCCACAGAACTGCTTGCTTCTGAGTTTATTATTTTCTTTCCTTTGGAAACCAGACACAATTTGGGTGTGAAATACACATCCACAAAGAGTGCCTTCACAATCTTGCATTTCTGAAAGTGAATTTTGAAACAACTTGTACCAAAGCAAGAATCTGCTATGAGCCCATCAGCTCTTCCCTTGATGACCATGCCCTGGTTGCCCAGGGAAGCGGTTGAGTCACCATCCGTGTAGGTCTTTAAAAGACGTTTAAATGTAGAGCTTAGTGATATGGTTTAGTGGAGGACTGTTAGTGTTAGGTCAGAGGTTGGACTGGGTGATCTTGGAGGTCTCTTCCAACCTAGATGATTCTGTGTGTGATTCTGTGTGGTGTCATTTGGAACTTAACCTAGGATGTGAGTATGTGTTCCTGCAGTGACAGTGCCGATGTGGTTAGCAGTGCAGGGCTTTGCAAGTCGGCCTCTGTTTGTCGTCCAGATTTGTAAGGAGAAATATATAATTTGCAGGATAGCCTGCTTTGCTTATATGCAAGGAAGACACTATCTGTCCCAGGCTTTTCATGCTCACCTTCTGGGAAATCCAGAGCGTCAGGACACACAGCCCTCAGCAGAACCAGGCCCACCGAGGTGCATGTTTTGTGAGCAGAAGGTTCTTTGTAGTAGGACAATATTTTGCCTGCAAATTTGCAATTGCCTTTCTGATTCTCTGGTCCAAATCAATAAAATATCCCTGGTATTTCAATGAAGTTTCTGTTTCTCATTCTTACCTGGAAGGACAGAAAAGGGGATGCAAAATTTCCACCCTCAATGCTAGAAGAGTGAGGCCAGAGACTTTTCACTGCCGCTGAAGCATTTGGGATTTTTTTTTGCTATAGTTTAGGAGTGTGGGAGTCCTTTTGTTTGTCAGTTTTGCCACCTACAAGATCATTTACTGAGATATGTGAATGTTTGTGGTCTTTTACATTGCCAAATATTTACACATCTAACCAGGAATTTAGACATTGTTTGAGGCAAAGTGTATCATGAGATGAGACAAACTTTGCTCAACAAAGGCAGTGGGAAGTCATACACAACGGTTGGTTTTATATCACCTCCCTCTTTCAAACTCCTCTCTTCCCACTTAATTCTGTGTGTGTTATGCTGTGCTCAGAATGGTGCTTAGAGCTCCCAGTTGTGCCTCTCTGACCCTAGGTTCGGGTATGACTGAAAACTTTGTTGCTGCCTGATGGTCCGTGCAGCCCAAACTCCCATCTCTTGAATAAACCTTCAGAAGGAAGGTAAGAAAGACGACAAGTGCTGAGAGGTGTTTACTCTGGCATGTTTTCTTTTCCTCCAGAGGTTGTTCCTAATAAGGTCTATGGACCAGTGTTAATAGGTAAAGAATTCATAGAATCATAGAATCATTAGGGTTGGAAAAGACCTCCAAGATCATATGGTCCAACCTTCCCACTACCACCAATATCACCAACTAAACCATGTCCCTAAGCACCACATCCAACCTTTCCTTGAACACCCCCAGGGATGGCAATGCCACCACTTCCCTGGCAACCCATCCCAATGCCTGACTACTCTTTCTGAGAAGAAATGTCACCTAATTTCCAAGGTAAACCTCCCGTGGCGCAACTTGACGCCATTCCCTCTAGTCCTATCACTAGTTATCTGCTAGAAGATAATTACTTTTTAGGTAGAAGATAACTACCTTTCAGGTAGTTGTAGAGAGCAATAACGTCTCCCCTGAGCCTCCTCTTCTCCAGACTAAACAACCCCAGTTCCCTCAGCCGCTCCTCACAGGACTTGTGTTCAAGGCCCTTCACCAGCTTCGTAGCCTTTCTCTGGACACATTCCATGGCCCCGATGTCCTTCTTGTACTGAGGGGCAAGAGCTAATTAACTAAATTTATGGGACCACAGGTAGCTAGCACACATTGCAGTTAAGTGGATGTGTGAGAATGAGAAAATTCTGTTAGTGTGTCACTCTCGTGGCTCTGTGCAAGTAGCCTTTCCCTGATGTTTAGGTGTGTGGTTAGCTTGCTCAAGGACCTGATCTAACTGAAAGACACCACGACAGAAATACCCTCCTTTTCCATTCTCTGATCCAAGCTGCCACTCAACCACATAGACACTGGAACTGGCACCAGGGAGGTGAGGAAAACACACAGCCAGATGGAGCCATGAACATGATTCTCCTTTCAGTACCAACCTGCACTCATGTTGTCTTTGAGTGCTCCAGCCCTGCAGCTTTTGGTAAGGTTCAACACTATGTTGTGAGGTAAATTTTTTAGCTACACACTTCTGTTGAAAGAGGAAGATACAATCCTTCCCTTGGCTCTGCCCTCATTTCCCCATTCCTTGTTGTTCACTCTAGTGGGTACCTGTACTCCTCTCTCTGTAGACCCATAACTCATTACCCTTAAGGATAACTGGCTGAATATTCTGCCACAGCAGTGAATGAACATGGCTCGTGGCATTGTCCAAGGCCAGGGCTGGCAGGGTTTGCCCTGCATGGCACATACTGCTTCTCCTTGCAGCAAAGTCTGTCAGGTGGCTGGCTGCTACCCAAAGGAGATGTCCTTTTTCTGAAGCCTTTGTTACTTTAAGGTTGTCACTGTACACAGATGGGTAAGCTGGATTTTCTCATTCACACTACTTCACATTTACCAACAGTGAAATTTCCCTTAAAGTCTGCTCTTTGTTTTGTTCCTGAGCTGAAAGAGGAAAGGGAGAAAGGAATGAAGGAAAGCAGCTGAAAGGGGAGTCTCTTCTAGGGTTGAGTGGTTAGTTTTTCATCCAGCCTGCAGCATGCAGGTTCCTTCTGAACAAATGAGGAGGAAGGACTGTTCCCAGTGTTAACTCTGACTTGGGAGGAACTGTACTGCATCAGCAGCACCTATCTCTCTTCTTGGCCAGCAGAGCTGTGGAGCTGCCAGTGTTGATCACGAGGAGCGTCTGCATGCTTCTGCATTGCTCTGGCTGTCTTACCCAGGATTTGAGGATAGGTCATGCAGCTCCTCTTTGTATGCTTACTCACACTGAATGGTAGTGCTAGACTCTTGCAATGAAAAATGGGTATCTGTGCCTGGTTGTTAACCAGGACTGGTTTTAATGGCAAATGAGGAGTTGGACAGCTCTGAGAAAACCATGAAGGTGGCCTGTGGGAAACAAACTCCAGTGCTAGAGATGGGCATTCCTGAGGAATGCCTTTGCCTCATGGGTTCTCCTGCTGGCAAAAATGTATTTTCAATTCATTCATCACAGGAGATCAAGGAAAGGACTGAAACTGTAGTAAATGTGACGCAAGAGAGGCAAAGGGAGGTCAAGAGGTTTGGCAGTCTTCGGTTCCTACTACCATGGTTGCTGCAAGCCCGCAGTGGTGGATTAGAAGGAAGTGATGTCTGGGAGGTCCCTGTTATGGCAATGGTAGAAGCAATGAGAGCTGGAGGATGAGTGGAATGTGTGCGGGGGATAATTAGGATAAAAGATGTCTATAAGCTCTGGAGAGGATACAGCTGTAATAGATCAAAAGGGATCCAATGGAAAGCATGTCCTACAAGGAGAAGCTGAGGACACTTAGTTTGTCTAGTTTGGAGAAAAGGAAGCTCAGAGGTGATCTTGTTCTCCGCAAGACTCAGAGGAGGGGAGACGGAGGTGCCAGGCTCTGCTCCCTGGTAACCAATAATAGGATATGAAGGAACGGCTCAAAGCTGTGCCAGGGGAGGTTCAGACTGGATGTTAGGAAAAATTTCTGTATTTTGAAGGTGATCAAAGACTGGAATGGGCTTCCTAGCAAGGTGGTTGATGCCTCATGCTTGTCAGTGTTCAAAAGGCATTTGTATAATGCCCTTAATCATATGTTTCAACTTTTGGTCAGCCCTGAAGTGGTCTGGCAGTTGGCCTTGATGTTTGTAGGTCTCTTCCACAAGAAGAGAACACGGGAAGGGACTAGCTCTGTAATGGGATTCCAGGTGGACTCCTTTAGGCCTGGTCTTTTGGTAGCAGTCAGGGAAGCTGCCTTGGTCTTGTCAGAATTGCTGAGCTGAAACGTATGTCTGGAGATCACCTGGTCCTGCTTCACTGGTGAGGTTCTGAATACATGCAAGGATGGAGACTACACAGCCTTTCTGGGCAATCTCTTGTAGTGTTTATGTTTAAATGTGATTTTCAGTGTTTTAACTTGTGCCCACTGCATCTTGTACTTTCAGTGGATATCAATGAGCAGAGACTGTATCTGGTTTATTTTTTAGTGCCCCACATAGATTTTTATACACATTGATCCCTCTCGAGCCTTCTTTTCTTGAGGCTAAATAGTCCCAGTTCTGTATGACAGATGCTCCAATCCCTTAAACATCATTGTGGCCCTTTGCTGGAGTCTTTCCAGTATGTCCCTGTCTTTCTTGTACTGGAAAGCCAAGTACTGTTTCTTGCACTGTTGTACTCTTGGAGATAGTAGGTTAATGGAGAAACAGGACCCAGCTTTTTTTTCTCAACAAGAGAATCAGTTCACACCAGAGAAGTCTGAAAAGGTGCTGCTAAATTCATATGGATTAGCTCTGACTGAGCTTGATTTGTGTTCAAGTAACATCCTTCTTCATACTTGAGAGCTTGGGAAAGAGGGATATTGTTGTCTGTGATTCATATCTGATGGAGTAGATATGCCATCAGCTCCAATCTTCACCCTGCCTTTGGTGATTTATAGCTATGAAAGCAACGAGACTTGACAGTCCAGGGACTGTCACCTACTTCTTCTGGCTATTCCCTCATTCTTGTGCACTTTTTTTTTTGGTTTAACCTTTTGACCATTTGAGCAGAACCATGGAGAAACTGTATCAGACTGCTGCACTGTCCTGGTTTCAGCTAGGATAGGGTTAATTTTCCTCCTAGTCGCTGGTAGGTGCTGTTTTGGATTAGGATGAGAAGAGTGTTGATAACACCCTGATGTTTTAATTGTTGCAGAGCAGTGCTTACACTAAGCCAATGACTTTTCAGCTTCTCGCTCTGTCCTGCCAGCGGGCAGTCTGGGGGTGCAGCAGGAGCTGGGAGGGGACAGACCCAGGACAGCTGACCCAAACTGGCCAAAGGGGTATTCCATACCATCTGACGTCATGCTAAACAATATATAGGGGTGGCTGGCTGAGGTGGGGGGACTGGCTGCTCAGGGACAGGCTGGGCATCAGTCAGCATTGTGCATCACTTGTTTTGTACACATTATTATTATTAGTAGTACTATTATCATTATTATTAGTATTTTCCTTTTCTGTCCTAATAAACTGTCTCTATCTCAACCCACAGGCTTCATTTTCCTGATTCTCTCCCCCATTCTAGAGAGGGAGAGGGGAGGGTGAGTGAACGGCTGTGTGGTGCTTAGCTGCCGGCTGGGTTAAACCACAACATGCACTCATGGGGTGAACAATTTTCCTTACCATGCTGATGCAAAAAGGAATCTGTGCAGCTACAGGCCTTGTGTAGTGCTTCAGACCAGCTCCATCACAGCAAACACAGGTGCAGTGCAGGTGGAATGTGGTGTACGATACAGTGAATGACAATTCCAGGATTCCTTTACAGCTGAAAGCAACAAAATACTTCCTAAACAGAGGCTCCTTGCCCCATCTGCATGAGGTATGCTTAGCATGATGATGTGTGTAGACAGGTCTCCGCACAGCTCTAGACCTGAGAGCAATTTAGGACAAGCTTCAAGTGTGTCCCAGTTTGTCATAGCCTGTGTTGGTGCGGGATACCATAAATGTCAAGAAGGAGAAGGTGAGGTTAGAGCTCTGGAGCATGTACTCCAGAAGGTGTTTTGCACTCAGGCCCTCTGGGGGGATGCTGGCTGTTGCATCTGCCTTTTCTAGAGATGTGACTTTTAGAGAGGTGGGGACATGTGTCATTCAGTCACATTTGCAAGTGGTTTGTTTTAAAATCTATTTTGGGTACTGCTTTTTGTGTTTGTGGTTGGCTAGAAATCACTTATATAAGCAGCAGCAGTAGCAACATATGCAAATTTGCTGATAATTGTCAGCAGTTTTTATAGCTTCAGCCATCCCACAGATGTAAGTCTTCATGTGAAGCACAGTTTGTGCTTCCAGCATGGATGGAGGTGGCTCTGGAATCTAACTGAGCTAGCTGGACTGAGTAGGATTGAGAGCTGCCACTGATCTTGTCTGCACTTTCACACTTTACTGGAACCATGTTACATTTTGGAAGGAAAGAATCACGTGTTTTCCCTGATGCGTGGTGCATCTGCAGGCATCGGACAGTATTATGCATTACTTCCACTGCTGTGTAATATTCAGGAGGAAACTCATCTTACCTGTGACACACAGACATGGAAAAGTGCAAACAGCTGAGACAGGAGGTTGTGGCACCTTTATCTGCAGGAAGCATGGCATGGCAGGAACTGCTTTATTCGTTGTACGCAGGTAGTCATGAAAAACAAGTATGAAAGGAGTTAATAGAGACGATAATGCTTTTAATTTATTTTATAATGGCAGAGAAATTGTAGAGAATTTCCATGCTGAGATATATCTTGCTGTAAACTGGTATCATCCAAGGAGACAGTGTGCTTAAGGAGAAATGAGAATCTGCAAGTTGATTAGCAAAGAAAATTCTACTTCATGACAAAATGCAACTTTGAAACATTCCTGTGAAACAGAATTTTGATGAAATCTTTATTCTTAGAGAGAAAAGATTATGTTTTTATTTCGCTTTCTTCAGTTTGATGTTGGAGTGTATTTTGAACAAAAACACCCCAAAACATTTTGTCAGAAGGTTTCCCGCCAGTGCTAGGAATGAGCATTGCTGTAGCCAGTGCTGCAGTGTGGTGGCTGTGCTGCACGTTGCCACAGCGAGGGCTGGTGTGAGCAGCTGCAGGAGCTGTTCTCTGCTGCAGTGGGAGTTACATAATGTGTGTGATACAGCTAGAAGAGAGATGTTGGCAGCTTTTGTAGTAGAGCTTTTACTTGATGACCATACAAATAAGGGTGAGGCTGCGTATGCAAAGTACCTGCCTGTCTCTGAGTACCAGAGGCCTGGGCTTTTTATATGTGGCGTCTATACTTCCTGCATGCGGCGATGGTGCTTTGTTTTCTTAGCAGGTCTTTCTACATCCTTTGGCTTAGTTACCTGACATTCCCTCATTCCTCCGTCTCTCCCCTCAAAAGGTCAACATAAAAAGTCACAGAGAGCAACAAGGACATAGGGTGATATGTGATGATCTTGGGTAATTTGTGGCTGCTATCACTGCTTTTTTTGGAGGGTACTCTGCGGAATAAGTAGTAGTTCTCTTACGTAGTCCTGTGTGATGGGAGAGGAATCTGACCTTTAATTTAGGGTGATAAGGGTGTGAGTGCTGAACCCTTCTGTGGTTATCAAGTGGCTAGCAAGTGAGCATGGCATCATGCTCAAAAAACCCACACAGTGTTCCGCTTCTGTTGCTTCACACTTAACAGTTAAGTTCCTTGGCTGAGCAAGTGCCAGGCTGGAACTGGTACTCTTGTCTCCTGCTGGCTCTGCCCAGGGATGCCTGTGGTACCTGCTTGTGCTTTCTGACTGCCCTGCTGCCACTGAAAGATGGTGCTGGGGAGAGGCAGTAAGCATGGCTGAAGAGGGGTTGGCATTTCCCCATGTCTACCTCTTCCAGGCAAAGAAAGATAATTTTGGTTCTTCCAGGGCAGGGATGATTCAATTAGCCAGCATGTTTCTGTAGTCAGTGATACATGCAGCTCTGACCACACAGGCATTTTAGTTTCAAAGTGTCATTTCTGATTTCTGACATCTGTGACTTTCTGTGGCTGTAACTTTTCAGACTTGAAACTTCTGGTCATTGGACCATTGACATTTCCGAAAAACGTGAACAAAACAAAACAATTATTTTCTCATGTTAAAAGAGTAAAGAAATAATGTTTTGTTACCAGAACATTACTTTTTGATCAAGGTTTTTGAGGTATTTTAAAGCCTTGTGAGAATGTGCAGGTCCTAATCCCTAGCTCTTAAGTGTCATCTATTATATGTGTTGTGAAAATTTTCTTTGACTGTCAAAGTTATAGTTAGAATTTAAAAACTGTATAGTACCATAAATACTCAAAAACCTCTGAAAGGAAGGGTCTTGTTGATAGGTGTGGGATTTTTGTGAGCTCTTTTGCCCTCTGCACGAAGGGATCATGTAGAAGCTGAACTCATGGATGCTGTGACTGTAGCGTGTGAGAACAATCAAATCTCTTGCCTTGCAGAAATTGCACAGAACAGAAGTTGTAAAAGTGTTTTTCTTTATCCTTTTCTAGAAGATGGAAACAGGTCACAGAAGGCTTATTCCGCTCATGTCTTTCACCCACGGATTACAAAGGGTGTCTGAAACCTCTCACTGCTGATATCTGCCTGGCAGATGTTGAAGATGAAATGAATTGCCACTCACCTGCATTTTAGGGGTGGATATAGAGTGAAGATGAAAAACATAGATCATTTTAAGACTCAGTTAAAGACTGCTTAGTTCACTGAAGAATTCCCTGTTCATACTGTGCTCTGGGACACACATCCTGTGGAAAACCAAGAGATTTCTGTAGTGATAGTCTCGTTTTCTGGTGTGGATGCAAAATGCATGTTCGATGTCCTGAGGGCTGCACTGCAAACAGCATCCACTGAATATATTACACAGTATGTTACACTGAATACTTTTTAAAGGAATAATGGGAATACGTTGGATACTCACTATTTTCTAAAAAGAACTTTATTTTGATTTCCAAATTGGTAAATTCAGCCCTGAAACCAAGACCAGAAGATACTTGCAGATTTGGATTTTTTCTGCTCATTTCACTTTTGCATGTGTGGTGACTGGGTAGAATTAACTGGTCTTTTTAATAACTGGGTTTTTATCCATGGTTGCTTATTCACAGATTCACAGATTTCTCTAGGTTGGAAGAGACCTCAAGATCATCGAGTCCAACCTCCGACCTAACACTAAGTACTCCACTAAACCATATCCCTAAGTTCTACATCTAAACGTCTTTTAAAGACCTCCAGGGATGGTGACTCCACCACCTCCCTGGGCAGCCCGTTCCAATGCTTAATAACCCGTTCGGTAAAGAAGTACTTCCTAACATCCAACCTAAAACTCCCCTGTCGCAACTTTAGCCCATTCCCCCTCGTCCTGTCACCAGGCACGTAGGAGAACAGACCAACCCCCACCTTGCTACAGCCTCCTTTCAGGTAACTGTAGAGAGCGATGAGGTCGCCCCTGAGCCTCCTCTTCTCCAGGCTGAACAAGCCCAGCTCCCTCAGCCGCTCCTCGTAAGACTTGTTCTCCAGACCCCTCACCAGCTTGGTCGCCCTTCTCTGGACTCGCTCGAGCACGTCCATGTCCTTCCTGTAGCGAGGGGCCCAAAACTGAACACAGTACTCGAGGTGCGGCCTCACCAGAGCCGAGTACAGGGGCACATGTATGTTCCATGGAGCACGTTCTTATCATCAATACACCTTGTTTCTGTGTTTCCAGAGTCTTAAATGTCTGAGTATGTACTAGGGATTTGTTTTCATTCTTTCACTGAATACCGACCCTATGTAAAATCACAAAGATAGGGCATTCTTCTGTTTTGGAGAAGTCCAGTAATAATAGTAACAAACAAGTATGTGATTCTGCAGCATTGCGTATAGTGTCTGTATTTGGAAGCGTTCGGGACTCTTGCAGTTGTTTTCACCATGGCCACATTGTAACTCAGGGCAGCAAGGGTGATACTTCTAATATTCCGTATGTTCATCCAGTTTGTGCCATCAGTGGAGCATGGGGAGCCAGCCTAACGAGGGTAGCAGGCAAGCAGCACTGCTAACTTGTGTCTTAGAATATTTGACATAAGGCACTGATATTTTTGTCCTTGATTTCTGGCACTTCCAGGGAACACTTGTTCTGTGAATTTTTTTCGGAATCCAACATTTATGGGATGTGTCTCACTGTGCATACATGGTAGATTTGCTGGAAGCCTCCCAAAAGCTTGGGTCTTGTTGTGGTGGCTGATCCCTACTGTGCACATTTCCAGTAATGGTTCAAGGCTCTGCATCTGGGCAGAATTTGCAGACAGAGAAGAAGTACCTGTTGGGGAAATCTGAAAAAAGCGTAATGGACTTGACGGTCCCCATACTGTGCTCTGCACATAGTCATCAGCTTATGTCAGTTTAAAATGTCTTTGGCCATATGTAATTACAAATTGTACTCCCTTGTGTTGGTATGATCCACTTATGATCTAGTGCAGAACAGTGTAAAATCAAGGCCAACAGTTTCTTCAGTTAGTTTTTCAAGAGCGGGGTGCTTCTGCAAGTGTCTCTATTGAAAAATTAAAAAAAAAATAGTTTGGCTGGATTTTTTATTTCATGCCACTGTGTAAACCTTTACTTATTAAGAGGACCTCTTGTAAAGGACTGGTGTGTGGCAGGAAACCTGGGCCATCAGCTGTGCAGATCTGCACTGTATGTGCAGTGTAGGCAGGCAGGCCAAGCCCATGCAGCATGTGGCTGCAGGCAGAGCAGGGGGTTTAGGCATGGGAGTGCACCTCTACAGTGAGAGCCCTTACATACATGCCATACCAGCAAAAGTGCACTTCTGGCTGGTAAAACTTATTCTGGCTGGGAGGCAGGGCAGGCTGTACACCAGGTGCTACAGATTTGACACTGCATGCTGGCTGCCAGAGGACTTTCTCTGTGCACACTGTGGTAACCATTTGGGGGAAGCACTCCTTGTTCCTGCTAGTAATCCAGTTTTCCACATCACTCTATCAAAATAGCTTTTGTATTAGTCTAGTACATTTGTGGTTAGCCTTTTTGCTGGTAAACTCTTAAAGGAGGATGCCATGGGTTACTCAAGAACTATCACTCTGTATTTTGTAGAACATATACAGCAGTGGAACAGGCCAGCACCTTTTAACATATGCCTTTCTTAATGCTTGGAAACAGTCTATGTTGCTGGTATGGGCCCCTTTGCAATGAATCTAGGCTGACTGACAGGTGGCTTTCAGAGACCTTTGGTCTCTGATCTTTGAACTCCTAGGCAGGTGCAGACCCAGAGGTCAAAAATATTTCCTTGGCATTTTTGGACAGCTGTCAGGCACTTTGTCCTGTATTTGGTAAGAACAGACTCTTTGCAGATTCTTCTTGAGCCACAGATACTTGCACTGTGATGCTGACAGCAAAAGCACTGTAGCCTTCTAGTGCTGGTCTGGGCACCAAATTTCTTTACTGCACGTATCTCCCAGGGCTTTCCCAGCCCAATGACAACTTTAAATAGCCCTTTGCACCTTTGCTGCTGCAGTTTCCAGGGTGTCTGGTGGAAACGGAATACATTCAACATCAGTTGTTTTGTCTTGTATCGCTATGTGTACACCTATTGATCAGTTCCATGCCTTTTTCTTTTGCTCTGTGTTATCTTTTTCCATGGGGAAAAAGAAAGCTCAATGAAAGGTAATTAAAACTTAAAAGTTTGTGAAGACCTGTGATGGTCAAGATGTGGAAGGAAGACGTGAGTGAGCTTTCCACGGCATTACCACAGAGTGCCTGCTCCCAGGTAAGGAAAACACGCAGCTGATCTGAAAGCTGCAGGGGGACTTCCTGGCCCAGCTGCAACCTCACTTGCCTCTCCTACATCAAATGCAGAGCTAGACAGCATTGCTAGTAAGAGTGCTGCTAGAAGACGGGTGATGCTGCAAGGTACATTACATATAAAAATGTGGAAGCTGCCTCTGGGCTGTACGCCTCACATGCAATTGTTAAGTTATCCCATTAGCACTGCATCTTAGCCTTGGAAGTGTCCTCTCACACTCAATGAGTCCAGGAATGGATAAAAGGGAGAAAAGCTTGAGAGTGAGGAGGGAGGCGCATCACAACATAATTAAGAGTCCCAAGCTGGTTTTACTTTTTCCCATATTTGTCCCTATCCTTTATTTAAAACTCTTGTAAATATTCCTTACATTTCAGAGACACGTCTGTTAACTCAGAGTTACATTTCATCTCTTACTAAGCCTACTTTGTGCTTTCTGGCATTTCAGCATTGCTCATTGCCTCTGTTAGCCTTCTTACACTGATTCAATCAGAGACATGATCAAGCAGTGCTGGAACTGTTAAGGAAAAAGCAGTAATTGAATGGAAAGCAAGAATGAAGTTAAAATGAGGCTTCTACTCTCACGAGAGCACACGGTGCTGCCAAAGGACCAGCTTCTGTGGAAGAGGGAGAAGCAAGGATCTTTGAGCTGATGGACACTGTTTGGAACAGGAATTATGTGTGTAGGACTCCAGTTATTACTCCCGTATATAATACTTAGCATTTCTCACTAGTGTAGTTTGCTTGCTATGATGTTACTTCTTTATTGTACTTATCAAAGTTCTTCAGGCTTTTGACTGGAGTAGCTTCATGTATCACTTGCAAATATTTACAACACACTTCTCACTCTCCTTTTCTTGAATTAGTTGAGAAATTAGCTGCATCATCAGACCTTTGTGGTTCCATTGCTAGACTTTTGAGTTAAGAAGACTACCTCTTCTTTTTTTCTGCTCCTTGCTCTCTGGCTTATCAATTTTTTATTTTGCACAGTAGTTTTCTTGCTCCTTGACTGCTTCTTTTCTTCTGAAAGTTTCACAGAAGGAATGAATTTTCACAAGCATACTTCTGATAGGTGGTCTAACAGAAGATGCCGGCTCTCCCAAGAGTACCTAACAGATAGTCTTATGCCATCATGGCTATAACATTACTATCAAGCATATTCTTTCATTCTGCTTTTTTTATTCTGATAATGTATAGGCACTTTCAGAATGTTCTTTTAAATTGACTGGTTGGATCTGCTTTGTTTTCCTGATCCTTTCTAATTCACTTATTTAGCGCTTCATTCAGCTTTCCAAAACAAAATTCTGCAGTTGCTGTGTGCTCACGTGCTCCTCCTCCTTGAGCCAAATGCCACAAAGCCACAAAGTCAGATCTACAATGATAATCTGATGTATGACAAAAGTAGTTGCAAAGGAAACTTCCTTCAGTTGCTGTAGAGGTGAGACTTGGCTGTAGAACAGGAAGCGTCACAAGCTGTCAAGGTTCTGGTAGTGGGGGTGAAGGAATAATTAGCATGGAAGAGTTTGGGAGAAAGAATGGAGATGCAGAGTAACAGAGGTTGCAGGGGGGTGACAAAGAACGAAGGATTAAAACAGTTTGAATTTGATAACGGTATGGCAACATGCCGTGCAGAAATTGCACAGAAGAGGAATTATATTTCCAAGGGGCAGGCAAATGCTTAACTTGGAAAACAATAGCTAGAAACTGGATTGATGAATGTAGTGTATTCTGCAGTCCCAGAGAAATCTGTGTCCTGTCTGCAGAATTCTGTTTAAAAATCCTGCTGAGGGCTGTGTGTGTAGCACATGGCTGAGTAGTTCCAGCACTGCCCTTGTAATGAGCTGCCTGAGCAGCAGATTTGCTTCTCCTCTGCCAGCTGCTGTATAATAGGGCTAATTCATTACCCAAGGCCAAGTAATCACTCTCAATAGCTAGATTTAAAGGAGAGCCTATGACTTATCTCATTGTGCTGTGAACTGATGATTATCACAATGATATCTGGCACCAAATGAAGACCGGAGTTGAACTGCAGTGTGTTACGGGATGAAGAATGGAACTTCAGGTATTTCCAAAATGAAATCATATTTAAATGATCTATGGGTCCTTTTTGGAATATCGTTTTGAAATGAAACTGAGTTTGTGTCGGCTCCCATCTCAGCTGCATTGCCCCAGGGTTTGCTGGATTCCCGCACTCTTGCTTCCTCCTCTGCCCCTAACCAGCAGGATTTACCAAGTCTGAAAATGGATCATTGGTGAGGTACAAAGCCCTCCCTCAGTGCTGGCCAGAGACATTATTATGGTCTCTACCTCAGCTAACTGGGTTCTTCTGGTGTATGTCTTCATGGCTGTGCTAGAAGCTGGTGGGTAGCTGGTGAAAATCACCATTCCCAGCATCCTGTGATTGGTGTAGCTGTCCAGTGTATACGAAGCAGGGTGCTGCACAGCTTGTCACTGGAGGAGGTAGGAGACAACATGGCATCTTCCAACATCTCTCTCATTTATGACCACCTGTTCTGGCATCTTCTCATCTTTGAGGTGGGACCTGACATGTCTCAGATGTGGGAATCTCTGCTGGAGCATGACAGGAGATCTTCTGACCATATCGGAGCACCATAAACAGGAAATGCACAGCTAAAAACAACCTACTGACTGCAAGCAGTCTGTGAAAGGTGAAAGAAGCTGAGGGCTCAGCTGCTACACTCACTGTGACTCAGGGAAATTTATGTGAAGTACGTACTCACTGAAAGCTACAATTTTTGCAGTACTTTTTCCTCTAGTAGGCTGGAGAACTTGATCACAGAGGTCCATTCAGTGATGCCCAGCAAAGTTCTTCACATCACAGCCTCATAGGCTTGCACCTGTGCACTGCTCCTTCTGGGTGTCCAAGTGAGTACCACTCCAGTATGACCAGTATGAGCAGGGGAACTGCCACCTTCCATGTGGCCATGACCCAGTGTTGCCCAGGCTCCCTTCTCCAGGCCAAGAGCTGCTCCACACGTCTTCTGGGTTGAGAGAGTGTTAGTTTACAGCCACGTGGAGATCATTTCAGATACTCAGATCACCTTGTTAGATCATTCCAATGGGTGTCATATGGGAAGCTGCCCCCATCTTGGCAGTTCTGTCCTGCTGGTTGTCGATTTGCCAGCAGACAGGTTATGTGGAGAGCTGGGCTGGCTCAGGCAGCAGGTGGATTCTGCCATAGCCTCAGCTGTACAGAGCTCTTCTCGGGAAGGGTTGTTCTTCGTCCCCATTTTCTTTTATTTTGGTTGACCTCAGTGGACTCTGCATGAGTCTTGGAGTCTCTGAAGCCAATGTGTCTTTCTTGTTTCTGAGAGTTAAATATGAATAGGCCTGTTCTTGCTGTCTTTCAGTTTTCCTGCAGTACTGGAGGAGGTGCTGGTGCTGACATGAACAGGTGATCAGGGAGGGCCAACTGAGGGCCATGCACTGGGTCTTGCGCAAAGCAGCAGTTCCTCAACCATATGCTTGCATCTGAAAAAATGGTGATTTTTGGAACATAGGTAATGCGGCTGGCTGGCTGTATTAAATGGAGTGGCTTTTTGTTGGGCAAGTTATGGATCTCTGGAAATTGTTCTTTTGGGACATTAGGATCAGAAGTTCTAGTTGCTTTGCTTGAAGTGATGGAGGATCCAGTGTTTGCTTGTGATTAGAGGGGAGAAAGTTTAAAAGTCTCTTTTCCCCTCCTGATGGAAGGGAAGTGCTTTGGGGAAGTTGATTCGAATTGCTGTGCCCGGGCTCTTCCCTTGCTGTGGTGGGATGGAAGGTTTCCTCCTCACCTATCCTCATGCAATCTTCTGCTGTTTTTTTTGTTTGGTTTTTTTTTTTTTCCTCTTAAAACTTCATGCTTTACCCTCCATGCATCTTTTCCTCCAGTGCTGAGAAAACTTAAGGAAAGAGCTGTAGCACCTTCATCATTCCCCAAAAGCTGTCGTGCCCTGAAAAAAAAAAAGTACTAAAGCTGTACCGGGTACTCTGATGCCAGCTTTCCAGCTACATTCCACTGGGCGTACTAACTCATAGCCTCTGCCAGCAGTGTTTTCAACGCTGTCTTTATGCCTTCTTTGTTGCGTAGGTGAGCCAACTGGAGAGCAAGGTCAGGCAGGAGGTGCAGGTGATATCAACAGACAGCCTTATTTTCCACCATTTAGGGGCCAGTGAATAATAAAGGATGTGTGTCTGAGGTCAGGGCATCTATCTCATGGGAGGGCATATTTTTGCATAGGAATTTTAATCTGCCAAACCTGCCCCATTCCCACATACCAACACAGAGCTAGATGTGCTGTGTCTGCTTTGCTGCTTGCCCTGGACTGACAGGGTTTTTGTTTGCTGCTTTTGGGTGTTTGAGAGTAAACAAATTGCAAGTCCTGTGTCAGTGCAAATGTTCCAGCAGCAGCACTACATCTGTCCCCTGGTCCTTTTAGACCCCTGATAATCCAAACTATTGTCTCTCTTGTGTGTTATCTGAATAGCAAAGTTATCACCCATTGTCTTCAGTGGCTTGTTGACCACGGGGCTGGTCACATCCCATGCTACTCTTTAGAGCTACTGGTAGAAAAGTTTAACTGAGGAGATTTGCAGTCCAAACAGTTTCTTCAGTTTCAGTGTGCAGAGACAAATTTATAATTTTATTTCTATGATAGCACGTCATTGTCCTAAGTTATAACAGTGTGCCTGGGTAGCCTCACCTTACCCCATACTCCATATAACTCTGCATTTCATTCCCACATCAGCAGGAGGAAATTGCTCTACAAGAGTGGCTGCAATGGAGAGACTGGCCCTGCAAGGATTTGCAGCTGCCATGCATGCACGCAGCAGGCACTGCCTAAATCTTAGCAGAGTTTGGAGCAAGTTTTCTCCCAAATGCCTGTGCTTGGGGGAGGGGGCTATGTGTATGCACAGGCCTTTCTGCATTACCCTACAGCTTTTGCAGTGGGATCTTTCATCAGAGGTCCAGTTTGTTCTCTCGATAACTGTAGGAAAAACTGTGCAGTCACATGGCCACACCTGCAAGCAGTGAGACCAGTATTGCAAACTGCAGGACATGGTTATACTCAGCACTGCTGGAGCCTTGCCAGTCTGTAAGGGTGCCATAAACGAACCTCTCTCTCTCTCAAAAAAAAAAAAAGCCAATCTGGTCTGTGTTGATTTAGCTTGTGTTGAAGATATCTACTACAGAGGTGCTGAGACAAGAGCCACTTTCAAAAAATGAGCATGGGGACCAAAGCCAAGAGTTTTTGAATGACTGGTGATCTGTGGTACCTTGCTATTGTGTGCTCATTGGGTCCTTCTCTTGTGTCCCCAGCATTCAAGACCTTTCAGTCTCTCTGAGACACGCATTGTGTATGGCAGAACCAAAGTCAGAGTCATTAGACCTCTTTTTTGAAAATAAAAGTGGTGCTGGCCAGTAACCTTTGCCTTGCTCTGTGTGGTGGAGGGCTTGTGTGTTCCTGTGTTGCTTATTTAACAGTGCAGCTCTCAGCAGCTATTGGTGCTATCTGACAGGGTGTCTGACATCTGTATCCCAGTGGAGAAATGCAACATGAGCATTGTCAGGACTGTTTGGCTTCGATGCAACAGACAGCTGTCATGAACAGTTCTACCTGCCATGCAGGGCACATAGCAAATGGTCATGGTCATGGTTTATCATTGTCACCTACCCTTTTTTCAGATGGTATGCAGTCTGAAGGGCAGCTTGTTATGGCTTGAGAAAGCAATGCATCTAAAACCCTTATAAATACTTCCTTTTATTTTAACAAATAAGATTACAGCTTAGACTCTAATAGAGTCTGTACACCCAAGCTGTGTTATTCTGCTCTGCAAGGAGCAGCAATTGTTTCTTCTTGTCATGTAACTTATGACTGCCTCAATTGTCTTATCAGAATATTTCCAAGGAATTAGTTGATCATTACAACACAGGACACATTTTTTCCTCGGTTGAAAGCTTTTTCCTTTATTTATGATGTTATCTTCCTTGGCAATTTCTACATTTTATTCTCAAGGTGAGAAATTAATTTCTAAATTTGTAAGCCTTCCTTTTTCTTTGGTGTTGGTTCTTTTTTTTTTTTTTTTTTTTTTTCCTCTGCTTGGCATCAGCTCCAGAAGTAGGAAGGCAGCTTCTTCAGTTGAAAGAAATAAATATATCACTCCAGGAAAGAGCAAGCCAAATCTGAAAGCTGTTCCTGTAAAACTAATTTTGATCTCAGCCCTGCCTCCTGTCTAAAGATTTTTCTCTTTCAGTGGAGACCATGAAATGTCACATTCATTATTTTTGTTCAGAGCATGCTGAAAACATCTTTCAGCTCTAGAGACTCCCTCTTAGGAGCGTGTTCTAAGGGATGAGAACCACAAGTTACAGCAAAGTTTCAGTTCTCTGTATTTTTAAGCAATATTATTCTGAAGAACAACAATATTGAGTGTGCTGCTATGGTGTAGTAGGCTGTGATTAATTAGACACAGATTCAATATCTTTGTGTGTGCAAAACTACTAGAGTGAGGCCAAAACCAGGATAACCTTCCAGGTTTCCCTCAGATAATGCAGGCTTTGTTTTTCTTTGCATGGTGAGATCCTGCAGCTGTGCAGGATTCACGAGGGAAATTCCATCTGTAATCAGACCAACTATTCTCTCTTAATCCAGTCAATTACAGAAATTTGGGATGGACCACGTAAAGGTTCTGTGGCAGGAGCACCACTGCACCAGTGAAGGTGGGTAGAGACAAACCTATGAGGTCTGTAGGAAGGTGGCATGTATACAGTCGTACACAGACACACAGATCCTGCTGATCTTGGGTTGTCCATAAACTCTCAGTGTTTTGGTTCAGCAACAGGCCCTGCAATATTCAGTCCAATGTGAGGGATGTTTAGGCTCAGACAATCAGTATTCAGTTGACTTCAGGTGCTTTAGCCTGGGTGGCTTAGCAAGGGTGGAGAGCTGGCCTAGACTGGCCTCCCCTTCAATCCTCTTCTGCCTCGTTAATCCCAGCCGGCATTTGGTAGCAGGTCTGTGCTACCTCCCTGTATGAGCTGGTCCAGGTCTCTCAGCAGAAAGTGGCTCACTGTTTTCCCAGGGTTGCTTTTTAGCTACGTGTGCTCACAGGACCACTGAGCACCAGAGCCCATTCAAAGTGAATGTCAAGAGTGGGGATGGGAGCAGAGCAGGACACAGCGCTCAGGACAACTCACTGCTCCCTGGTACTTTACCGTGTGGTTGCAGATGCTGGGTTTCCAGGGTTGCTGAGATCCCTTCCTTGTCTCTCTGTGACTGGAGTGGTTGGGGGTGAATCAGTTTGAGCACACAAATTGCAAAGTGTTACAGATGTTACCAGAGCCAGATGTCCACCTGATCACTAGCATATAGGTGTGGTGCTCAAGCAGGTTAAACTCAATCATGTAAGGGAGGCATACAGCCTTTGTGTGCAGATGTTGCAAGACATGCTGGCTTCTCCAAAGGGGTTTGAGTGTTGATTTATGCTTAGCACAAAGCTGCCCAATATTCACCAGTGGGAAAGGACAAGTCCTGGGGCTGGTGTGCACTAGAGCTCCTCCTACCAGCTGTGGTGTCTGATGTGAGGCTGTGCAAGAGGGCCATATGCATTTGATGTCCATTGTTGAGGGGGCCTCATGGCTTGTTAAAAGCTGTAGGGAGAAGAGACTTGAACAACCACCTCTTGCAGCATGTGAGCAGCTTGTGTGCAGGAAGTGGGAGATGTGGCTTCTCTTATTCAGAGTGGGTTCAAGCTTGCACTTCTCAGTTCCTTGAGGAGCACGTTAGCTGCCAGGCTGTGCCATGAACATCCTTCTGCCTGCTGGGGAAGGCTGGCCGAGTGCAGTCAGCAGGCAGGAGCCTGCTGCAGGCGACACAAGTAGGGCGAGCATGGGGAATCCAGAGGGATGGCAGGTTTCTCATAAGCTTTGAGAATTGTTTCTGCTGTGATGGTCCATTGTAAGTAGACAGGTGAGTGGTCCTGGAGGAGAAGCTTCTCAGTTGGGAAACTTCTTAGTAACATGTAGACAGTGAAGAACAACTTCATCTTTGCTTGAAAGAGACAAAATGGAGTTACTCAGACTTCTTAGGAGCCAACTAATAAAGAGGTACTTCTGGGGTTGTGTTTTTTCAAACAGACTGTCTGGAAGGAGCTTGGTCCTCCATTTCTCCCTAGTGGTTACAGGAGCACAGCTGTAGGCACCTATATTCACTCAGATAAACTCTACAGTGCTGAACTCAGGCAGGAAGTTTCACCAGCTCTGAGTATTGACCTCCCTGTGCTCAGAACCGGCTCTATGACTCTCTCTATGAGAATCTACACTGAAATGTAATTTTCTTGTCTTGCCAAACTGTTCTTCCTATTGCTAACTCAGAGTGCAGGAGCCTGGAGGAGTTGTTACCAATCTGTGGTTTGAATTCAGCATCTGTTCTGTGTTGTCATGCTTCTTTCCTAGGCATGAGGCCAAGGCTGGTGTTTGTTGTCCAGGAGGTTGTGGGACCTGCCTGTACATGAAAGGCTTTGCTAAGGCTTCCAGTTCCTTTCTTCATAGACATGGCTGTTGCAACAGTACATGAAAATGCATTTTTTTAATTTTTTTTTTTTTTTACAGGGCAGAAAGTATCTCTCAGTATGAATTGTAGCACTTTTTGTTGAACCTAAGTGCTTTGTATTCCTGCCTGTGTCTCCCTGAACCCAACACAAGTATTCAGGTGGCTGGGTGCAGCACCACAGATGTCACAAAGGGGTTGGTCCGTGGACTTCATAGAATAGAATAGTTCAGTTGTGAAGGGACATACAAAGATTATCAAGTCAAACTGCCTGACCACTTCAGGGCTAATCAAAAGTTAAAGCATGTTATTGAGGGCATTATCCAAATGCCTCTTGAACACTGACAGGCATGGGGCATCAACCACCTCCCCAGGAATCCTGTGCCTGTGTCTGACCACCCTCACAGTAAAGACATTTTTCCTAATATCGAGTCTGAACCTCTTCTGGCACTGCTTTGTGCCATTCCCGCATAACCTGTCAAGGAGAAGAGACTGGCACCTTCGTCTCCATCTCTCCTCCTTAGGGAGTTGTAGTGGTCACCTACTTAGCCCCCTTTTCTCCAGACTAGACAAACCAAGTGTCCTCAGCCTCTCATCATAGGACATTCCTTCCAATCCTTTTACCAGCTTTGTTTCCATCCTCTGGACACTCCCAAGTATCTTAACATCACTTCTATATTGTGGAGCCCAGAACTGTACAGAATATTCAAGGTGAGACCACAACAATGCACCTTCATGCAGGGCTTCAGGAGTGAAGTGAAGTGGTGCAGATGGTGAGGCACACTGGCATGGGCAAGCTGCTGGCAGAGGTGATGTCCTAGAAGCTTGCTTTTTTGTGTTTCCAGGAGGGCGTTTCCATTGCTCCTAGATTAGCTGTATCAAAAACTGTGCTACAATAATCTTTTCTTTTTCTGCTCTCCACAGGGTAGTAGCTTGCTATCAGGAAACTTTTGGCCCTGTATGTCACATCGATTCTAAGTTCAAAATAGAGTATTTTTCACTGAAACACATGATTTCAGGCCTTAAGAATCCCATCTGAAGCAGTGAGATATAATT
Organism: Anser cygnoides; assembly: GCF_040182565.1. NCBI lineage: Eukaryota > Metazoa > Chordata > Aves > Anseriformes > Anatidae > Anser > Anser cygnoides. Next base: position 162,906 of record NC_089891.1, on the reverse strand, counting down.
GCAAGACTCATTAGATCTTTCATGCTTTGTCTACATTAAGCTTTTGCAATCCCCAGCTTCACGCTACCTCAACTGCAAATATGACTGTGGTTCATGTGCAAAAGTTACTAGCAGTTCATGTGAAAAGGGTTGATAGTCTAGGAATTACTACTCGTTGAGGTAATTTTGTCCAGGTTACATGAGAGCAAAGGTGGTGCTGAGAAAAGGTTAAGGTGATGTGAGAGTAAGGCTGGAGAGTGGGTGCCTTGCTGGGGTGCTGGGCTGGACAAGGAAACAGGCAACTCTGTATTTCAGCCTCGTACAGAAACCCTCAGATGTTGCAAGCATGTATGTGCTGTGCAGCCTAAGGGCTTTGGCAGAGACCACTTTGTACAAATCCAAGGTCATTGATCTGCAAAATTCTTTGAATAATACAGCACAGGCTTGGATCTGGGATCATACCAACCTCAATCTGAGTTTTTACCAGGTCTCTTTAAACAAGGGCCTTGTATCTATCTCTCTCACTCAAGTACATTCATTTTTACTGGCATTTTTAAAGGCCATTATTTAAGTGGGGTGGGGAAGGTCTACTGGATCACTCCGGAAGCTTTTCTGCTTCATGATTCAGACTGGATTGAAGAAATCCTCTCACATTTGGCTTGTGGACGCAGAATTGACTGAACGCAAATGAAAAATGACTGATCTCAGAAGTTATTGATAAATAAAACTGAACCTAGGCCTTTCACATCCCTTTGTAAATGTCCTGGTTTGTGTCTCTGCAGGGAGATATTACTGGTTTGATGGTCGTTAAAAGTCTTGTACTTTTTCTTAAATATCAGGATTAAGGAGAGGTAAATCCCATATGCTGGTGGTCTCTGGGGCCTTATTCCTAATTGCTGTCAGTCTAAATGGTTGATTTTACAGTTGAATCCATTTTATTCCTCATAAATTATTCCCCAGAGGACAGAAATGAGGTACTGTTAAGCAGTTTCTCAATAATCACACCACTTAAGCATCAGAGTCCTGTGGAAGAAAATGATTTGTGATAATGTTATTAAAGTCCGTGTTATGCATGCAGTCAAAAAAGATTACATAGTCCCCACCCTAGTTCTTTAACTTTCAGCTCCAAGTTCTAGCATTTTCTAAGTAGCATTTTCTTATATTAGATTTTGTTTTCTTTTCAGTACGTAATCTCATACTTGAGATAATATTTCCATTTTAAAAACAACTGCATATATTCCAAGTCACCTCAGGCAACGTCAGCATAGTGTCATCATTGAAAACAGCTACTCAGGGAACATATGTATATCTCATACTGTAGTCACAGGCTCACTCCTCTGCTTCATTCAAGTCTCAATAATACCTTCATTATTTCTGAAAAACAGTTATCTGGTCTTTTTTTAAGGATGTCCAAACTTGAGTATTCTCTACAGGCTGAACCTGCAATTTAAATCCATTTTTATCCTACTTATGATTAAGAGGAAAATAAACCATTATTTTTCTTTTTTCAGCAGCTTTGTGACTTATCTGAGACACTCCACTCTTGCTTGTTCCGTCTCTATATTAAAAATCTTTTGCTCTTCCTTTCAGGTCATTTTTTCCAGATCTCTGATTTTTACTCTCTTTTGGACTACCCAATTTGTTCATATCTTAAAGAGTGAAGCTCAGAACTTGGCACATAATCCAGTTTACCAGGTTCATGTCTCTAAAGCTGCTGTTTTCTCTTCCATCCCAATAAGATGTTTGTCTTTCGAGTAGAGTGTACCACTGTTGGCACCTCTGCAGTCCCACTTTTACCTTGGGGCTAGTGTTCACACACATAATCAGGTTGGTTTAACAGATATAACTGTGACAAAGTGGTGTAAGCTTTTAATTAAATCCTTATTTCCTTCTCAGAGTTCTTTAAAAAATGTTAAATAATTTATTCCATTTTTTTGTTCTAGAAATTGGAATTAGACTGGCTGTTCCATGACTCCATCTCCTTCTTTTCCAATTTCTTCAAGTGAGACACTCTGTTTTGCCTTTTCTGTGTTGCCAGAACTTTCCCTCCCTGATCTTCCACAGATTCCCAGAGATGATTAGCAAAGGCTCTCATACTTATGAGCCAGTTTTTTAAAAGTCTTAGGATGAATTATTCAGTATCAGTATTCTGTGTCTTCCTTCCCTGTTGCAGGCGAAGATTTTAACTCTTTGTTGCTAGTATTAACTGTGACAACCACTTGATCACAGATGATTTTTTCATTAGCAGATGACTTTGTTGTTGAAGATACTGAACACGATCATCCATGGGTAGCTTTCGTTCTCTGCTGTACAGCAAGTGGTTCCTTTACTTGGTCTTCCTCTTAATACTACTGCATTTATAGAACATTTCCTGTTACTGTTAATGCTTTTTTTTCTTTTTCTGATTTTATCTAATATTACATCCACATTTCTTTAGTTGTTGTAAGAGTAACTGTCAGCTTATTTTCCATCTAAAAGCAGTCTCAGAGGTTCCTTTCCTTACATGCATAGCACCAAGCACAAAGGGTTCCCAGTCCCAGGAATTCTGGTGCTACCATATAATAACCAGTAAATACCAGTGCTGCAGTAAAATGCACTGTGGACAAAAGAGGAAGATGTATATTGAAATTCTGAAATCCTTAAACAAGAATAACTTGCTGGATGTAGAACAACTAAGTAGATAGATTTGCTTTGCCTGCTTTGCGAGCCAGTGAGGCTTGGTGATAAATCTTGAGTAAGCAATGCATTGTAGTGTCTGGACATTGTGGAAATGCATCCTTGCTGAAGGATAGTCTTGGGGGTAAGAGGCCAGCCTTCTTCCAAATGTGTATATTCAGTTCATGATTCTGCAGTGAGCTTTATATGCAATGGCAATTGTCAGCCATTTTTTTCTAACAAGTTCCTCTATCCTTTTTGCTGCATAAATTAGATTGAGGTGAAGCAAAAATGCATCCTCATAGACATATGATTGGAGGCTTGAAGTATGGAAAAGTCCAGAAGGGAATGGGGTGTCTAGAGGGAAATATGGCAATTTTAAAATGAGGAGATAATTAATTTCCTCTAAATCAGCATTAGTAGAGAAGGGGAATGACTGAGCAAAGGGGGAGTGGGGGGGAGGTGGCTCAGTGATGCTCATGATGTTCTTCTGAGGCTGTTCTCAGTTACAGGGTGGGGCAAATTACAATTCATCAATGACTTTTTCCAGGGATTTCCCTCCCACTGGCTCTTTTATGCACTGTTTTCTTGTACTTGCATTTTTCCAAGATGAATATCATCTTGTTATTTCCTGTCCATATTGCTGCCTGCTCCACTTTTCTGTGTGCGTCTGTTCTGGCTGCAGCTGATCAGCTCCGATTGACGGCTCTCACTGTTCTGGACCTGCTTGGCTGCAGCAGCTTCCTGGTGCTTTCTTTTAGGTCTGCCTTTGTCATCCTTGGTATCTGCAGCCCTTCCCCCTGTCTGCAGTGTGCTGGGTTAAATTTTATTCTCATAAATGGGCCATCCCAGGACTAAATGAGTTTTTACAAGTGTGGTTACCCAGGTATTCTTCTCAGATGAAATGCTTGTACTGTGCAGTTTCATTAAAAAGAGGTCTGAGCTCCCTTTGGTGTGCGAACAGATGGGAGCAGTAGCTCTGAGGACAAGAAACTCTGTGGTTTCTCAAATGCTTCAAGGTATGCTGCTAACTACGAAGTAAACATGAACAGACCCTTTCATGTCAGCATTAGTGGTATGTCAGAGATAAGAGGCATCCATGTTGTCAAAGGTTGCCCAGTCTATTAAGATTGTGGCTCACTTTATAGCCCTGTGTATGTGGCATGTGGGAGAGACCCAGGTGTCCTCTTCCAAATCAGAAAGGCCAATCTACACAGGAGAGACGGAGGGGGACAGCAGCCACAGAGCACACTGCACTGCCGAGGCCTCTGCGCATCAGCCCAGTCCTTGCTAGAGCTGCAGAGGCCAAGTCTGTGTGGTGGGGCTGGGGGGGGATGTGTGGCTCTTGCCCGGCAGCCAGATCCTGTGCTGCTTTATGTGTAAAGGGACATCTTCAGAGGCAGCTGATGCTGCTGTGTTACTTGCACGTCACATTTGCACTTTTTCCAATATGTGTATTGGGAAAGAAGCTTTTAGGTGAATATAACATCCTCTGATGCCAGTCAGCCTCTCCACCTGTGCTGGTGTGTCCAGACTGCCTCACGGGAGGTGGAAAGGCAGCCAAGCAGAGGTGCTTGTGGTCATGCTCAGCACATCCTGCCATGAGCACCCTCTGATGTTACTGAGACTGGTGGGGAAGGAGGGCTTTGCTCTAGTGACATCTTTGTTCTCCACTGGGGTGGAAAGTCCCATGCTTGCCCCTCTTCAAGAAGGGTCTCCTTAAAAAAACACTGGGAATGCTGCAAAGGCGCATGCCACCAGGGCTGTCCTTGCAGGAAGTGCCTGCTGAGCCTGGCAGGACACCCTTATCCCAGCTGCAAGGGGCAGCAGGTGTTGTCTACCTCACCATGGAGCCCCAAAGCCCCAGCCCTCCCCTTACTGCCCTTGTCCCCTGGCATGCGGCCACCACAGGCCCCTCACACCAGCCCTGCTCCCAGCCAACTCCCACCCAGACTGGCACAGCTCCATGCGGTGTCTCCCCTCCTAAGTGGCCTCTGGCTGGCTGCAGCGGCTTGGTGGCAGGCAGGCCGTGGGGTCATGGCGGAATCATGGCTCTGACTGGGGGCACTGGCTGGGGCTGCTGCAGCCTGGCTTGGCCTTGGCAAGTGCTGGGAATGGCCTTCTCTTCTTGCTTTTTGTTTGTTTGCTCATTTATGAAGAATTATACCATTCGATAGCAGCAAAAAATAACAGCTAAATGTCATGTCTGTCTTCATATGCTTTACTGCAGTTACCGGCAACAACAGTTACATTCCCTTCGCCTGAGAGGGATTATGAGGGAGTGCACAGAAATGTGCATCTGGCAGCACTTTGTATCTTGTCTATTCAATTGTTTTTTCTGCATCTGAGTTTCCCTAAGTTTTGGTTATGGAAGGCCATCTAATGCAGGGAATAGCAGGTAGGAACTGCATAAGAGATTTCCTCTGCAAGGAAGCACCATTCAAAAGAAGTTAAGGACAATTGTAAATAAAAAGTCCTGTCCAGGCTGCATGCAAAAGTAGCTGGGGCTCTGTTTGGGGATCCTGACCTACCACAGCACCAGGGAGAAGCAAATTTCATTTTAAAGTGCAGGAAAATGTAGCAGCAATATGCCCAAGTCTTAATAGCTGTGCTTAAGGCCTGGGGCCAGGAACAGAATCTGAATCAACTATTCCAATTTTGTTTTAATTGCATAGATTTTGAGATAATATTTATAATAAAAACATCTTATTAGAGATGCAGATCAACATAAGGTTCTCTGGGACCTGGTCCCAACATTCTTCCTAACAGTGGGCGGGTTTTTAAAGTCTTTTAAAAAGTAATTAAAGAAAAATATCAACAACTAACCAACATTATCCTTTGGACAATCTCAGAATATCGTTTCATTAACTTCTTTTGAGAAGGAGAATGCACCAGCTCTGGAAATCTCAGCAGAAACTCTACTATGTTGTTTTTACTTCCTTTTCTATCTTGCAGATAGGTTATTCATGTGTTCCAGAATATTTTTGTAAATATCCATTCCTGGCAAATAACAGCAGCAGGGGTAGATGGTCCCGTGCCTTAGCTTTGCTGTGTGTGTATGTGTGCACATGGGAGAGCGTTTAGCTCTAGCACATAATCTTAGAGAGGATCCCTTCCTAAAAGAACAGACACTAGTTCTTAGTTGTTAAGAAGTTTATTTTGTCTGGGAAACTGCAGAGCACAGCAGTAGAGTCATGCTTGTTAAAAAACAAAACAAAACAAAAAAAACCAGCGTTGTCTGAGAAATGAAGCACATAAAGCCATGCCCTGACACAACCCCTTTGTAAGTGGTGTATGTTTGTCATGTTACGTTGTATAAGTACATTGTACCCTTGAGAGAACAAATTTCTTGCACAATGATTTGTAGATTTTTCATAGATTTTTCATTATTATTTTGTTTTTACTCATAATTTTTTCTTTTTGCACCTTGTGCATTGCTGGAGTGGAAGAGTGTTCCAGCTTCTGTGCAATCCACACAAAAGCAAGCGACTCTTCATTGCTAATAGCTACTGTGGTGACACTACATTCATGTTGTACTCCTGTGAGATGCTGGAAGCCTGTAATCTGACTTGGAGAGGGGATGTTTTGCTGCTGGGGGCAGTTTTTTTATTGTGTTACTGCAGTAGCTGATACTGGGTTTTGTTCACCTGACTGCTGTGCTCAGGGTCAGATGGAGTGCTGCAGGAGGAGGGGATGCTTACAATTCCTAGGATCTATGGAGCTGTAACAGAGCTGATGGACAGGTCAGCAACCAGCTGGGCAGCCCACAGGGAACTGGCAGGAGGCAGGGGCTGCCCTCCTGCTTGGGCCTCAAGGTGGGGGGTTTCTAGGTGCAGAAAGTCAGGTGGAGGCGGTGGAGGTTTCTCTACCACATCTTCTTTCTGTTTTTGTTTCTGTTCAAGTTCTGTGTTTTTTTTTTTCTTCCTATTTAAACAGTTACTTCTTCTCATTTGTCTTCAGATAAAACAAGGCATCTATTTTCAGAAGTAGTGTGGCATTGTTTGGGGACAGTCATAGGAGGTAGTATGGCACATCCTTACCAAGGCCATGGTGGCTTGGGGCTGCCTTCTAGTTCTAAGTGCATGCATTTTGCAGTTCATCACAACATCTTGTGAAATATCTGACTATGGAACTGCATCTAATCTGAACTCATCCATGCTTTTTGGCTCTGATTGGACAGACTGGGCATATCCCTGCATGCAGGTGAGCGTGGGAGACTCAGAGCTTCGTTCTGGGCTGATGAGAGTGTGTTCTGTCAGTGCATATGGAAGAGGGAGCTTAGCCAGGCTGAACTTCCCTGCAACGTAAGGACTGCAGGTCCTGTATAAAAACATTTGGCATCATTCCCAGATATTTTTTCAAAACCAGCTGTACTCACAGGATCCTAGGAGCACAGAAAGCAGTTGTGCTGCCATGTCCTTTGCTGGTGCTCAAGCCTGTTGTGGATATTTCTCTGCCTGCCTTTTCTGTGCTGCAGAATTAGGGCATAGGGCATTGCTGATACCAGAACTCTGCAGGGCTGTGAGAGTCACGGGCACGCTGAGTTAAGCAGTGCAGGGAGAGGGGACAGACTGTAAATTTAAATCGTTCTGGGAAATTTATTATTTTTTTTTTAACTGCTTCTAGTCTCCATCCCCAGTGTAGAGCACCTGGAGCATGCAGTGTTGAGCTGCCTCTTGAGCGTCAGATTGTCTTCCTGGTATGGCATGCTCTGCAGTTACTCAGAGGGGGATCTGTCATTTCCAACTGTAGACAAGCAACAACACTGCAGCTGGCCTGACCTGGCCTTGTGACTGTCTAGGCATATGCGGGGTGACTCTTACAGTACAAGGTTGTGTCCAACAATGGGCCTGTTGTCCCTGGCTGCCCAGGACAACAAAGTCCTTCAGAGCACTTGGCCCTGGTGCTCTGCCTTGTACGAAATGCTTATGTCAGGGATGGAGCTGGAATATCCCTCTGGAGCACAGCAAGTGGAGGAGGGTGCCACGTGCTGAGCCACGCTGGGCTTCTGGCTCCTCCTGGGCTGCCCATGTCATGTCCAGCCCAGAGCTCATGAAATGCTGGCGATGCCTTAGCCCCAGGCTTTCATCTTTTCCTACCCATTCCCACACTGAAAACTGTGGTGCAATAACCCTTTCCTGGGGAACTCTTAGAATCTAGGCAAGCCAGCTCATGCCAGCCAGTGGCAGAGCTCTGTCTCAATTCCTACTGAGATAATAGGCCTGCATTTCAGTAAGCTCACGTCAAAGTTTGTAAGCCAATTGTATGTGGGAGCATGCAGAGCTTTGGCATAGAGATGGGACCCTGTCAGCTGCCATCAGCTCTGTATCTCTTGAGAAATCAGCTTTGTCCCAGCTGGACACATCCTGTTATTTTGACAGCATGGTGGGAAGACATCATGGCTTAATTTCCTAATAACAGAAAGGTAGCAACACAGAGCGCTCAATATGCTGCATGTTGGTGACCCAAGCTGGCTGTGTACTAACATATAAACTGTTTACAGACCTCCATAGCCCATATTGGCTCTGCTAGCTAGCAAATTAGATGCCAGGTATTAACTCTGAACAGCAAAAAACAATACTGCTGAAAACAAGAGGAGCGGGAGAGTACTAACTACTTTATTTCTATTTGGGAAGAAGAAAAAGGAGTAGAGATGTTTCAGATAAACTCCTTGACTGTTATGGGATAACAGACTGCTCGGAGGGATTGCTTCACATTTGAGGGAGGCAGTTTGACACAGCTGTGTTTGGGAGTGAGTGCGAGGTACCACCTCAGTCCTTCCTGGCATTTTTGCTCTTGCCTTTAATTTCTGCATGGCATGTATGTGTATTGACTTCCTGTGGAGCCTCGTGGGGATGCCAAGATCTTTCTGTTTTCTCTTCAGAACCTGGTGCCTTTGAATGGACATGGTGTGTGAAGTCTTTTCTTAAACTTGTTGCTGCAGAGCTGGGCTTCTGCAGGATGGAATGAATGCAAGGTGATGGTCCTCCATTTTCCTGGGGCAGTAACAGGGGTCAGGCACATGTGAGGTATCTCTCTTCATCATTGCTCAGCTTTGTTTTGAACTGGGATTATTCCACCTCAGCTAACTGTCCTCCACATCATCAGCTGGAAACCCCACACCAGAGGCTGGGAAGTTTATGTGCACTCTGTCAGGGGCTGCTGAGTCTGTTTGACCAACAGAGGTGAGGCTGCCAAAGCTACATACCTCTAGGTGCAGGCAGCAGTGAGGCTAAGCAGTAGGTATACAACACTAATGGACACATACAGTATTTAAATACGTATACATATAGCCAGCCGCACAGATCCAGACAGACAGAAACATTCAGCACTCACACAAACAGCACCAATAATCTCATCCTTTCCCCCATGTAGCTGAACAAGATAAAGGTCTATTAGTAGGGAATACATACATATATGTAATGTGAAGCCTTCCTGTAACTGGCCTGAGGCAGTCTGTCCAGGAGCTGGCAGTCTACTTGGGAGATGAGCCATGGATCCTTTCAACTCACACACAGAGACACACACGAGCAAATGGGTCTCAGCCAATTCCCAGAACTTAGGGTCTGTGGAAGAGACCAGGACTGGACCTTTTGGTCCCTCTAGTAGCCAACTCAAATAGCCTCTGGTCTCTCCAGTAGCTCGTCCAGACTTACGGCTGTTTTGATACCTGGGTAGTTTAGCTTGATAAGCACACACATGATACAGTGGTACTCCCATGTCTTCAGTTGCTGGCGCTCCAGATGTACTTGCCCTTGTGACTCATGGTCCCCACTCCAGTTGCTGGCATTAATTTGTACATGCACACTGAATGGAGAGCCCCATGTCCAGGATAACAGTTAGGAAAGGAGATTAATAAAAAGACAGGACAGACTACAGTGATCAGATGCAGGGCATGAACAGACAAATGTAGTGACTGGTCACCTGTTTACATGCAGCTAACACCTTTCATCCTCTTACGCCTCTATTTTCCTGCACTAGTTCCTCCCCAAACCACCTGAATTCCCCCCTTCACCTACCTTTGTTTCTTCTCCTAAATATCCCAAGTCTTGCACAATCCCAACAATCCCAAGGTATGCTTCGCTTGCATCCCATAATGAATCCTGTACCCCTGTAGGCAGTACCACTTTGTAAGATGTTCTACAGAGCGTTTCCCTTTACTCACTGTGATAGTTTTCACTCCAGACAATGGGGCTTATTGCTGTCCTGTACAGGGGAGGAGCCGTGCAAGGGTGCTCTGTTTGTCTTATTTGGTTGTTGGGGTTCCCCACCTGTCATTGTCCCTCCGTTGCTGTTGCTGTTCCTCTCTGCCCCCTTGTGTGTGTGTAACTGAACCCTTCATCACAGCAGTCTGCCTGGTAGACACCTCCTTGGCCATTTGTGTGTTCAGCCTCCCCAGGCCGCACCACCCAGGAGTGCCAGCTCTTGCTGCTGCCTGTGGTGACCACCCGCAGCTTCTTTCCCATCCTGCTTCATTGTGGCCATCACCTTTTCATGCACAGCTCAGCTCAATAACACTAACCAGGAGGAAGTACTCAAAGAGAACAGGACATATTTGTCCATTAAATGAGTTTTCATCCATTAGCACAAGAAAGAAAAACAGTAGACCATTTATTTTCCTAGGGGTGATTTTTGAGCTCTCTGTGGGTATATTCATTATAGCTGTAGGAATACATGAGCAACGGTAGCTGTGGTTACCATGCTCTGGACAGGCTTTCTCATTCAATGCAGACACCATTCCTATCTGGCTGTTCAGTGCCTGCCATGAGGGTGGTACTTCGTTTCCCCTTTCTTGGTTGCTAGTTCAGTACCAGGACTCTACAACTTTGTCAAATAGTGCTAAATACTGTCACAGAGTGGTGCTCACAGTGGCTGTGAGCACACTGAAAAGGAAGCATAGGAAAGTGATTAACTTGCTTGGGAGTGTGATGAGAGCTCAGGCAGAGCAGCCAGCAGCCAGGCTGTCATCCTTTGCAAACTGTGCTCACCCTCCTGCCACACCTGCTGTTCTCCAGATCAGAAGCCATCACAAACCTTTTATTCTCTTCTGTGCTAGCTACCCTCCCTAAATCTGGGCCCCACTCCCATGCTCTTTTCCCACACTGAATCTCCCCCATGCCCCATCTTTCTTATCCTTCCTACTTCTTACATCTACCTAGGGAGGTTCAGGTTGGAGATTAGGAGAAATTTATTCTCAGAAAGGGTAGTCAAGCATTGGAACGGGTTGCTCAGGGAGGTGGTGGAGTCACTGTCCCTGGGAGTGTTTAAGGAATGGTTGGACTTGGTAGTTAGGGACATGGTTTAATGGGTGACATTGGTGGTAGGGGGATGGTTGGACCAGATGATCTTGGATGTCTTTTCCAACCTTAATGATCCTAATCTTAATGATACCCAGCTTCATTCTCTTCAGTCAGCAAATTTATAGTTGTTGCCAAGTACCTTCTTGAACTGCTGCTTTGCAGGGGAGTGACCCCTGTGTGCAGCAGGATCTGGACCAGACTTGGTGCCATGGGTCTCATGAGACAGGCTCAGCTGCAGCTCACTGCTGTGGCTTCTTCTGGTTTGGCCTCTTATGTGACTTTGTGCACCAGATGCACGTTGAGAAGGAAGGGAGAAGACTGAGCTGCACTGGAGTGACTTGGCTTTATCAACTCTGGCTTGACAGCCCCTGTTTTGAAAGTGTCTAGGAGGGGTTCATGGACCATAGCATTTCACTTCCCACCTGTTTTGGTCTCTCACATAGCACCAAGCCACAAAACATCACGCAGCCTGTGTGCCCAGGTCATATATCCTTCAGAAACAGTTTGCTTTTCTCAAGTGTAGGGTATTGGCAGAGGCGAGTATACCAGTCCCAGAAGACAAATTGCCTGCAAGCACAGTGCTCTTCAGTGGATCTTAGCTTAAAGCAGAGTTCTGGGCACAACTGTACCACATCCAGGGACCGGGGTGGGAGAGGAGAGGAATTCTGGCAGCTGTGGGTCTGGCTGGGAGAGCAAGCCCACAGTGAGGAAGATAGTACTGGACTTCAGAGCCAAATGGGAAATGGGTGTGCAGAGCTTTAGGAGAGTTCACCCAGAGCGGAAAGCTGTCCACAGGAACTCACTCCGTGGTCCTCCAGTGGAGTGTCACAGTTGTATGGGGTTGGTGGGAAGGTGATGGAGAGCTCATCTGAGGAAACAGCAGCTGCACAGAGATGCTGATATTTTTTAGGAGGACAAGGGATGAAGAAGAGTTTAGGGTGGCATGGAGGAGAGTTATCAGGGCAAGGGATTTTTTTGAGAAGAGAAAAATGAGAGCTGTCCTGTTAGACTGACATGTGGGGTATGTACACGGCTCCAATCTAGTGACACAAGAAACACTGAGATGCCCTAGCACTTGGTACAGGCAAAAGGACTTTTTCTCTTCGAAAGTGGGTGGTGTTACAGAAGGTGACCAAGGATGAGGCATGGTATCCTGTTGTGGTTTAACCCGGCTGGCAGCTAAACACCACACAGCCGTTCGCTCACCCTCCCCCCTCCCTCTCTGGGATGGGGGAGAGAAACGGGAAAGTGAAGCCGGTGAGTTGAGATAAAGACAGTTTATTAAGACAGGAATATAATAATATAAGGAATATAAGGAATATAATAATAACAATAATAATAATAATAGTGATAATGATAATAGTATTAACAATAATAATGTGTAAGAAAACAAGTGATGCACAATGCAATTGCTCACCACCCGCTGACCGATGCCCAGCCTATCCCCGAGCAGCCGGCCCCCCCCACCCCGGCCAGCCACCCCTATATATTGTTTAGCATGACGCCAGATGGTATGGAATACCCCTTTGGCCAGTTTGGGTCAGCTGTCCTGGGTCTGTCCCCTCCCAGCTCCTGCTGCACCCCCAGCCTGCTCGCTGGCAGGACAGAGCGAGAAGCCGAAAAGTCCTTGGCATGGTGTAAACACTGCTCTGCAACAACTAAAACATCAGCGTGTTATCAGCGCTCTTCTCATCCTAATCCAAAACATAGCGCCCTACCAGCTACTATGAGGGAAAATTAACTCTGTCCTAACTGGAACCAGGACAGATATCCACCCCTTATTCCATACCATTTATGTCATGCTCAGGTTACACTCTGTCCAATACATTCTAATTAATCACCATTTTCATCTATGATATGTAGCAATTATGGTAGTGATGACATACAGTATTATATAATAATTAACATACTACAATTCAACTCATGGGCTATTCTCACCCAGTATCAAATCCCCTTGAGGTACACACCGGACTTCCCCATTCTTTTGCATTACCCACCAAGTGCATCCAGGTCCCTGAGCAAAAGCAATTCCACGAATGGGTTTGCCTTTTCCTGTGGCAGGAGTAGCCCAGACTGTTTTACCCAGCATGTTTCTTACGTGCACTACAGGAACTTTATCCCCTTCTACAGTGCGTAACAGGTTTGATTGGGCAGGTCCAGCTCGGTTGGCAGATCCCCTGGTATTGACTAACCAGGTGGCCTTTGCCAAATGTGTATCCCAATTTTTGAATGTCCCAGCACCCATTGCTTTCAGTGTAGTCTTCAACAGTCCGTTATATCGTTCAACTTTTCCAGAGGCTGGTGCATGATAGGGGATGTGATACACCCACTCAATACCATGTTCTTCATGACATATCCAAAGAAGAAGAGGGCCATCAGCTGGGCTGCAGGGTCGGGGGGGGGGTGTGTGGGCGGGGAGGCAGTGGCCATGTCTGCACTGCAATCTCTCTTGAGTTTCTGCTGCAGAAACGGTGTCTGCAGGACCACCCAGGGAGGGCAACTTATCCCCAGTAGCCCTGTGCTGTTAGATTCAGCTGAACTAGGAGTTGTGTTGGTTGCCATAACAACTGGGAGAGCTCATATGACCCGTTCCACTTTCTAAATATAAATCTGTTTCACACAGTGTACGTGACACCATGGAAACCAAATGTTGAGCAAGAAAGATTGCATAAAAATGAACAAAACACGGGATGACTCAACGTACTAGAGAGAGAGATTGTGGGTAATGCTGGAGGGATTCAGAGGTGCACCGGATATTTCCCTTTACCAGGGCATGAGTTAGTGTGTCTGTGCCTGTGCCGAGCCTGAGGAGGCTGTATGGGGCACTTCCTAGTGCTGGGATCTTCATGTCCAACTCAGGATAGATACAGATCTCAATGTAAGCATTGCTGCTGCTGAGTGTTTTCTGTGGACTTGTCACACTAGCAGTCCTGTTTACAGCATCAGTTGCCTTCAAACACAGACCCTAGCTCTTTGGCTTCACCATATCGACCTTATTTCTGCTTCACACCCTCGAGTAGACACATACATTTGCCAAGTTTGGTATTTATGAAAACTGCAGTTAGACAGAAGTATCAGCTCACTAGTGTCATTACAGGGCAAGCTTTTCCCCCCAGAGGACAGGGGACTGTTGAGATGCACGCTTATGTTGTGGCAGCTTTTCTCTGCTGTGTACCTGCATTGCTTCTTGCAGTTTCCACTGGATTTTTTCTGTCTATTCTCCGTTACCAGTGGTACTCCAACACCAGGCAGGACATTGCAGGGGAGCTGCTTAACATGGCTTTGTAGCTTTTCTTTCTACTTTGACACTGCAGCAGAAGTGCAGTGTGACTCCAAGCAAGTGGCGACAGCAGGTAACACTGCATTTAATTCTTACCTTTCTCAAAGCTAGAGTCATCCTCTTGATTTGCTTTGAGGCTGGGTGCTCTGTTGTAATAAGACCATAAAATCATAGAATAATTTAAATTGAAAGGGACTTTTAGAGGCCTTTGGTCCAGCCCTTTTGGAGGTCTTTGATCAGATTGCTCAGGGCCCGCATTTGTGGTTTTGGGATTGTTTTGTCTTACCTTGGGTTGTGTGTTTGGGAGAACCACTGGGCTGTACTCTGCCAGAGTGCAAACACATCTCCAGAGAGCTCAGGGTTTTAAGTGCACAGATGTTTCCTCCCTTGGATCCGTCTCTGAAGGGGAAAGGGGATTTCCTGCAGTTTGAAAATGGGAAGTGATTTTCCTCTGTTAAGCAAGGCTGAACTCAGGGGGTCACTCAGCATAGGATGGACTGATGTGTATGGGCCCTTCATTCTCTGTTTCCTCTCTTAGCTGCATAAAACCCCTCTTCATTTTCTTCTTTTCCACTACTGGGAGTGGATCAGATTGCCCCACAGTCTGCAAAGGAACAGGGTGAGTTGTGCTGCTGCTAACTTGATCAAGAAGAGAAAGAAAAGTAAAACAAAGCAGTCAGAAAGTCAGAAGAGCTGGGCAGAGGAGGCATTGCCACTGCCAGTGTATCATTGCCTCCCTGCTGGACCTGCATGCCCTCTTCTGAGCTGGCAGACCTAAACAGCAAGTAGCTAGGGCTTCCACATGCAGGCCATGACTGGTGGTCTTTTTTGTGTGGAGCCTCTGGGATGTCTAACCCACTTCTCATTCTCTTCAGGAATGCTTCTAAGCAATATGTGTGTAACAGCAGAGAAAGCCATGAAACAGTGTGTTTCATGGTCAAGACTGCAGCTTCTGAGTAGGTTGTGATGCTTTGGGGTGGCTGCTCTGACATCCCTAATCCGATGCCTGTGAATGCTGCGGGAATGTGTAGTGGACAGATTCATGTGCTGTGCCTTAAAAAGCACATCCTTCTGCCTCTTTGTCAGTGCTGTAGTCCTGGGTTAGGTGGGTTGACCCAATAGATCTGCTCTTATTTCTTATGCTCACCTTTGCTAGCTCTCTGGTACGTGCTTTGGTGTTGAATAGCTCCAGTGCCCACTCTGCTTTGGGCTTCCTTTTGTATTTGCTGCAAATTTCTGGTTCCTCTTTGTTGTGCATACACCAGAAGACTCCTGTCCCTGTGCTTCTGCAGACAACAAATGAAAACCATTGCTTCCATTGCTTGTCGTGAGGCGTGGGCGGGTGGCTCTTGTCTACCATTGCATGTATCCCTGCTGTATGGACTTCTGATTCTAGAAAATCTTGTAGGAGGGAAGTGCTTGTGTTCTTGGTTTTTAATGTTTTGAGAGATACTGGGTCTCTTTTCTAGGCTCCAAATACAGATGCAGAAGGATTTTACTGGGTTCACACATTCCCCTCTCTACTCACATTGTTCACATTTCCTGTTTCCTCTATGGTGTGTTGCAGACATCCTTTTCAGGTCCAAATCTGCCTGTCCACCACCATGTAGAGGCTGGTGACACTCCCAGAAATGACACTGAGGGGAGTGGCCTAAGTGTTTCTCTTAGCTCAAATGCACTGTGGGAGTTGCAAGATTTGAAAGCCAGAAGGGATTGCTGGTCCACTCAGCCGGAGCTTCTGCACAGCCACCTCAAGGGGATTCAGGGTTCCATCTTTTTTCTCTGATTGGAATAGAGCAGATCTAGAAAGAGGCACTTAATCTTGATGGAGGAACTACAAGAAGTGAACAGCCTCCTGGTAAGCCATTCCAGTTGACAATTATCTTAATGACCGAAAGATTCTTTTCAATCTGAGCCTGTCTAGTTGCAAGTTCCAGTAATTATCAGCTGTTCTGTCTTCGTCTGCAGGTTCATAACGCTCTCTGCTAAAAATGAAACCTCTTCTCTGTGTAGATTGTCCTCTATTATGATTTACAGTTCTCTTAAACTAACATGGCAATAATTCTCCTAAAAATAGTAACAAGAGATCAAAGTAATAGCACAGTCCTGCCAAGCTGTTCAAGGAAGAGGCGTGCAAGCACATGTGCCTCTCTTCTTGTGATACGTGGACGGGGCACAGGGTGTGTTCTGGTGGAAGCTGGGCTTGGGGAGGTTTGAAGTGTGTCTGTGCTGTGCATTGCCAGCTTTGGAGTTGGGCTCTTGAACGCCATCTGCTGGTCACCTCCTGTTTCTGTTCTGCCTTGTGGCCTCGCCTGTCTGGTCTCCTCGGGCTGGAACAGGATTGTCTCTCATTACATACAGGTTAGTCTGAACTCCTCCCATGTGGGTTTGTAAATATGGTCCAAATTTAGCTGTGCTGATGCTGGAAAAAGGGAATGCAGAGGGTCTGGATAGGACAGGATTGTGTCTGCCAAGCAAAACAGAGTGAGAAACTCTGTACTGTGACACTGATCTCCTCTTTTGGCAGAGCAGGGACAGTGTGCTGCCCCCATGGACTTCACAGCACACTCATTTCTAAAAGGAGTGTGCCAAAACTATAAACTACGATGCATTTTATAGGCCAGCCCCATATGCCACAGCCCCACACAATGTAGCCCAGATCTCTCCTAGAGTGTGGGGTGGTGAGGAGTAGAGGACGAAACCGAGTTTTGTTTCTTCATTCCTTCCTTGTGCCATTTTCAGTTCCTTTTTACCCCATAGAGTATCACATTGGAGCAGAGCCACCACAGGAGTGGGATTGCGTGCATGAGAGGACTGCTCTGGGAGGAGTTAGGGACTCTAATACAGAAGTGGTCCGTGTATCCAGAGGTTCTTCTGGTGGGGTAAATACTGCACAATAGTGAGCTACTGTTTGGAATCATATTGCTCCCTAAAACAGATGAAAGAGATCCACATATCCGTAGTTCATATACATCCAAGCAGACCAATGTTCCATTGTTTACTAGAACTGCTGCATTTGGCAGTGCTGGAGTTTTCCTTATATTCAGTCCTCTTGACCATCATTCACAGGGACTATTGTGCACTCAGCACTTAAGCATTTGCAGAATCAGAAGCAATGGTAGAGACAGTAACTCCAAAATAGAATTAGTAACTGTGAAACATAATGCTTGTGTGCTTTTTTGATGTGACTTTATCTTCTAGGCTGTGGAATTTCAATTTTATTCCGTATGCTTTTTTAAACAGCAATGGGGGTCATTAATTCTGTGATGGAGAGAGTTCAGGAGCTGCCCCTGGAGCATTACTCTGTGCTGTCCCTTGGAATGTGTTGGGAGAGAGAGGTTTTGTGGTTCAAAAAAATAGTCAGGAACTATCTTTCTTTCCCTTCTGTTTTGACCTTCCCTGCATATGTTCATTGACCTTGAACCTCTGAATGTCCTTCAGCCCTGGCTTTCTCACCAAACCTACCCATGCTTTGAATAAGGACTGCGTATGGGTAAGGTGCAAGTACAGCCCCTCAGGAGGTAGTCCTGGAGACAGAAATCAGCCAGATGTCTTCTTAGACGTTAATACAGTTACTACACTGGTAAGACACACTCTTTCCAAGAGTCCTTTTTAATTCCCAACGTTCCCATTAGGTAAGGGTGTGCAAAGGGGTGTCTGAGAGAGACATGAGATGAAAAAGCTCCTCTGTATGGCAGGAAAGAGCACACAAACTGAGAAGGACCCAAAGTCAGCTTGCACAAAAATGCTTTTGTTTGTAAGATTTGTGTGAGAAGAGTACGTGGTCGGTGCCATAGACACAGCCACTCGTCTGCATCATCTATGTGAGCAGTGGGATGCTTCCAGAGACATTGTGCCTGGGGAGCCTGCAGTGAATTATTTTCAGTCTTGATTGAGAACTAAATCAAACAAAAGATGTTGCTGGACATTGAGTCCATACTGCAGGTACCGTAGCTGTGTGAGCAAGTCCTTTTGGTGGTGCCAGTAAATGGCTGTAAGGAACTGGAAATAAGTATGTGTTTGTTGGAATTGTTAGAAGTCTCATTCCTTAGTGAAAAAGACAATTCTGTAAACACCCATCATGTTGGAGAAGAACTCAAGATACCTCAGAGATAAAACAGGGATACCAATTTTTCTGTCATATCCATGAACTTTAGTGTTTTCATATATTCATATTCATATATTCATATTCATATACATATATTTAGTGTTTTCAATAGGATTTAGAGCTTTCACAGAAAGCTTTACGAAACATGGAAGTGTTTCCATGGCATGTATGGAGGGATCCAGTCCCTATGGTCACAGTAGAATAGGCATGGCTGTGCTAGTTTCATTAAGATGGGAATTTCATTTAGTACATTTCTAGGCAATAGTATAACAACAATAAGAACATGTGCCTTTGGACCGGCTAATGTGTGAGAGGTTTTTCCCTTGCAACCTAAGCTGATATCAGCAAAAAGTAAATATCAAATAGCAACATAAACTGTGAAAGCTTCTGCTTTCTCACATATAAAGCAGGGTGATAACAGATACAGATACAGAGATGTAAATTGATTTAATTGAACCTCAGAGAGCAGAAGAGCAGGAGATAGGATTAGATGACAAAGATCTTACCACTGTCCTAGCCATAGGTATGCAGAATAGACATGTGAGTCATACACCTTATATAGAGTCCCTTAGTATCTGCCTAGCTAACTTGTCAAATTCATCTTGGGTCAGCTGATTCTCCCAGGCTGTATCTTTGCTTAGGAGAGGAGCTAAAATCTGAATCAGCATAGGCACAATCTGTGCTGCAGTGTGGAGGTAGTGGTTGGACCTGGGTCCATACAGCTGCCTTGCAGCCTGTGACCTGCCTGTGCAAGAATGCCTGATGAGGCATAAATGGAAGACCATTCTTTAGTTCGCTGCTCCTTCAGAGCCATTGTAATCAGTTTTCTCAAACTGAAAAGAAACAGAAAACAGACATTTGGCTCCAAAACCATTAAATGTCCTGTTTATTCTGGGTTGGAGCAGATTTGAAATTTCACTCAGAATATGAATTTGTAGAAGGACACAACATGTTTTTTTGTTTTGTTTGTTTATTTGTTTCTTTTTCTGATAGTAATATTCATATGTCTGTCAATGTTTGAATGTTGTGTGCAGAAGCTGAAGGTCTGCCTGCCCTCTGAATGTGGCTGCTTGTGAGTTTAGTGCAGTCATTTCTGACCTGTCCTCCACAATATCAGAAGGCATATCCTGGAAGGAGATTTGCTTCCATGGAATAAATGATTGCATTTCACACATTTTTCCTTGCTTTCTTATATTTCTTTGTTTAAGGGCAATGCAAATAAACAAACAAACAAACAAAAATCAGTATATGCCTGGTTTGCCTTAGGGATTAGGGGAAGACAGGGTGAAGCTCTCTAGATGTGAGCCAGGAGGAAGCTGTTGGGTTCATAGCTGCAGCCCTACGAGGCTGCAACTGGCAGTCTTTGACCACGTATCTTATTTTCCCAGCTTGGCCCTATTCAGTGTCCCTGGTTGAAGGGACCAGACAGGGCTTCAAGCCATCTTTGTGATGAAACCCTCTTTGCTATTCTCACAGCTGCTGTAACTCCCTAGCTTCCAAGGAACCACTGGAGCCGCTTGGAAGAAGTGATATCACCAGGTGATACAATGTGGTGCAGACAGTTACTTGCACTTCAGCTTCACCTCTTTCTTTTCCTTGCAGCCTGAACCCCAGCACACTGAGGCTTGCAACTGAATTGGTGAAGAGATGTACAGCTGAGGTGGCACTTGAACCCTCATAGCAGTTCTGTGTGTGCCTGGAGAGCAGGTGACAGCATGATGCTTATCTCCTGCTGTTCCTAATGGTCTGGATCACTCATGGTGATCTGGGTCCTAACAATCAGGATGATAGTCACTGGATGATGTGGATCCAGATTACATCTGGATCAGTAATGTATGCACTGATAATTACATCCATTATCAGTATATAATCATCATACTGATAAATGTACTTCAGCATGTTGTTCCTATAGGCAACAGGCATCTGCAGTGTTTCATCTTCACAATGTCTGAAGGTGATGATGCCCCTGTAAATTAAATTGGGACAGCACCTTTATGACCAGCACTTTGACCTGCCAGTATGTCTACATGAAATGAATGAGAGTGCCACATGCATGTCTTTCTTTCTCAGGCACTTGATTATTTTCTGCTTCAAGTTTTATTGTTTAACAAGAATGCTTTTCTTGGACAGGTCCGGGTGCTCATGGAACATCAAATACAGAGGGGTTTCATTTCCCTCCCAAAGGATGTTCTGTGTACCCAACGTTCCACGGGAAGATTTCTAGGATATAAATCATGTTCTGGATGAAACTAGGACAGATAAGGAGAGAAATGGACTAAAAGTCTTTGGGTGTTTTGCAGTCTCTAGAATGCTAAACCATATGGTCTCTGTCCCGATGTGTGTCTGGTTAGACTTTAAATTACCTAGATATTGACTTAAAAGATCGTGTTTTTTCTTTTTTTTTTTTTTTTTTTTTTTTTTGGTCCTCAGCAGAAACCCAGAAAGGCAACTACTCAGCCAGGAGAAGATACCTTGAATGGCCATCTTCCCCCAGGCTGGCAGAGCTATATGTCTCCCCAGGGCCGCAGGTACTATGTGAACACCTTCACAAATGGTAAGTGGAGGCTCCAGTAGATGTGTCACACTACCTGCAGAGATCTGCTGCAGGAAGTTGTCTCTCAAGTTAATTTTGATGGCTAGCTACACCTAGTGAGTCAAAGAAATGAATATATGACCCTGCCACCATATGAAGGAAAATAATGTAACTACATCTAGTGTTCTGGTCCTCTCTCATGTTAATTCTGACCATTAGAAGATATGTGAAGCTTTTATAAAAGATAGGTAATGTAAAGTAGGAACAACTCTGCCGTAAATGATTCAGAATATAAAATACTGTAATGATTTAATTTTTATCACATTCTTTATTTCTCTTTCCTTCAGCTGCAGATATGTGTATCTATATATGTACACATATGTAGAGTTATTTAATAGAATGTCACATATCACCTTTAGAGAAAAACATAAATAGTTAATTGAAAAGTTGCTCGAGTCAGAGTCACCTTCCCTGTGGAGATAAAAGAAAAGGCTGTGCAGTGGGATATCAAAGATACACTTTTCAGTTTATATTTCAGTCTTTAATTCACTGTCTTGCTAGTAGAGTAACAGACTTAACTCACAATCTTATAAACTGCTCAAGAACTGTTAGACTTGTACCACTTTTGGCTTACACTGTCTACCTTCTCTGGTCATGAGCTTATAACAGCATTGCAAAACAGGGACTTGTGACCAGCAAAACCAGATTTCTGAAGCAGAAAGAATGACAGAATGACAGGGGAGGAGAGGACGGCAAGAGTTCGCTGTGTTCATAATATAGTCAAATCCATCAGGAATCACCATTGACGTTCCTCTTTCTGACTCACTGTGAGGGCAAGGAAGAGCAATGGGCTGTCACAGTGAGCCTCATGGTCCGTTCAGTGACTGATCTATTTAGCTGAAGAAGCCTTTGGCTTACAAGTCTGCGAAGTCATTATTTACCTTGGTTTTATGCACTGACATCTCACAGGGCCCTGCAGAAGTCACATTACCATTAAACACTCATATATAATTACCGTAAAACACCTTCACTTTGAAGCACGGTGTGCTTTGGTTCATTGACATGCATGAACCTGCATGTCTGCATGGCTCCCCTGCATGGCTGGGGAGGTCAGTAGGAGTTAGATACCCTGTCCCCATTGCAATTCAGAGGTGGATAAGGTGGTGATTAAGCTCAGTCCTGAGCCAGCATGGCAATGGACGCTTACTCACATGCATTGGCTTGAGGTCAGAAAAAGCAGTAAGAAGCAGAGCCTGGTTTTCATGCAATAAACACTCTTGTCACAGTAACGCTATCCCAGAAAAGCAGATGGCCTGAACTGTTTCCACGTAGTCTCAGACAGCTTTTTACTATCCTCACAAAAGTTACAGGTGATATAGGAAGAGACAATAGCCACAGCCTGCTTCAGAAGTCGAGGGCTGGAAATCAAGTTTTCACTAAGAAGTCAGGGTAGCCCTGGCAGAAGCAGACCAAGGAGGTGGTAGAATCTTCATCCTTGGATGTTTTCAGATGGCTAGACAAGGTTGTGGCTGACATTATCTGTTGTTGGCAGTGATACTGCTCAGAGTGAACAGCTGGGCTAGAGACTTCTCGCTTCCAACCTGTCCTGCTATTTGCAAATTCCTGTCTCACCTACTGCAATGGGATTGCTAGGCAGCAAGGAATATGGCTTTCAGAGTAACAGAATAGAAGAGAGGATAGAAGGGAGATTTCTGTGTACATGCCCTACAGCATGTACAGGGGCACTGTACATCACCCTTCCATCACTCCAGTTTAGCTGGTGTTCTTGGCCAGCTCAGTTCCTTTCAGTTTGCTCAGTTAGAATATGCTGCTGCCTGTGTGGATGTTAATGTTTGCTCGTTTTGGCAGTTTGATGATCTTGCCTGGGAGTTTTTTTTTGCTCTAGCTGGGCTATATTGCATTGTCAGATTCACATTGACAATGTCTGTGCTTCCTCAAGGTGAATTATTTGCCAAGAAAGTGTCCCCTGTGGTGTCATTTAGGCCTCAGACAAAGCAGAAGATGGATGCAATCTCTAGAACTTTCTGTTGAAGCATGTGATGAAGCCTCATCCAGCCTTGGATTAAGCAGCTGTCAGTACAGTGTTTTGATTAAATCTGACTAATTGGCTCTGACCTTTGTCCCTCCAAAACTGGTAGTGCAGGACTGTCCATAGACCGATTGTCCAGTCTCATGTTGTATATGCACTTTCTTCCTTGACTGTGCTGCAGAGTTGGAGCTGCTGAGCCATGTAGTCAACACAAAGTCACATTTGGCATGTGAGGCTTGTTTAACAGTGGGATTGTACCTTAACACTCAGAAAGTATTCTTTGGCTTTGAGCCAAAGCATAAGTAAAAGAGAATATGCTACAAAACTGCAGTCCCCATCTTTGCTGTGTGGCAGATCTGTATTGGCATAGTTAATGTTTGTAACAAGTTTCATAGACTGGACATCTCACTGACTACACCTGCTCACTTGTCTTAACTGCTTGTTTGTCCTGTAACTGCTGCAGCTGCTGCTGGCAGTATCCAGATAAAGACTGACAATATTTGTAATGGCAACATGGTGCCAGCATACATTTCTGTCACAGTTTCATGTACCTCCTTCCTGCTTTGCCTTCTTGGCACCATTGTTTCAGCAGTAGGATCTAGGTCTCTTTTCCACCAAGGTCTTTTCTTTTGTGTAGAGGCACTCCTAAATTGGTCTCCCTTTATTGTAGCTATTACCAAATGATGAACGTATGCTGGAGTGTTTGAGAGAGACATCACTGTTAAGTTTCACAAGTACAGTAACTTAGAGGCTAGTAGCTATATTTCTAGGAAGTAGACGTTCCTGGTTGGCTTTCAGTTTCATCCATATGGTTAAAGGTGTTTTTCTCACCATTACCAACAATGGCAGCAGATGCAAAACACTTGGCTAGTGAGGTTGTAACCATTTTTCAGATCTCCCAGGAACCAGTTGTCTTTTTATTAAGATGAACAATAAGAAAGTGTTTCAAGACCTCTTCAAAATTCTTCACAAATTTTTATGCAGGCTTTCTTGTGAAGGGATCTCATTAATAGATACAGCAAGGTATAAGGTATGCTTAGGAAGCTGTGTACCACCCTGCCAGGAGAGGACAGTATTCCAGAGTGATAAGGAAATGAGAGAGAAATTTCTGGGTTATTTTTACTCTAAGTGGTTTAATTGTGGTTTTCCTTTCTTTTTTACTTCTGTCTTTCACAGGCATCTGTAACTGCTTTGTTGAAACTAGATATTGTGAATAAAGTATTACATTAGAATTGTATGTTAACATAGCTGCACTGGAAGGTGAGTTTTAGACAAATGGATGACACCAAGGCATTGTTTATTGAAGGTTACAGCAGATGTTTCAGTCAGGAGGATCTCAATTAGTACACTTTCTACTCAGCCCTCTCAGAGCCTTCTGTTGCATGGTAAAGAGCTGGCACCAAAGGTATGGATCCTCTGACATGCAAAACACTATGACATATACTTGGATTATAAAGGTTTATAGGGGCCTTGTTACACTGCAGTGTACTGAAAAATTAGTTTTTTTCTCCTCTATTTGTAGCCTTCTGTCAGAGAGGACTTCAGTTTTCAGTCCCAAAGTGAAGGCTCTGACTTCAGAGCAGTGTAGGTGTGTCCCTGTGTATGTCTCATGTCTACTGATATCAGGTTTCACAAAGCTTCTTGTTCAACAGGAAGAAACATGAAATTGTCCTGGGAAGGCCTCTGCAGTCGCTATCTGTGGTTCACCAAAGGTTCACTCCCTAGCTCCTCTGAAATGTCCTGTGGAGTTTCTTTCATGTATAGAATCTGGATCAGGATCAGAATCACCCCGTCATATCAAGGGTGTCTTCTCCAGGTGCTGAAGCACCAAAATTGTCTAAAGAGACTGTACAACTTTAGCTTTGTTACATTGGGTTGTACTTTATGTAGACTTTTCTTTTTTCTTTCTTTAATCTTTAAATCCACAAAGGGATTTCTATATCGCAACCCTGGTCTGAACTCCACTTGGTGAGAGAGTAAATGATTTCAGAGAAATGACAGGGTGTTCTCCTAGCTTACAGCAGGTATCTCTGACTGCTGTGAAAACTGAAGTTTGTGTTTTCTCTTAATTAACTTATAATATCCCTCCTACCACAGGTTCTGTGTTATTTCTCTGTGCCTCTCCTACCCACTGAGGCTGAGCTAGGCAGTGAAGCTGAAACAGAGGGAAGAGGTTATCTACTTCAGCTCAGTCATGCAGAAATTTGAGAGGAGAAACTAATAATAACTAGAAAAAGCAAACAGCTGCTCAGTGGACAGAGTGAAAGATGCTTTCACAGGTAGTGATATCAAGGAAAAGCAGCCAGAAAGTGAATGGAAGGATGGGCAGCCTCATCCCCATGACAGAGCATCCAGGAACATCCTCAGCTCTCCTCAGCTTGAGAGTCCTGCTAGCAGTTCGTTTGACTATTGCCCATGTTCCATACACACCCTGGGGAGCCTGCGCAGCCAATTCCATCCAAGGATGCAGCTGCTTGGCCTCTGGCTACAGCATACTGCTGCAGGAGCTATCTTTAATCCCATCTCTGCCAGAGTCCAGAGATACCCAGACTTGGCCTACAACAAAACTCAGCCAAATGCTAGTGTTACACAGTGGCTTTTTTTGTTTGTTTGCTTTATTTTCTTCAAGGCTGATGTTAGGTAAAAAATGTTAACATTGCATTTTTGGTTGAAAGGCACTCTGCTGGGTCTCCTGTAGCCTGATGCCCATGAAGAGCCCAAAGCTTCTGCTTTGTTTATATACATATCCCTTATGCATTCCTATCATGCACACTCCCTCTGTTTGTCCTTTCCATTATATTGTCTCTCATGCATGAGGTAGAATACAGTCACTTAACTCAGCCATATGCTAACCATATGTGGAAGCTCCAGGCACTGAGTTCACTGTCTATTCATTTAAATATTTTATTTGGACATCCCCTGAGTGGCATGTCCTTCTCTACAGCACTCCATCTGTCCTATGTGCTCAACCAGTTGCCCAGTGAGTCACTAGGAGGCATATCCTGAAGTGGAGTAGGTTGGGACTATTCACGAAATTCAGGGCTGTGGCTGAGCCCTGGGATGGGTAAGAGCACAAAACTTCCATGACACGCTATGTTGAGGAGTTGCAGAGGGAATCATCACCTTACAGAAGGTGAATGCTGGCAAAAGCAGGCTTTCTTGGCAAGGTTACAGCAGTTTTAGCACTTCCATCATCAACAAGAAGTGATCAGATGAGGCATGCACCCTCTCAGGTGGATTGGGGGATTGTGGCTAAACATTTATGCATCCTCAAGGCAGGGCAGGGCTGTGAGCAAAGACTCCATTTGCAGCAGGGCCGCTCTTTTACAGAGAGTCTTAAAAATAGCAAAGACAAATTGGAAGCTGGCTAGAGGGAAAGCAAATTAAGGGGAAAGGGGTCATAAATAACTATGAAGGTAGTGCAGAACTGTTTGGCAGATCATACTCAAAGAGCAGTTCTCAATGGTCCCTTGTCAAAGGGAAGTTTGCACAGAAGGAAATCCTGCAGGGAATTCCCTAGGCTTCTCTCTAGTCAGTATTTCCAGAAATGAATGGCATGTTGACATTGAGAGTACTTATTCAAATGTTAACTTTAAATGAAGCTGGGAGAGAACATCGTGTTCTGCACAGAACAAGCTCAGAATTCAGAATCATCCTGCAACTGAGGATACATGCTGAAAGTGTAAGAAGCTGTTCGATAAAGATGTGCGTAAGATTGGAGATTTCATCAGAAATAATTAAGTGACAAAGGCTGGCAGTGGAGCAGCTCACAGACAAAGATGTAGGAGCTCTTGAGGATCTGAAATCAAATCAGCAGGGTTGTGCTATTAGAAAAGCAGACAGCATTTTCCATTGTATAAAATAGGAGTGTTGTTTGTGAGGCATGAAAGTATTCCTTCAACTTTACAAGGAAATTATGAAGCCTCAG
The DNA here is from genome assembly GCF_040182565.1 of Anser cygnoides. NCBI lineage: Eukaryota > Metazoa > Chordata > Aves > Anseriformes > Anatidae > Anser > Anser cygnoides. Next base: position 136,073 of record NC_089891.1, on the reverse strand, counting down.
CTGGAATATTTTATCTTGTTTGAGCTCCACACTTCAGGAAAAATGTAAGCCAGTTGGATAAAGTCCAGAAAAGAGTGTCGAGAATGATGAGAGATGTGGAAAATGTGGCCTGTGGGCACATGTGAAGAGATTGGGTCTATTTGCCCTAAGAAACTGAAGATATGAATGAGGACATGGAAGTAGGCTGTTTTGCAGTGCTTGTGGTGACAAGAGGATACAGTAATGTGTCAGTTGCAATGAGGACAACCCTAACTCTTCCTGGCTCTCTTAAGCTAGTGGAGTGTGGGAGCAGGGAGTTGCCTGGGATCAGTGTCACTGCAGATCTGTAAAAGTAGGTGGCACAAAACTGTGAAAAGTCATGCTGGCCTTGGTTTGGAGTACAGCAGGGACCAAATGACTTCTTAAAATCCCTGTCAGGCCGTTTTTTTCAGTCTGTAAAGCCTAACCTAAATGAAAATATTAATGTAGAGGATGACAAATGCCTGGTACTCACATGGGAGTTGTTTTTTATTCAATATTGTTGGGTTTCCAAGATTTTTAAATACGTCATATATAACTACACTATTGGCATACAACTGCTGTTTTGCTTTTCCTGCTCCTCTAATTCAGAAATAACCTTAATATAAGTTGAGAAGAACATCTGCTGTGCTTCATGTCATGTGTCCTTATGTGTACATGTGCTGAATATTCCCACTACGGTTTGGGGCAGATCCTCATCCTCCCTGGACAGTCCTGCCCTCCTGCTCCCTTAAAAAAGGCAGGATTAGTCAGTGGTCCTGCATCCAGGACAGCAGCACCGGTGGGCTCCACACCTTGCAGTTGATCTGCTGGGATGGGTGCACAGACAGAATCCTGGAGGGAACATAGGCTTTGAAGAAGGTCAGGGAGTAAAAGCTATACAAATTTTGGTGCAGTGAGGTTCTATACTGCTCCTCACCCTGAATCCTTTGTGTAGTTCTGCTCCTTCCTCCTGAAGATAGGAAGTGTTGGATGGCCAGTCCAGTTCGACAAATTGCCTTTCCAAACATGACCAGTACTGCACCACCCCTGCTGCTCCAACTGGCTGTCACCATTTGTGTCCTTCCTCACAAAATGCAGGGCCCTTTGTTAGATTAAATAGGCTTTTTGCTCTTGGTGCTTGAGCTATTCAGACAAGGGAACTCAAGATATGCATTCCCAAACCTGGGAGCCAATGGGATTTTAGGGGGAAGTAACATGATGATTCTTTCGAGCCTTCAAAATACAGCAGAACCTGCCACTATTATTCCGTCAGCTGCTTACAACATTTAGTGCCCTTCTACATTGTGATTATTGGTCTTGTGTCTTATCTGACCATACTAGCGTTTCCACTGAGAGTGATCTGATTTTCATTGTCTTTGCATGATAAACACAAGGAAATTGGTACTTAACTGGAAAGAAATAGAATTTATGAGACAGTGTCCTTACCCAGAAAAATATGTTAGAAAAAAACTGTAATGAAAGAAGTGGGGCAACTCTTTATCAAACAAACAGATCTGCACAGGTAAATGAGCTAGCCGACAGACAACATATTCTTGTCTATCTCCACCTGCTGGCCAAATCAGATAAACATTCCACATTTATCATTCTTTGAAGCTGATTGGACTCAAATCCTGAAGCCATTCTAAAAGCGTCCAACCTGTAAAGGTCTGCATAATGAAAAAATTTGTTTTCACAATATAGCCTGCTGTAGGAAGGTTGAATACATTACATTTGGAATGCTGGGCATCTATTTTGTGCAATGTCTACAGCCATCATAGCTTGTAATGTCAAAACATAAGGAAAAGTAGAGAGATGACTAACCACTCTAAAACTCCTGGAAAGCTGTGATGGTCCTTATTTTGCAGACTTTGCATCATTCCTGTGAGGAATCATGCTGTCTGGAAGTATGATCAAGATATCTTTACTGGGATTTGGGGGGTTAAGCATATGTACCAGCTTTCTGTTTAGAATTTGACACAACCAAACAAGGATGATAAACTGAAGGAAGTGTGTGCAAAGGACACTCATCAAAGTCCACAGCACTGGCTGGGCTCAAGGAGTGCTTACTGTAGTGCCCTTAGATAAGTTTCACCATCCCCATCACTGTCTGAGTGGGGCAGGATTTGATTCACCTGTCTGAAGGTACTGTGCATGGGTGGACATCACTGGATCTTCTAATCTCACTGTTTATCAATGAAAAGAAATAATTACTTTCACCTCTCAGTTATCTTCATGTTGTAGGCATCTAAAATAGCTAACATGAGCTACACCCTAAAAGTGACTGGAAGGCCAGACAAACACCTCTGCAGATCAGACCAGGGAAAACATTCATAGGGGAGCAGGAAGCCTTACAGGTTTAGGGAATTGAAGTAGCAGAAATATCAGAAATATGACCTCTCAGGGTAGCAATGATTGAGAAAAAAAAATATGTCTGCAGAAACTTTCATTGCATAAGTACTAAGAACAACCTAGAAGGTCACACGGAGGCTGGAAGGAAGTTAGTGGAAAGGCAATGCAGACTTTATAAGTACAGCTTCAGAGATTATCTCTGGGAGGAGAACACCTTCCCTGTAGCACACTTTGCCTCATTCAGTGTAGCCACAGCGTATAGCTTATAGCAGGACAGAGGAACAGTTTAGTGTTCCTCTAAAGAGCTGTAAGCCCTGCTGAAGGCTTTTCTGTGTACTAGAAACTGCTAGGTATGATCTGGAAAACACGTATCTGTGTATGCAATACTCAAAGGTTTGATGCAGCAGAGGGAGGGGAAAAGTTTTTTTCTGCCGCTGGAGCAATGAATGGGAGAGAAATGGTTACTGTGAGAAATAACTGTCTAAAGGTGAGAAAGTCCATCCCAGGCCTGCAGCATTGGATGTTCTTCGGCACTATGTCCCCTGTGCCCTTGGACAATAGTATTCTGCCTTGGATTATTTTACCTATCAAGTTTTAGACTTTAAAATCTCCTGTGTTTGGCTATCCCCATGCTTACAGTCTTCCAGTTTCTTCAACCTTAGCCTTACTACTCACAGCCACACAGTCCCTTGCACCTTCTGCAAGCCCTCTATGACGTGCACTCAGTCCATGTTGTCCGACATTCACCACACATTCCAAGGTAAGAGGAAATGGCTATTAGAAGCCAATTGATTATAAGCAGCCCCAGACCCTCATCCCCCTGTCTTGAAGCTCCTGCTGCACTGTAGTGAAAATTTGGGCAGGGGCATTGGTGCTTGTGACTCTGGATGGAAAGGGCAGGGTGTGCAACCCACCCTTTGCTGGCCTGGTCCTTCTCAGCATCAGGGAAGGGGTTGTCGGGATATGTGCTTCTGCTTTCTGGGGATGTAGGAGGGTGTTGGCAGCCACAGGTGAGGGCAGTTAAGTGGGAAGGGAGTCATCACAGCCCACATGGGTGGGTTTAGGAGTCCTCTTTGCAGACAAGGGGAGAAAAAGGGTAGGAGGAGTGGAGACAGTGGCAATCATCCTTGTACTCAACTCCCAAATTTCTGAACCAACCAGACACCCCTCAGCACTCCAATTCCCTTATTTGCTTTAGAAGAAAACCAGAACATGGGAGTTCTTGTTATTTCTTCCTCATCAGAACTGTACTGCTCTTTCTATTATTTTTACCTCACCAAATAGTGGTGGTCTCCATCCCTGGGGAGTCAGCTCTCCATCTGCACTCCCGTTGGTCTCGAAGTTCAGCTCCCGTGTTGACCTGTTGGGAGAAACATGAAATAAGGCCTCCAGAAACTGCCAGTTATCTTATGGCCTTCATATTTCATGTGAACTGGTTCAAGTCCTGGCTTGATAAACATTCCATTGCTCTATGCAGTCTCTTCTATCTCTGCCTGTGACTAAGGTGAGGAGTTGTTATTGTGCGTTATCTTACTGAATGGGGAACTGCTATTGTGTGTTATCTTACTGAAGAGAAGCCACTAAGTGTTTAAGTGAAGTGCTGTAGACCCCTGCTGGGTCCTCAGGACCTGTGTCCATTTTATCAGTTCAGCTGAGATTGCTAGTTGCTCCTGTGTACAGGGATGTCCCATCTGTTCCCTTCCTAAGACAGGTACCATTGCAGCAACTCAGCTAGAAGCTCTGTTGTTGTGCTGGTATTACAGGAAATAAATGTTTCCAGGCTGGTCTGGGTTGCAAAATCACAGTGTGTGAAGCTTTCAAAACTTTTCATGTATATGAGCTGATGGGAGGACTGTGAATAGGAGGATATCCTGTCTGAGACAGAGTGCAAAATGGACAGGGTGCTGGTGTTTACATTCAATGTTGAGCGCTTCTGAACAACCTGTGGGTGATTTGGAGGCAGGTGCAGGTAAGATGAAAAGATATCTGCCCTGAATATCTCCTACCTGACAGTCCCCATCAAAGAACTACATTTATTTACATGCTGCTGTTTCACAGAGTTGGCGGGTGGCTTCTAATTGGCATTTTTCACAACCCAAAGCAAGAAAACTAGCACTGTGGTTTGTTTTTTGGCTGCATTTCTACACAGTGGTTCAAATTTAGTTCAGGCAGTGTTAGGACTGCTTTCACCTTCATGCAGTTTTATTAGGGCTGAGCCTCTTCCCTTTCCTAGGGCTACACTGGCATCATCTGAAAGAAATGGGTATTTATATAGTAATTCCCTAGTATGACATTTTCTTATCAATAATAATTGCAGTTCTGTGTTGTGATTTCAAATGAGAGAAGATGTGAGTCCATGCAGAGGGAGAAGTGATGGGGAAGGACAGGAAAGCAAAGGAGTCAAGAAGTTAAGCAGCAGTCAGGATAGGAGGGTGGAGATGATAACTGGTCTCTGAAAGGTGTAAGGAATAGTGTGCTTCACATAGCCTCTTAAAACCATCTTCTTTGCATAGATAATATTTATCCATCATTAAAAAAAAAGTGGAGAGAGCAATCTCCTTTGCTTTAACGTTCAGTTAATCCTCTTTTTGATATGAGAGTGTAGTAAGGCATTGGCTGAATGGTGCTGGCAGAGCAGATGAGACTGCATATAACCTGGATTGTAACAGAATGTGGAGGAATTTCTAGGCTGCATGGCATGGGTGGTCTTGGTGTGTTTTTTGAATGGAGAGCCTTAGAATTAGATTGCCATGCCGAGTTTGAATGCACTGTGTGCCTGGAGTGCACAGTTACTATGTCATTAGCCATATGGTTGCTCAGTGTCTTTGGGAGTGGTTTACTACTGTGTGTGGGTGGTAGATTTAGCTGGAAAATATTTGACTATGCAGAAGAAATTCTCAGATGTGCTGCAGCTGTGATACCTCTTGCATTAGTCAAACAATAGTACTCCATCTACATTGTCCATCACATTAAAGATGACTTACATAGTTATGACACAAGTGTTTGTGTGGCTTGCTGCCGTCTTGCCTTCTCAGCTGAGGTCAGCCTTACATGGTGTGTTCTTATTTCCAGGCTTTTATTGTCTACAATGTTTTGTTCCTCCCATTTACTGAACAGCTTTTTCTTCCTGGAAAGCAAGAAGTCTGCTTTCATATTATCTTGATCCTGATTAAGGCCCATTTATTCTCATCATCACAAAAATCACCACTAAAATGCCACCTGCAACACCAAGTTCTAGGACATGGACTTTCAAGCAGTCTGAAAAGTGTAGCGGCAAGTAGTTATTTCCTTGAAAAGAATCTTGAGAAGTCCAACACTTCAGAGGCTCAGGAAAGTTTTCTCTGTCTGCCTGAAAAAATAGATACTACCTAGTATTCTTCTGGTACCACCAGCCATCTTTTACCACTGACTTGACTAACCCGCCTTGGAATCTACAGCTGGAATGTCCATGGCTCTTTGTCCTTCTTGCACCTTGTCCATGGACCATTGTCATGAATGGTGCCTGGCATAACATACACAGATAAGAGATAGTAACAGTGGCTGCGGTCATGTTTTATGCGGTACCATTGCCATTAGGACACTTGTTTGGTTAGAGAATACCCACAGAAACTCAAAGGGGCTTCTGCATGTTTTGAGGTTCTCCATCCTAAAATATATAATTCACTACATCTGTGTCTCCTAGCTTCTATGCAATGCCAGAGCTGAAAGCACTGTAACATTAGGATGTCACAAGCTCAACTATCCTTTTCTAAGACACATAATTTTAAAGAATTGTAAGCGCATAATGCAGGTTAAATTAAGAAGCACCAGGTGTAAAGGAAGCCTCCCTGCTGCACTATAATAAGCTAGACCTTAATCAAGAACATGAAAGCAATTTTAATAATGCTGCATTTCACTGGGTAATTGGAGTGTGACAACAGACTAAACAGGAGAAGTTTCTGACCTGCAATCATACAATTATGTTTGCATTTTCACTGATTTTGTTGTGAGAGGGGGAGAGAAGTGGGTAAGTGCAGACAGTGACCATTCTCTAGAGGAAGTGCATGCGAGATCTATGCTGACGGCCTGAGCACAGCCTGGAAAGAATCCAGCTAAGGGTGACTCTAAAGCTATTAGTTGGTTGGTTGGTCATTTTGTAACTTCCAACCTTTACCAAATCTTGAACTCTTTATTTTGACAGAGTAAACAAGAATTATTTTATCTTTGCTTGGTTAGAAAGCAACTGCAAAGCAAGCTGAAAACATGTCGTTTCTTTGAGGGAGATGGCCCAGAAATTCACTTAGATAGGCATATTCCTGGAGCTTCTGCCTAGTATACCTTGTTGTGTACCTCAGCACATCAGCCTGAAACTCAATAAAGTCAGGTGCAATTCATTACAGGGGCTCTTTCCTGTAAGACAACAAGTACTACAACACCGGAAAACAGTGAGGATGTTCACCATTCACAGACAAATTTTAGTTCTTTTCAATTGCTGATTGCCAGACCTGAAGTAAGAGATCAGTGGATGGAAGGAACATAACCACAACCTTCTTCAGTATTTCCTCTGCCTAAATATTTTTCCAGCTCTCTGAGAGAGTTAGGGAGCTTGGATGGATTTAGTCTGTAGGTTGGGCTTTTTCTTTTGTATCTCACCAGCCATAGTCAACACCTACTCCAGCTAAACTTAAGAACTGCAGCTGAGACAGTAAGTCCTCTATGGAGACGACTAAGAGATGTCAAGCATTTCTATTATGTCTTTTCTCTTACAGATAAAACCTCCTAGTGACAGTTTCCCTGTGATACAGAATGCCCTAGCTAAAGGGTGGTGTAGTAACCCTACCCTGGTAAAGTGGCCTAAAACCTAGGAAAGCAAAGTGTGTCTCAGTAAATGCTGGAAACAGCATTATTATCACTACCACTCTTGCAACATAGGGTCACTTTTGTCTGGCATATTGTTTGCAAAAGGAGGTGCATGGTACTCAGTGTTCATTTTAAAAGATATTTTGAAAGATGAAATAAGGACTGTTGTCAGCGACTTCTCCCATGCTGCTGAGATAGTAACAAGCACCTCCCCTGTCAACACATAGACATAAAATTTCAAGAACTCTTCCATGGTGCCTGTCTCCATGGCAAAATTTAGGGCTGGAGAATAAAAACTATATTGCAGCCTCAGTCTCTTTGGAGGCTGCAGGATAGGATGGAGCTGGATTTCAGTTCTGACATGGCAACTCCTGCTGAAATAGTTCATGTACTACAGAGTGCTCTGCTTTCAGCACTTAAGAGATTGAATCTCATGTTTCATGCAGGTGCAGGGAGATTTGCATCTGTCAGTTCTGCGTGCTTTTCCTGTCTCTAATTTAAAATAAGTATGAGGATGGAAGTAAAGATCAGGGCCTTGGGAGGCCCGTGGGCTAATGTTACTTTGCAGTGCAATGAGAAGACACCATGTTGTTGACAAACTCATGCACATGCTGGCTGGTTGGGCCTTTTAAGCTGATGTTACTGTAGCCCTATAGCGTTCAGTACTGCAGGGCTCACTGGGCCAAAATGGTGGAGCACAAGAGAAGAAGCAGCTGCTGTGATAAATCAGGAGATTCCTTATGCTGTAGTCTGCAGGAGGTCAGTGAGGGAGAGACAGGATGAACTGATGCAGAGGTCAGACCTTCTTGTTTAAACTAAACAAAATCTCCTTGTGCTACGTGCCCTGTATGGAACCGGAGGAAAATATTTTCACTGTACTTACATTCACCTATTCCTTCTGTTTTACTCCAGTCTCAGGGCATTGTGAGTGATTTCCCCTCCTCACATGCACAAGCCTACCGATTCCCCCTGCCTTTCTTTAGGGCTGTTTTCCCCCACAATATCAAGGAATGAAGTGCCATTAAACTCTTTCTGATTCATCACAAATGTGGGAAAGATTTTAGCAAGAAAGGGGAGGTAAGATGCAAAAGCACTGCCATCAGTTTGTTTCTTTCTGCCTAGGTGAGGTGTGCTTCCAGAAAGCCAGATAGAGTGTGTCAGCTTCAAGCAGCCTGGAGGTTTGGACAGTGGAGTGCAGTATTATGCAGTTAAAGGAAACCTGTTTACAAAGTAGGCCTGTTTGCACTCCCTTTGACTCACAAGTCCAACCAAGTTTTGCACTTTGGGGAGCCACAGACAGGCAGAAAACCTTGCAGAAAGCCTATAAAGATGCAGTGGAGCAGCAAGGAAAGAATAGGAGGTCTGCAAACTGTCTACACAGACAGGAGATTCCTACATGCCACCAGCGAGTGCAAAGTGAATGCAAAAAAGATGGGGTAAGACTGGGCAGTCTGTTTTACCTTACCACAAATATCACTTCTAATTCTGCATCTTATCAGGAACTGTGTGAGAAGCTTGCAGGGTTTCTTCTTGTGGCATTGAGGAGGGACAGGAGAAAATTTCACTTGCTGTTCTTCAGCCACGTCAGAGTGACCTGTGCAACTTATCACGGAATCACAGAGTGGCTTGGGCTGGAAAGGGCATTAAAGATCATCTAGTTCCAAACCCTCTGCCATGGGCAGGGACACCTCCCACCAGGCCAGGTTGCTCAAAGCCCCATCCAACCTGGCCTTGAGCATTTCCAGGGATGGGGCATCCACAGCTTCTCTAGGTAACTTGTTCCAGTGCCTCACCACCCTCAGAGTACAGAATTTCCTCCTTATATCTAATGCAAACCTACCCTCTTTTAGTTTAAAGCCATTACCCCTTGTCCTATCACTACACTACCTGTCAAAGAATCCCTCCCCAGCTTTTCTGTAGGCGAGATCCTGCACAGCTTTACAATATTTGAGCCAGACACTGTATTTGGAGCTGCTCAGCAGTACAGTTTTCTTGCTATTAACTAGAACAAACTCAAAACCTATCTATAAAGATGTGAGATAGCACCAGCAGTTGGGTGACACCTTGTACCTGATACAGAACCTAAAGACAAGGGAAAGTTTCTGCACAGTAAACAGACCCAGAGGTCCTCTAGCTTACTCTGTCCCATTCTCATAGTTTGGCCAATGGAACTATGGAACATGTAGCTCCTAAAATGCACTACAACATAACACCATGCAGAGATACTAAACCTATTCCTGAAAGCAATGTGAACACATTCAGGGAGTATTATGCAAACTTAAGGCTTTTGATTAATGTTTGGCTTATGCCGCATTTTCAAACTGTAAATCAGCTGCTTTGACCTCAGAGGATTAATGGAGAAGGGACACAAAATGCCCTCTTCAGCTGTTACACTTTGATCCAAAAATCACCCACACTGGGGCCTCTTCAGAAGTTGTGTTTCCTGACTAACATAAAGACCCAGAGCATGTGTCTCTTTGAAGGCCTGACACATCATGCCATTTCTCATTCTGCCAAACAGATGCAAATTGAGCTTTTTTCCAAAAAACAGGTTTCCACTTTCATTTGGGAGAAAATGCTTAACCACATCTGTGAAAACCATCTTTTGTTTTGTTGTCATGCATACCTTGGGTCTTGGAACTATTTTTGCTCTTACTATATCATTTCTGTGTAGACACAGCTTATGTGTCAGGATTGAAGGGAGGGCAGGGACAGGTGACATAGTGGGGGTCTGCTACAGGCCACCTGTCAGGAAGACCAAGAGGAAGATGCCCGCTACTGATAGATAGGAGCAGCCTCATGTGCACAAGCTCTGGTCCTCATGGGGGAATTCAATCAACCTGATTATCTGTTGGGGGAACAGCACAGCAGGGCATAAGCAATCCAGGAGATTCCTGGATTGCACTGTTGATAATTTTCTTCTCCAAGTGATAGAGGAGCCTATAAGGGGAGGTGCTATGCTGGACCATCTTCCAGCAAGGAGGAATGTAAATCTCAAGGGCAGACTTGGCTACAGTGACCATGAAAAGGTGAAGTTCCAGATCCTTAGGGCAGTGAGGAGGGTGCACAGCAAAATCACTATCCTGGACTTCAGGAGAGCAAACTTTGGCCTGTTCAGGGTTCTGCTTGTTAGAGTAGCATGGGACAAAGTCCTGGGGGGAAGAGGGGCCCAGGAAAGCTGGTTGATGTTTGAAGGTCACCTCATCCAAGCTCAAGAGTGATGTGTCCCAGCAAAGAGGAGCTCAGGCAAAAATGCCAGGAGGCCTGCATGGATGAACAAGGAGCTCCTGGACAAAGTCAAACACAAAAAGGAAGCCTACAGGTGGTGTAATCAAGAACAGGTAACCTTGGATGAATAGAGATGTTCTCCGAGCAACTAGTGATCATGTTTGGAAAGCTAAAGCCCTGATAGAATTAAATCTGGCCAGGGACATAAAGGGCAACAAGAAAGACTTCTACTAAGTATGCAGTGATAAAAGGAAGACTAGGGAAAATATGGGCCCACTCCAGAAGGAAATGGAAGACCTGGTCACCCAGGATATGGAGAAGGCTTAGGTGACTTTTTTGTCTTCACCAGCAAGTGCTCTAGCCACACTATCCAAGTTGCAGGGACTGGGAGAATGAAGAACTGCCCACTGTAGGAGAAGATCAGGTCTGAAACAATCCAAGGAACCTGAATGTGCACAAGTCCATAGGACCTGATGCGATGCATATGAGGCTCCTGAGAAAACTAGCAGATGAAGTTGCTAAGCCACCATCCATCATAATTGAAAAGTTGTGGCAGTCTGTTGAAGTTCCCAGTGACTGGAAAAGGGGAAACATAACCCCCATTTTTAAAAACAGAAAAAAGGAAGGTCTGGGGAATTACAGGCCAGTTAGTCTCACATCTATTCCTGGCAAGATCATGGAGCAGATCCTCCTGGAAACCATGCTAATTCACATGGAAAACAGAGAGGTGAGTGATGACAGCCAGCATGACTTCACTAAGGACAAATCATGCCTGACAAATTTGGTGGCCTTCTATGATGGAGTTACAGCTTAGGTGGATAGGGGAAGAGCAGCTAATGTCATCTACTTTGATTTGTGCAAAGCATTTGGCACTGACCTGCATTACATCCTTATTTGTAAATTGAAGAGACATAGATTTGATGTATGGACCATTCAGTGGGTAAAGAACTGTCTGGATGGTTATACTCAAACGAGTTGCGGTCAACAGCTCAATGTCCAGGTGAAGACTGGTGACAAGTGGTGTTCTCAGGGGTCAGTGTTAGGACTGGCATGATTTAACATCTTGGTGACATGGACAGTGGGATTGAGTGCACCCTCAGCAAGTTTGCCAATGACACCAAGCCGTGTGGTACAGTCAACACACTGGAGGGAAGGGATGCCATCCAGAGGGACCTGGACAAGCTTGAGAGTTGGGCCTACATGAACCTCATGCAGTTCAACAAGGCCAAGTGCAAGGTCCTGCACCTGGGTTGGGGCAATCCCAAGCACAAATACAGGCTGGGTAGAGAATGGGCTGAGAGCGGCCCTGAGGAGAAGGACTTGGGGGTGTTGGTTGATGAAAAGCTTTACATGAGTTCTGAGGCTTGGGAAGAAGGGGAGAGAGTGCAAAGCAAGAAGCAGGGTGTGTGTCTTCAAGGATGTGAGCATGATAGGTTTGGGAGGATGGCACCTTCTCCCATCTGGGAGCTGCAGTTCCTGAAGTAAGGAATTTGGGATCCCCTTTCCTGAAATGAAGAACCTGAAGCAACCCTTGAATACATCTGCATGTGTATGTATGTGAATGAATGTATATATGAAGAGAGAGGAAATGGTTCTTCCTTCTTTACCCAGTAGCCCTCTTACAGTTCTTGAAGAATATGTTGCCATCTTTTTTGCTGCTCAAATAAGCACTTACTTAGGATAGGAAGCCATATGTGCCACCCATACAAGTGCTGACTGACTGCCCCTATGCTGTTACACACAAGGGCTCTCTCAGCATCTCCTGTCCTGTTGCCACTTGCCCATTTCCATCCAGAATATTGAGAGATGTAGGATTTCAAGCTTTGGCAGGGATGGCTGTTGGTTGGGTTCTGAGAATCACAGTTTGAAACGAAGTGGTCAATGCAGTGCTTTGACTTGATTACACTAACTTGCTTATTTTCTTAGTTAATTGATAGGCAGTAGTATTTATTTTTGTTTGATACCAATATATGTATTTCTTTTCTAAAGGAATGTTGCTGTCTTGGGCTTTTGAGCTAGACTTTTAAAGAAGTTGCTGTTCTAACTCCACTATCTGCCATTTGCAACTTCTGTGAAATTTTGCAATTAAATCCTCTATGCTTTGCATGTGGCCAAAGATAATTTTGCATTTGATGAGAAAATTAGCAGAATGGTTAAACTAGAGGAGAATAAGAAGGAAAAAGCAGCAGCAGCAGTCTTTTGAGTATCAAAAGTGGTATGACATAGAACCAAACAGAAAAAGAAAATTTTGCAAGGGAAATAGCTTTTTTGAGGGGAAAAAAAGTGCTCTGGTCTGTGTTTACATCGCTAAAACTATGTCTTTGAGTTGCATTCCACGCGGAGAGCAGGTTGAAAGGCAATGCCACCGTTTGGTCTTTGTACCCAGGATAAGAGACATGGCTGGCTGTGCTGCAGTTGCTGTGGCTGGGCAGGTCTCCTTGTCTGCACGGGGCTGCAGACAGGATCCTGGGCTTGATTTAACTATACCTGGAAATGCTTTCTGCATGGATTGTGATCTCTGCTTGCAGCTGTAGCTTGCTGTCTTGCTGAGTGTGGCCCTGGAGTAGACCTGCACTGGAAGAACTGGTGATGCTACTCTGAATCTATTTCCACTGATTCTAGCAGGCTGCCAAGTGAGTGGGGGCTGGGAAGCAAGGCAGGAAGGTAAGGGAAGAGATGGCGAGTGCAGAGAGGTGCAAACACCTTACTCATGGGGTGAGAACCTGGATCAGAGAACAATGAGAGTCAGACCCATTTGTACGTGTCATAGACATGTAACTCTGCTGGGTGTGCTAGGCCTCCATCATCCTTACATTGCTGTTTCCCTTCAACAGAGACAACCTGGGAGCGGCCGAGCAGCGTGCCTGGGACTCCAAAGAGCCCTGTGACACAGAAGAGTCCTGCAGGTACTGTTTGTTGCCATGCCTGACCACTGCCTTGGGTGAATCTCTTTCTCTACAAGTTAGCAAAGCAAATGAAAATGCTGTGATTGAATGGGATTTATATTTAATGTACACAATTGTGTGGCAGAGCAAATGTGGTGAGGCTTTCCCTTCTGACACATTTCCCTGCTGTTTCCTAACTGACACATCTTCCGGCCTGTCTGAAATGCCTGCTCTGAGCTGAGGTGGCTCCTTCCTTGGAGCAATGAGGCAGGTTGGTGGCCCAGCAAGGCACTGGAGCTGCAGGCTTCAGGAAAGAAGGACAGACTGCCTTTTCCAGTCCTGCTTTCTGCAGGCTCTTGAGAAGCAGCAGGCTGCAGGGAAACCTGAGACGGCTGTAGCTCCTTCACACAGGGAACATGGGCACAAGGAAGTCTTGTAGCATGTGGTAACTACATTTCTGTCAGCTGATAGTAATGCAGTCTAAAGAACGTTTTTTGCCAAAATTTTTCAAACTGATGCCTGTCTTTACTGGCCGAGCCAAGTGGGAAGCATGCTTTAAGGATGCACATTTTGTTGTAACCAAAGGATTCGTAACTTGGCTGTGTATCTTCATTTAAGCCTACTATGAACATTATTCTTTGCTCACTATTTTCCAAAAGTAAAGCACCCTACAGCTGTGTACGTAAATCATAAACATCTTACAAAGCTTGCTTTCTTGAAATAAACAGCCCATCTCCATTAAACCAGTGCTTTTACATAGACTAATTCTTCAAACACATAATTTTACCAGACTTGGCTATGGGAACCGTTTGAGTTTTGGTCCATTGATTGTGGTCCATCCATCACTCGGTGGGTAAGGAATTGGCTGGATGGTCATACTCAAAGAGTTGCGGTCAACAGCTCAATGTCCAAGTGGAGATCAGTAACAAGTGGTGTTCCTCAGAGGTCAATGTTGGGACTGGTACTGTTTAACATTTTTGTGGGTGACATGGACAGTGGGATTGAGTGCACCCTCAGCAGGTTTGCCAATGACACCAAGCTGTGCAATGCAGCTGACACACTGGAGGGGAGGGATTCCATTCAAAGGGACCAGGACAGACTTGAGAGTTGGGCCTGTGCAAATCTCATGAAGTTCAGCAAGGCCAAGTGTAAGGTCCTGTACCTAGGCCAAGGCAATTCCAAGCACAAATACAGGCTGGGTGGAAAACGGATTAAGAGCAGCCCTGAGGAGAAGGACTTGGGGATGTTGGTTGATGACAAGGTTGACATGAGCTGGCAGTGCGTGCTTGCAACCCAGAAAGCCGACTGCATCCTGGGCTACATCAAAAGAAGCATGGCCAGCAGGGTAAGGAAGGTGATTTTCCCCTTCTACTCTGCTCTCATAAGACCCCACCTGAAGCCCTGCATTCAGCTCTGGGATCCCCCAGCACAAGACTCTGGGACCCCCAGCACAAGAAGGACATGGAAGTATTAGGAGAGTCCAGAGGAGAGCCACAAAGATGATCAAGCGGCTGGAGAACCTCTCCTACAAAGACAGGCTGAGGGAGTTGGGGCTGTTCAGCCTGGAAAAGAAATGGCTCCGAGGAGACCCTATAGCAACTTTCCAACACCTAGAGGGAGCCTACAGGAAGGCTTTGGAGGGACTCTTTGTCAGGGAGTATAGTGAAAGGACAAGAAATAATAGCTTTAAACTAAAAGAGGGTAGGTTTACATTAGGTATAAGGAGGAAATTCTTTACTCTGAGGGTGGTGAAGCACTGGTACAGGTTGCCCAGAGATGTTGTGGCTGCCCCATCCCTGGCAGTGCCCAAGGCCAGGCTGGATGGGGCTTTGAACAACCTGGCCTGGTGGGAGGTGTTCCTGTCCATGGTAGGGGTTTGGAACTAGATGATCTTTAATGCCCCTTCCAGCCCAAACCAGTCTATGATTCTATGACTTGGGGCCTCTTTTTCTTGACTCTTCCAACTCAGTTAACTCCTGTCATAACTGCTGATAAAAGCCTGCTGCAAGATGCTGAGAGGAGAATGGGCCTGTGTGCTGATCTTCAGTAGAGTACACACATTTATATTCAATTACATGATCAGTTTTTAAAATGTGTAGTTATGCATTTGCTACCTACAGCAAGCCTGCTCACTCTTCATGTTCTTACAGTGAATGGCTACCACATTTCTGGGACGCCAGTACACCAACTAGACTCTGGTCATATGAGCCTCCGGAAAGCCAGTGGGGACCCCCAGGTAAGTTTTGGGGGAAAAAATTCAAGGAGTGGTACAAAGACATGTGGGTGTCTGCTTAAGTAGTTTAGGAGTCTGTCAGAGTAGGATATTTAGAGTAGAGGCATTTTCTCTAAAAAACTGTCAGATCAGTCAGATTCATTACATCTAGAAAAGTCAGTCTTCGTGTCTAACTGCCAAAACAATACAAAATGCCAAAATACTTTGAATTTTTGTGCCCTATCACTCCTTTCTGAAAAATCCCTCAGGCCACTTCAGTCACTGTTAACAACCCTCCAAAATTTCCTGCCCTTCTAGCCTAAAATGTGGGCCTGCCTCTCTAGATGTGCAGATCTGTCCTTGTCTTTATCTCAGTGTATTTTCTTGCAGCTTGTGGTGGTTTTACTCGGGTGGGTAGCCAAGTTCCACCACAGCTGCTCTCTCACTCCCCCTCCTCAAAGAGGAAGGGGAAGAAAATATGATGCAAAAGGGCTCAAGGGCTGAAATAAGGACGGGGAGATCACCCAGTAATTACGATGGACAAAACAGACTCAGCATAGGGAGATAGTAAGATTTATTGCCTATTACTAACAAGCTAGAGAAGTGAGAAACAAAGGAAAGAAACTAAAAACACCTTCCCCCAATCAGCCCTCTTCCACCTCCTCCTCCCAAGCAGCACAGGGGAATGGGGGTTGTGGTTAGTCTATAGCGCTTTGTCTCCGCCGTTCCTTCTCGGTCACTCTCATCCCCTGTGCTGTGGGGTCCCTCCCACGGGATGCAGTCCTTGCCGAACTGATGCGGCGTGGGCTTCCCACAGGCAGCAGCTCTTCAAGAACTGCTCCAGATATGGGTCCGTACCATGGGGTCCATCCCTCAGGAGCAAACTGCTCCAACCTGGGTCCCCCACTGGCAGCAGCTCCTGCCAGCTCACCTGCTCCTGCATGGGCTCCTCTCCACAGGCTGCAGGTCCAGCCTGGAATCTGCTCTGGCGGGGGTCCTCCACAGGCCGCAGCCTCCGTCAGTGCAGGTCCACCTGCTCCACCGTGGTCTTTTCCATGGGCTGCAGCATGGAACCCTGCTCCACCGTGGTACTCCATGGGCTGCAGGGGGACAGCATGCTTCACCATGGTCCTCATTGCAGGGGACTTTCTGCTCCGGTGCCTGGAGCACCTCTTCACTGACCTTGGTGCCTGCAAGACTGTTTCTCACTCCTCTCACTCTCCCAGCTGCTGTGAAGCAGCATTTTTTTCCCTGTCTTAAATATGCTCTCAGAGGTGCAAACAACATCGCTTATTGGCTTGGCTCTGGTCAGCAGCGGGGCCTTTACCTAATATGGGGCAGCTTCTAGATTCTTCTCACAGAAGCCACCCTTATGGCCCCCTGCTACCAAAACCTTGGCACGTAAACCCACTACACAGCTCCAGCCTTCCCTCCCAAAGACATTATTCACAAAGAATTTGTCTGAAATGTTTTTCTCAATTACTTCATCCATTTCTGTGTGTCCTTTCACAGGCCCTCCTCTGCGCCTTACATAGCCTGTGCAACACCCATCTCATCACCTCAGGCTAGTGTTCAAGATGCTGAGTCGACAGCCACTCTCCTCTGCCTGTTTGTCTAAACTTTTACTAAATATCCTTGCACTTTTCATTGCACCACCTCTTGTCTCCAGGAGAGTATTCCCTGCATTTCGTCATATGCCACAGGCCCCTCTTCCAGCTCCAGCCCTGAAACTCTTCATTCTCAGCCAAAACTGCAACAGTTGAATAGGTACTAGGTAGCACTTTTGTGCTTCCCTGCCTGCTGGCTCTTTTTCCCTGGTAGTACAGGACCTGAGTTCTCTTTTTCATTTCTCTGTTAACTGCTAGGTTCTCCTGTAGTGCAACTATTTAAATACTGACAGTGAAATGCACGTTTTGTGTGCAGTTACCATGCCGAACTGGATTGCCTGTTGCTCTTAGTGTCCCTCTGTTTTCTTGATCTAAATTTTGTGTTGTCTGCTCACTGTCCCCCTTTGCCTTCACCCTCTTTCTTGTCCATGGCCTGCTAGGTACTGGCCTTCACTGTTGCCCCATCACACCACGGGTGCTCTTTCAGCTGAGCCAGTATTTCTGGTTTTACTTTCCTAGTGGATTCATGACATCTCCTGTGATATAGTCTGTCATTTCAGGTTCCCTGTTCTTTCCACATCCATTACAAACATTTCACATTTAATTCCTACACTGCTTCTTCTCTGAGCAGTTTACACAGACTAGAGACAGAGCACATGGAAACCTAAACGAGCTCAAAACCATTTTAAAAGCTGACATAGTGCATTACTGTACAACCCTGTCCACACGCCTGCTGTGTCTCCCTCAGAGAGCCCAAATAAATTTGCAAGGTGTGACTTCTCTTTAAAAAAAGCAATATTAATCCTTGTGCAACAAATCTCATTTCTCAAGATATCTGCTATACATGTATCTTGGTACACAGGTCAGATTAACTGACTCCCCCAAAACCTTATTTCTAACATTTGCCTCTTTTATGGTGCTGAGTCTCACTCAAGTTCACCTGTTTGCCTAAAGTCATCTTTTTGCTCAGATTCACATTTGAGGTACACATGGAGTCTATTTTCATGCACTGCTTTGCTTAGCTGACTCAACCATCACACTGACAAAAATTCTTTTCATGCTTTCTTTCATTCACTTCAGAAGCCTCCATGATACTTTATTTACATTGCTCTTACATTACCAGCTTTCCCAAACTGAAGTCCTGGCCTCATTTGTGCTTTGAACTTTTAACTAGTTTTGCATCTGTAACTAGCTGCTGGTTGCATTAATACTAAGAGAAGCTTATGTCCACACCCATGTGGGAGCCTGCTGTTCCTGGGAGCTGTGGATGCTTTTGCAGAAGAGTCCTTAGTAAGGAAAACATCTGACCATATTGCTGTTGGTTGCAAGAAGGTGTTTTTCTAGTGCTGTTCTCTAGGCCTTTAGACTCTTCTACAGACTGGCCTGTTCCTCTCCTACCTCTGTCTTGGGCCATCCCAAGCTGCTCTGCCTTGACTGCCTCCTTGCCTGTTCTTGGCACAGGCTTTCTCCTGCTGGAGAGCAGCTTCCAGACATTCTCCAGGGCGCTTAGACCCGGGCAGCAGCCATCATGCAAGCAAATGCTGGCAAGATCCCTAGGGCAAGCTGAGCTACATTTCTTGGAAACAGGTCAAGGGGGAAAAAGCCACAACTGAGAACAAAACAGAACTGTACTGTGCTGGGCACAGGGCCAGGCATCGCTTACAGCTTCCTAGAGAGCAGCTAAATGCTGCTGGTTCAGGTTGTCACAACCAGCACAAATGGAGCAGCAGAACTGCCTGGCTGGTGTGTTGCAGGCCAGCAGCAGGCCGGTGTGAAACCTCACATATTCAGCCCTGGTCACTTCGCTGTTGACGTGACTTCAGCTGGACATTAAATTTCAAGTTGTAGCTCAAAGGAAATGCTATGTTCAGGGGCTTCAGCACAGCCCTGGCCCAAGCTAGCTCAGATACATTCCCCTCTACCCCACTAAGAGTATCCCCAGTCGTCCCCATAGTCTTCATAGCGGGTGGCAATCCCCAGAACACAGGAGCAATGGGAGGGGGCCAGAGCAGTGTGGGGGCCACAGCACAGGACCACGATGGTGGCGGCAGCTCACGTGGGCTCGCACGCAGTGGAGCGGATCCTGCCGCCTCCGAGCAGACAGCCCGGCTGTGACACACACCATGCTGCTCTCACGCCCAGGCGGCGGGGCTGCGCGCACGGCGAGCAGCACGGCGTGCACTGCGTGCGCTGTGCTGGGCGCGCCCGCGTTGCCGCCGCAGCGCCGACTCTGCCCCCGGCCGCTCCCTCCGGAGCGGCGCGGCGGGGGCGAGAGGCGGAGCGCCGGAACGGTGTCGCCCCGAGGGCTTGGGCGGGAGGCGGTGGGGCCGGCGGCCCGCCTCAGTGGCTGGCAGCGGGCTCCGCCGCCCGGCCCGGCCCGGCCCGGCCCGGCCCGCCATTGGCCGCGGCGAAGGGGCGCGGCCCTGCCGGACGGCAGCGCCGCCTCCAGCTCCTGTGCCGTGCCGTACCGTGCCATGGAGTCGGCCTAGCGCCCACCTCGCACGGCTCGCGCCCGCCATGCTAGGCTCCGAGAGCGCCCTTGACGATGCGCCCCACTTTTCTCCACAGACCCCGGGGTCCCCGGCGGCGCCGCGGAGGCAGAGCAAGGAAAGCAGCCTGACGGTGAGTGCCGCCGCGCCGGGGTGGGCTGCCGGCCCCCTGGGGTGGCCGCGAGTCGCCTTGCTGAGCGCTCGGAGGCGGACGGGGCCGAGGGGTCTGCGCTGCGCGCCGCCGTCGACGGGCGCCACGCCCTCGGGGTGAGGGAGGGGCGGGTCGGTGGCGGCCGCCTCGTCAGCCGGGGCCGGAGCGCTTGGGGCTGATCCCGGGGCAGCGCGGCAGGAACGCGTCGAGGGCACCTGCGCCTGGCGCCGTGCCCGGCTGTGCCTTCCTAGCCCAGGGGTGCTAGGCGCTCCGGCGTCGTGGCCGTAGGGCGAGCGGAGGCGAAGAGCCAGGCTGCCGGAGGTGGCCGGTGGAAGGACGGGTCGTGTTGCAGGGAGGAAGTTCCGGATGGACTTCAGGAGCAGATTCTTCGCCACGAGTAGTTTTGCTGTGTTTAAGTACTAAGTCAGGGCCCTGAGAAGTCTTGGGATTTCCACCGAAAGGGTGGAACTCCACCTAGAACGGTCCTTGTGGGTCCCTTCCAATTCAGGAAGTTCTGTTCAGTTGTTTTCATCCTTGGAGATTTTCAGAGTGCACATTCCTGCGTGATTTTTCCCTTCGATTCTAGTGATTCTGGGATGACCAGGAGGTAAGAAAATAACTGAAAAAGGGAACAGGCATTCTCTAAAGATTCTGGCTGTGAATCAGGTGTCCTGAGAAAATTTACTATGCTTTTAACCGTTCTTCCCCTCTCCCTGAAATAGCCTGAATAGTTGGAGAAGCACTGAAAGGATAGAAAAATGCGGGAGATGGGTCGTTGCCCTGCTAGAGAACAATTTTTGTCATTTCAAAGGCATCAAAGGTATTTTTCTATGCCATAGCAGCTGAAGATTTCTGATACAGGCTAAGATTTTAGGTATCAGTATGAAATTACTGAAACATTGCTTTTCATAATAATAATTAAATATAGTTGGTTCAGTTAAGATGTTCTCAGTATCGGGTTTATAAATCTTAATATATTTTGTATGAGTGATGACCTCATCTGGAACACAGTGTGCAATTCTGGACTCCTCAGTACATGACAGATGTTTAAAAACAGGAAGGATATCAAACTAATGGAAGTGGCTGGAAGTACAATGGTTTATTTAAAAGGATATAATAAAGATAAATAAGAAGGTAAATGAATTGCTGTGATAAAGGAGAGGGAATAAGCATGCTTGTAATTGTGAGCATTGCCAAGGTATAAAATCCAAGACAACAAAAGGAATGTTATAATTTTAATGTTTAATGTTATATATTATGGTTAACTGTTACTACAGGAAGGAGGCTATTGTCTGCATTGTTACATACAGCTTGTTGATTTGTCCCTTGGTGAGTATGATTCCCTGGGTTTCTGGTGACAGGAGCAAGGGTTTGGAAGGAGCATGCTCAGGTTTCCCCTTCTAAGTGCAGCGCAGGTCAGTCATTGCCACATAGCAACATTTTTCAGGAAAAAAAACAGATACGCTGTTGAGGATTCTTTTTATCAAAATCAGTTGTTAAACATTAGAAGATGTACTGTTAATTAGAGTATTGAGAGTGTGGTATGTCATGAAGTGAATATGAATCTGTTGGTTTGGGCAGATTGGCAAATGTCGTGGGGAATCTGCTGATCTGCTGTAGGGTCTCCAGGTGGCTGGGATTGGGAATGTGTCTGAGCCACCTAATGTACTCTCAGCCTCCTCCCTGTCAGGGTGAGAGGGGTAGGAGCAAACCACAAGCTGAATATCTTGGCCAGAGGGTTGGGACGTGGCTTTCGGGTAGATTGCACTGTAATGCAAGAGCAACATAAAAGCGAGAGTGCCTGTGTTTCTGAAATACTTGCTGCTTACAGGGTGAAGACTTAGGCTTTTCACTGTCATGTTTGTTGGCCTGTGTGCCATCTGGTAGCATCTACAAAGCAATAAAGTGTTGTGTGTTATGTAAGGATCCCTGTGTGTGCCTTTCTCCAACAGAAGTCCAAAGCTTTCGAGTATAATGAATCAGAGAGGCCAAAAACAATCTAATTTTAACAGCTGATTACTCCAAGCCATTGCCTGCATCAAGGAAGCATTGTTAAAAACAGCATTCTCATATGGACTGTAGAGCAATGTAAATTCCCTCCCCCCCTCCGTTATGTTTGTTCTGCACTGCTCCAGCTGACTTTGGGATACTCTGGTTAGCAGAGCTTCAGGGTATGTTCCTGACTGGTTCAATGTTTTTTCTTGGTCTGTAGCAGTGCTCAGGCAGAACCTCTTCTTGCAAAGAGGAGTTTGGTCATTAACTTCGGAGTTCTCAATCCAGCAAACTCCACCTAAACAGAAACCCTGTGATAGGTAAGTTGCAAACATCAGATAATGACACTTGATCAGCAGCTGTAGCCTCGCAGAGGAGTGGGACTTAGTTACTGACTTTCTAGGAATGCAAGTGCCTTCTCTACATTCAGAGTGCAGTTTGGGAGAATGACTTATTCTTGCTTCTGGAAATCCTGAAGGCAGGTGTGGTCCGGAGTGTTTCAACAAGATGAAGGATATGATGATTTTGGTAAACAGCTATTACCAACACTAAGAGTCTGTTTTCTCTGGAAAGGAAGCCCCTGATGAGTTGTATCATAGACTGTTATGAAACTGACATTTGCATAAATTGTTGATGCTCACTTAGGAAGCAGAAGTGCAGGTCTGTGGTTTGCATTGATTTTGCAGTGACTTTCAAGGTTCAGTCGTTAGTTTTAGCCGGGATGGTTTGCTGTCTGCCTTCTGAAGAGATAACCCTCTGGACAAGAATTACCTGTGAAAGCTGAGGTTCATGTAGCGGAGGTGAGGGAGAGTTAAATGGAAAAGGTAGAATGGGATACCATGTCCTGGGAGAATAGAGTTGTGTTTCATTTAAAAAACTTTCTGAATATATCTGATGATGCAGTGATTTAGCATCAGGCAAAAGACCATCAGTGGGACTGATCTGGTGAACCAGTGTTTTTTTTCATCCGTCTTTCCTTTTAGAAACAACAAAAGGAATATTTCAGAGAGAGGTTTGTGAGGGGAATGAGATGTGGGGATGAGAGCTAATGGCCTTGTCCTGCTCCGCGCCTGCCCAGTCATCCCTGTCCTGCTGAGATACATTGTGAAGTTTTAGAAATGTTTGGAAATTCAAGTCGAAGACTTCTTGTTTAAGTGTAGGAAAATCTGGTGATGAAAGGAAAGAAAGAGTCATAAGATTTTCTAGACAATTGTTTATTGTTTTAGTAATATTTCTAGAGTTTTGAAAATTGTCATGCTTCCTCAGGGACTTAATGTAGGAAAGTGTAAGTTAACTTTACTGCACAAATAATCTTTTTTCTTTGCTTGTTTTTTTTAGGATTTCAAAAGCTTCTGCATTGTACTTCTTAAATTCTGACACCAGTTTCCTTCTGGATGTGGTACTAAACGTAACTGATGTTTTCCAGCCAATTCAGCATCATTTCTATATAGTTAAGCATAAACTTCTGAGCAGTGAAGAATGTTTGATTTACTAAGAAAACTTTGAATCGGAGAATGCTCTTTGAGAAAGACATGAATTTAACCCTACTTTCATCACCTGTTGATCTGTACTCACTATTTCTCTTCCTGCCGTGTACATGGAAGTAGTGTGGTGCATTCAGTCCATATCAGTGGGACACCTTCACCTCTCCGAGTGTGGGAATTTCTGGTGATTTTATTTATTTATTCAGCATATCAGTGACGTAACAGTCTTAGTAAGTAGCTTCCAACTGACACAGGTTTAGTTTTTGTCAGGCATGTGCCATTTTTAGCAGGAAATATGAATTTCCATTGCAGTTTCCTTTCTCAACTAGCATTGTATGTGCTTCTTGCCATCTGTCACATCTGTGTCTTGATGTGCACAGAGGGGTGATGCCCAGTCATCTGGTGAAGGTTGCAAAATACAATTAGGAGGTGCATTCCACGCTGCTCCTTTTCATCTCTTGTGACAATGTTGTGCCCTAGAAATCTGCCTTGAAAGCATTATTGTCTTGATGGCAAGCATTGGTCCTTTGCCAGTAGAAATAAATGATCTTGGTCCACACAAAACTTCATTCAGTAGCATATTTCCATGGGGGACATTCCTTGACATTCTCTGCAGTAAGAGGATAATCTGATAGATGGAAACCAGAATAGATTCTTTCACCATTGCAGTATTGATGCTCATGACTGGAGATGTGAATTGTTGCCAGTGTCTCTAAAACCTCCAGACAATCTTTTCACCTCTTTTGCTTTCTGCTGCTGCCTATTTTTAACTTGAGGCACAACCTAAGTAACTGTAGCATGGCAACCCGCTCTTAGGAGGCGGTACCTTGTCCTGGAGACTCATGAGGAGTGTTGTGTAAGCACATGCTGTAGCTGTGTGCAGGGCAGCGTTTCATGCACACTGTGTCTGTCACCAAAGTTTTATTCAGTGAGTGCGAGATGCAATATCAAAGCCAGAAAGTGTTTAAAACTGTGCCTCCCATCCCATTCCTCAACATGGTTACATATAACATTTTCGTTGCTAGCAATATTTTACATTCTTTGTCTTTTGCTACCGGATGACCTGCTGTCTTTCATACTTACACCAAGCAGTTCACCTCTATAACAGAGCAGTTGTGTGTAGGTTTTGAGGTCATTTTACGTTTTAAGGCAAAAATATGATATATCGTTTTATTTGAGAAATGGTCAGCAGGGAAGTATGCTAAGGTACAAGAGCAGCCTGTGATTAGCAATAACATGGAATTTGGCAATCTGTGAAGTCAAGCAGAGACATAATGTTGTCTGCAAAGTATGTTGTCCTTGTGTGTCTTTTTGGTACTGATCCAGGCTGGTGCTTGTTAGACACTGTCTGAAGCTAGTGATTTGCTTAGGGTCTTTGGCTGCTATTTTTAAGACCTTTGCACTGATCTATCTGAAACTTCCTGATGGGGTGAGAGTTGCTGACCTCTCCTTGCAGGGTGTTGAACTAGTGTACGCTGGCAGCCCCTTGCACCTGAACTTTCCAGTGCCCAAGATCTTCTCAGCAAACCTCTACTTGGGCTGGCCACAAACAGAGGGGAGTTGTGGGCTCCTCTCTGTGGCTGGGCTATTTCCAGGGGATGGTGGACTCCGCTTGCAGGCTTTTAGAACTGGTCCGTGGATGGAGAAGGGAAGGTAACTCAGCCTACCTAACCAAAAAAACAGGACAAGATAGGCTTGCAGTGCTGTCTTGAGATGACTGAGCTGACAAGGAACAGGAAAATGTTAGCTGAGGCAGGTTTACTCAGTAAACCATTCCTCAGAGATAGGCTTAGTGCTGGAGGCTATGTGGTGAGAGAGATCAGCATGGGATAATGCAGGTGCCCCTCACTGCACCATTCGCTCTGAACTGAGCCAGAGTTTTATGATCTGTGACACTTTGGGTGGCGGAGTGTGAAGGAACTGTGTGTTTTCACCTGCTCCTATTGTCCAGGGTAGATGGATGTTGGTAACATGTGGCCTGGGTCCTGAGCCTGCTTTGAAATAAGAATTGGCATGCTCTGTAAAGAATGAATGACCCTTCTGAAGAAGGAGGTTGGAGAAAGATGTTGGATTGTGTACAGGACAGCCACTGAAACTTTGGTGCAGGCAAACAGTGGAAGAGTCAATGTGGATTTGCAGGAACAGTTTTGTATCAGCTAAAGGCATTGCTGCATTGATATGGTGTGGTGGGTTTATACAGAGTCAGCTCTTCATAACAGGGTGCTGTGTCCTTTTTGATCCCTTTTGAATAGTCCAAAGGCAGATTCACGACCTATAAGCATTAGGTTTAGGTCTGCCTGTGCAGCTGTGATAGCCCTGCCCAAATCCTTTCTTGGTTTTCCCTTGAATATTAAGTAATTCGAATTACTTACAGAGTCGAAGGGGGAAGGGGCTAAAACCAGGCACGCCGGTGAAGACCTAAGGGAAGGTACGCTAGAATCAGAGGGGCTGGGTGCCAGTGAGGTCCTTCGGGCAGATCCACAAGGTGCTGAGTGTAAGGAGACGCACCTGAAGTGCTTCTACACGAACGCACGCAGTATGAGGAATAAAATGGATGAGCTAGAAGTCCTGGCCCAGTCCTGCAACTACGATATCATCGGCATAAGCGAAACCTGGTGGGATGAGTCCTGTGACTGGGGTGTTGCGATAGATGGTTACAGGCTCTTCAGGAGGGACAGGCAGGGTAGGCGAGGTGGTGGGGTGGCGATATATGTGAAGCAGGGGCTGGACTGTGTGGAACTTCAGGTCGGCGATGGCAAAGTTGAGAGCCTCTGGGTAAGGATCAAGGGACGAACGAATAAAGGGGATGTCGTTGTGGGAGTCTATTACAGACTGCCTGGCCAGGACGATAGCGCCGATAAATTATTCTTTACAGAACTAAGAGAGGCCTCGAGATTAACTCCCCTTGTCCTTATGGGGGACTTCAACTTGCCAGACGTTAACTGGGAGTGCCACACGGCTGACACGAGCAAGTCCAGGAGGTTCATGAAGCACCTAGATGATAACTTCTTGGTGCAGGTGCTAACGGAGCCAACTAGGAAAGGTGCCCTCCTAGACCTGTTGCTAGAAAACAGAGAGGGTCTGGTGGGAGATGTGGTGATTGGTGGCCGCCTTGGTCAAAGCGACCATGAAGTGGTTGAGTTCAAAATTTACGGTGACAGAAGGAAAAGTGCCACCAAAACCTCATCCCTAGATATGGGGAAAGCGGACTTCAGGCTGCTCAGGGAACTAGTCAGCAAGGTCCCCTGGGAAACTGCTCTTGAAGGCCTCGATGTCCACCAGTGCTGGTCATTCTTTAAACGATGCCTCCTAGAAGCACAAGATCAAGCAATTCCTAAATATCGCAAGTCAGGCAGGTGGGGCAGGAGGCCGGCATGGCTGACCAGGAACATTCTAATGGAGATCAGGCGGAAACAGAGAGTGTTTCGCTACTGGAAGGAGGGCCAGGTGTCATGGAAAGAATACAGGGATGCTGTTCGTGTTTGTAGGCAGAAAATTCGTGTGGCCAAAGCACACCTAGAGTTGAAGCTGGCTGTGTCTGTGAGAGAAAATAAAAAGGGCTTTTTCAGATATGTGAATGGAAAAAGGAGAACTAAAGAATACATAGGGCCGCTCCTTGATAGGGAAGGTCTCCTCACAGACAATGACACAGGCAAAGCAGAGACGCTTAACGCCTTCTTTGCCTCTGTCTTCAATGCCGATGATGGGCTTCGGGACCCAGGGTGCCCTGAGCTAGAGGACCGGGACGGTGGGGATGACAAACTCCCAACCGACCCTGAACGTGTGCGGGATTTGCTACTCCACCTGGATCCCTACAAGTCCATGGGTCCGGATGGGATTCATCCCCGGGTGCTGAAAGAGCTGGCGGACGTCATCGCGGAACCTCTCTCAATTATTTTTCAACGATCCTGGGAATTTGGAGAGGTCCCGGTAGACTGGAAGCTGGCAAATGTTGTGCCGATTTACAAGAAGGGTCAGAAAGAAGACCCTAGCAATTACAGGCCTGTCAGTCTCA
Source organism: Anser cygnoides (assembly GCF_040182565.1). Lineage (NCBI taxonomy): Eukaryota > Metazoa > Chordata > Aves > Anseriformes > Anatidae > Anser > Anser cygnoides. The sequence continues at coordinate 108,822 of NC_089891.1, read as the reverse complement.
CGTCAGTGCCTGGTAAAATCATGGAGAAGATGGTTCTCGAACTTATTGAGGTGCACCTGGGGGACAAAGCAGTCATTGGTCCCAGCCAGCATGGGTTTGTGAAGGGCAGGTCCTGCCTAACTAACCTGATTTCCTTTTATGATAAGATCACCCGTATGATGGACCAAGGGAAACCAGCTGATGTGATTTTTTTGGACTTCAGCAAGGCTTTTGACACGGTTTCCCATAGGATCCTACTGGACAAAATGTCCACCATACAGCTAAATAAAAACATCATACGATGGGTGAGCAATTGGCTAACGGGCAGGGCCCAAAGGGTTATGGTAAATGGGGCTGCGTCAGGCTGGCGGGCGGTCACCAGTGGGGTCCCTCAAGGCTCCATTTTAGGGCCGGTACTTTTCAATATTTTTATAAACGATCTGGATGTAGGAATAGAAGGTATTTTGAGCAAGTTTGCTGATGACACCAAACTTGGAGGAGTTGTGGACTCGAATGAGGGTGGAAAGTCCTTGCAGAGGGATCTGGATAGGTTGGAGAGCTGGGCGATCACCAACCGCATGAAGTTCAATAAGAGCAAGTGCCGGGTCCTGCACCTGGGACGGGGAAACCCTGGCTGCACGTACAGACTGGGCGATGAGACGCTAGAGAGCAGCCTAGAAGAGAGGGATCTGGGGGTCGTGGTAGACAGCAAGTTGAATATGAGCCAGCAGTGTGCCCTGGCGGCCAGGAGGGCCAACCGTGTCCTGGGGTGCATCAAGCACGGCATCGCTAGTAGGTCAAGGGAGGTGATTGTCCCGCTCTACTCTGCGCTGGTGCGGCCTCACCTCGAGTACTGTGTGCAGTTCTGGGCATCACAGTATAAAAAGGACATGAAACTGTTGGAGAGTGTACAGAGGAGGGCTACGAAGATGGTGAAAGGCCTGGAGGGGAAGACGTACGAGGAACGGCTGAGGTCACTGGGCCTGTTCAGCCTGGAGAAGAGGAGGCTGAGGGGAGACCTCATCATAGTCTACAACTTCCTCGTAAGGGGGTGTCGAGAGGCAGGAGACCTTTTCTCCATTAACACCAGTGACAGGACCCGCGGGAACGGGGTTAAGCTGAGGCAGGGGAAATTTAGGCTCGACATCAGGAGGGGGTTCTTCACAGAGAGGGTGGTTGCACACTGGAACAGGCTCCCCAGGGAAGTGGTCACTGCACCGAGCCTGTCTGAATTTAAGAAGAGATTGGACTGTGCACTTAGTCACATGGTCTGAACTTTTGGGTAGACCTGTGCGGTATCAAGAGTTGGACTTGATGATCCTTAAGGGTCCCTTCCAACTCAGGATATTCTATGATTTTATGATTCTATGATAATCCCCCCCCCCCCCCCCCCCCCCAAAAAAAAAAAAAAAAAAACAACCAGCAAACAACAGACAGTTACATTTGTGATACTTTTCCATCCCTAATTTTGGTTGATTTTTTGATTAATATACAAGTATCATTAGTGTCCAGTGAACCTGATGGTACAGTAAGAGGGCCCAGCAGGAGTTTTACAGGAGCGTTATTTAGTGACAGTGAGACCTGACTCTTGCTGGTGCTTCACTTGAAAAGGGCTTAGTTGCGTCCAGAGTTTTCTGCAGCATGTTCTGCCCTAGCTGTCACGTTCTTTGCTTACACTGTGCTTTTATCAGGCTACATTTTCTGCTGTGATAACTTAATGAGCACTTTTACATTTTTGTGCCTTTGTTTAATGTCTGCATGATGGGTTCTGTCTCAAAAATTGCTGTGCGCTTCTGTGCACTGAAGCTTAACTGATTTAAAAGTTTCTATTCCTTTCTCCAGGAGCACCACTTTTATCTGTAAAGGTTTCTGATACAGATTGAAGGGCTGTGTGCTGAAAAAATAACACCTTTTTTGTAATCCTGTAGGAAACTAACGTAACCAAAATTGCTGATGAGATTCCACCAGGGAGGTGGTGGAGTCACTGTTCATGGGGGTGTTTAAGGAAGGGTTGGACATGGTACTTAGGGACGTGATTTTGTGGCTGATACTGGTGATAGGTAGATGGTTGGATCAGATGATCTTGGAGGTTTTTACCAACCTTAATAATTTTATGATTCTATGCTATGCCAGTAGCAGTGCTTTCAGTACTCTTCTTTGTTTATATTATTTCTTGTGTTCAGAGCATGCTCAGGGTGTTTCACATCAGGCATTTTTCCACAGCTTTGTAAGAGATCTAGGAGAACTTTGTGTATGGCACTTCTGAATCAGGCAGGTTTTCCTCTTATGAAACAAGTAGTTTGTCCTTTGAGCCAACGCTAATGCTTGCTCACAGGAGCTTTCTGGGAATACTTAGCTGCTGTTTCCATGCAACAACCAATTTTTCTTCACTGACATGTTCAGTGTAGTTTTTTTGATTGGTGTGCATGTATATAATCTTTCATTTGCATATTTCTCATCAGCAGCTAAATTTTATTACCTTCTAACTCTCTTCTGCTTTCCTTTCTTACAGATAAACTGTGTGACTTTCCCCCACCCTGATGTAATGCCAGAGCAGCAGTTGCTGAAACCTTCTGAGTGGAGCTACTGTGATTATTTCTGGGTAAGTGGGCAGCCAGCCACATGCCATTTTGTCATTTTTGAGCTTCAGAAAAAGTGGAACAAATAGCTTGATTTCTGGTACAACGTGAAGGAGAATTTGGGCTGAACTGCAGCGTGCTAGGGCAGTGCAAGGGAGACTGAAGAAGCCAGTGAAGATCACATGGAAGCCATTTAACCAGGCTCAGACATGTGGACAGTTATTTGAAGAGTGTCCAGAAAGGCAGCATGAGCTGTCAGGAGATAGTTTTGGTCGGGAAATGGGTAGTATGTACGGCAAACCTACACATCTCAAAATACCTCAGCCAAAAGAGCTGTGCAGCAGGAGGGGGGATGACGGACAGGGAACATTATTTCATTGTTTTCAGAGCACAACAGCTATGAATGCACATGGAGGCTAGAGGTATCCCATTTACAAATTCTATGCAAAATTTTTAAGCTCCATCTAACTGGATGTGGAGGCAGATGATAAATTACTTTTTTAAAGGATGAGATGTGTTGTGTGTATGTGCCAAGGTTTTGGTAGTGGCCGGACTGCAGGGCTGGCCTCTGTGAGAAGAGACCAGAAGCTGCCCCTGTGTTAGGTAAGAGCCAGTTCATGAACTTTTTTATGAATTTTGCATGTGTTTTCAGTTATCAGTCACTGTAGTGTTTCCATTGCTTAAAAAAATCGGTTTCAATTTTGAAACAGTGTAGTTATAACTGCAGCAACATTCCCCTTGTAAGTGCTCAGTGTTGTGTGAGGCATGCACAGCAGATTATGACTAATGGCAGTAACTTGCTAAAATACACTAGCATGCTTTACAAATGGTCACGTAACCAAATCATTAAGTGCTTCTTCAGTTTCTTCCAGTGTTCTGATCCCAATAAGCAACAAAGTTAGAAATGGCTTATAAGCTGATTTTTTGTGTCTTTCAGAAGATACCACCCTGCTTGGTTCTTTCCATTTAAGTTTGATAACTGCTTCGTTGCTTGGTTTAGTTCAAATCCTACCCTCAGTGGAACTCGAGTGAAAGTTGCCTTTCTTCTTTATCCTCCCATAAATCTGCTCCCAAGTCTTTCTTTTCAATCAGCCTTGTGATCCATGATCTGGCCATGACTTGCCTTCCTTCAGTCTACTCCATTCTTCCAGTCTCAGGCTTGTAACAGTGTGTTGCCCAGTGCCTGGTGTTGTGGCCATACATCCTAAAGTCTCATGCTTTGACTAATGTGGCTTTTTTCTTGGTGCAAATATACAGTGCCCAAAGGTATTGGAGCAAAAAATGTAATCCTCGCAGAAGTGTTCTGGGGGTCTGTTAGAAGAGGGTGGAAATGAAATTCTGAAATATGGAAAAACGGAGATAGGAGACAGTTAGTCCTTGCAGCAGTGCTGAAGTTGGTGGAGCAAGGAATTAAAAGGGCCATGTACGGGGAAAAAAAAAAACAACACGGTGAAAGATGGGATGGACTGTGGTAAGCTATTGAACAAGTTAGTGTTTTGCCTTGCTTTACAGCAAATCTGTGCAGACTTGGTGTTGTTTTTTTGTGTGTTTTGAGTGCAAATTGGCATAGAATTTTACAGTCTATTATAGGTAACTTAAGACTGCATTACCCCTGAATTGGGCAGCAGAGTCCTCCCCTTTCCTGTGTCAGTTCCCTTGTACTGGCTCCAGAACCCATTTTTAATTTGCAGGGTGTTGAGTTGTCAGGGCTTATGCTTGCCAGAGTCAGCCCAGGAGAATTAGCAGGTATGAAAGGCCATGGGCAGAAGGGAAGGCAATACTGCTGCTTTGGCCACCACAGCCTTAAAATAACTAGCTAGCTTAAAATAACTGTAAAACCTCTTTTTTTTTTTTTTTTTTTTTTTTAAGGGGGAATTAGAGGAGAGGGAAGGAGAAAGTATTGGAATATTCCTCCAAGAGGGACTGAGGCGTTGTGATGAGAATTTTTGTCACAGGAGGTCCTTTCTGCAAAAGGCTCTTCAGACACCACTGCTGTGTGCTCCTACTCCTCAGAGAGAAGTCAGATTGCCACTGGGAACTGTGTGTCTGTGCTTTTGTGCCCCATATCTTTTGTCTGAGCTTCCTTTTTCCTTCCAGGCTGATAAGAAGGATTCACAAGGGAACAATACAGTGTCGGGATTTGAAATTCTTCTTCAAAAACAACTTAAAGGGAAACAAACACAGAAGGAAATGGCAGAGTTTGTTCGAGAAAGGTAATTAGCACTTTGCTATCAAATTGACTATTTCTGGCAATGTTTTTTTCATAATGTGGATATTCTTCATATACATCAGTCACAGAGCTTAAACTGGTAAAACTGTAAAAGTTATGCTACCAATTCATAAAGCACATAAAACACTAATGTCTATCAACACATTTATGGGCTGAGGCCTACTGTAAGAAGTTCAACAAGGCCAAGTGCCAAGTCCTGCACGTGTGGCACGACAACCCCAAGCAGTGTTACAGGCTGGGAGATGAGTGGTTAGAAAGCTGCCTGGCAGAGAAGGACGTGGGAGTATTGGTTGATGGTCGGCTGAATATGAGCCAGCAGTGTGCTCAGGTGGCCAAGAAGGCCAACAGCATCCTGGCTTGTATAAGAAGCAGTGTGGCCAGCAGGTCTAGGGAGGTGATTGTCCCCCTGTACTCGGCTCTGGTGAGGTCGCACCTTGAGTGCTGTGTTCAGCTTTGGGCCCCTCACTACAAGAAGGACACAGAGGTGCTCGAGTGAGTCCAGAGAAGGGCAACGAAGCTGGTGAAGGGTCTAGAGAACAAGTCTTACGAGGAGCGGCTGAGGGAGCTGGGATTGCTTAACCTGGAGAAGAGGAAGCTCAGGGGTGACCTTATCACTCTCTATAGGTACCTTAAAGGAGGCTGTAAAGAGGTGGGGGTTGGTCTATTCTCCCATGTGCCTGGTGGTAGGACGAGGAGGAATGGGCTAAAGTTGTGCCAGGGGAGGTTTAGGTTGGATATTAGGAAAAACTTCTTTACTGAAAGGGTTGTTAGGCATTGGAATGGGCTGCACGGGGAAGTGGTTGAGTCACCATCCCTGGAGGTCTTTAAAAGACATTTAGATGTAGCCCTTAGTGATATGGTTTAGTGGAGGACTTGTTAGTGTTAGGTCAGAGGTTGGACTGGGTGATCTTGGAGGTCTCTTCCAACCTAGATGATTCTGTGATTCTGTGAACACTGTGTCTTCCCCAGCTCTCACTTGTGTCTCAGCTGTCTCAGTCATACTGCATATAGTCCTTCCATTTAGATGGAGGGAACAAAGAAAATGAAAGCTGCAGAGTTGAGAGTAAACCAGGATATGGGAAAAACAGAGTAGAGGTGATACTTAGAAATAAAATATTTTGTCTAAAAAATAGAGAAGCACCAGTGATGAGTGGAGTTCTTCAGGGGTCAGTACTGGGTTGCAGTTTAACATCTTTGTAGGTGACATAACCAATGGGATTAAGTGCACCCTCAGCATGTTTGCCGATGACACCAATCTGTGCGGTACAGTCAACATGCTAGAGAGAAGGGTTGCCCTTCAGAAGGACCTGGACAAGCTTGAGAGCTGGGCCTGCATGAACTTCATGCAGTTCAACAAGGCCAAGTGCAAGATCCTGCACCTGGGTTGGGGCAATTCCAAGCACAAATACAGGCTGGGTAGAGAATGGACTGAGAGCAGCCCTGAGGAGAAGGGTCTGGGGATGTTGGTGGGTGAGAAGTTCAACGTGAGCTGGCAGCGTGCTCTTGCAGCCCAGAAAGCCAACCATATCCTGGGCTGCATCAAAAGCAGCATGGCCAGGAGGTCAAGGGAGATGATTCTGCCCCTCTACTCTGCTCTTGTAAGACCCTACCTAGAGTGCTGCGTTCAGCTCTGGGGCTCCCAACATAAGAACATGAAGCTGTTGGATCAAGTCCAGAGGAAGGCCACGAAGATCAGGAGGAGGCCGGAGAACCTCTCCTGTGTGTGAGCACACAATGTACTTAAAAAAAAAAAAAAAAAAGAAAAAAGGCGCAGCTGGAACTAATAAAGTTAAGACAATATGGATCAAAATGCACTTAGAAATTGTGATGCTTCTGACTACACAGGAGTGAAATTCTGAAAGCTTTTGAACAAGTTCGTGGAAACAAGAAACTATTTTTTCCTGTGTGAAACTAGAATAATTTTATAACAACCGTGGGACTTCCCAGAGACAGGATCACGGTGTTCAGGACTCCCTGTATATCCGTTGTGTTGGTGTTTCACAGTAATCACAATGCAGTGTTTGGAAGGTAGGCATTTTGGTCAAGTTCAGGAAGCATTTTTTTCCCTTTTTGAGGTATACTTTTGTCTTGTGTTTGTCTTTTGCTGAAGCTAAGGTGCTCAAGATGTTTTTGCCGCAAAAGGTGAAGGGACACCAGGCTGAGGGTCATTTTTGGCTGGGGTTGTTGAACAGTAGCCTTTTTACTGTGATTTGAAGAACTACTGACTCCAACAACTTGTTCCTTCCTGCTTGTCAAGGCAGCCTGTCCTTTCAGTAGTGCCAAATGACAAATTTGTTTATGCCCTGAGATTTCAGTCCTTCATTTAGTTTAGCCACACAGTTATGCCTTTTTTTTTTTCGTATAAATGAAATGTTGGTTGTGCTTGGGAGGAATATTAAATAATCTACACTTCAGGTAGTTTATGTGCTTGTTGAGGATTTCTCATGCTCACGTGTCAGTACTAAGTAATTCTCTGGAGATTCAGAAGGTGCTTCCCCCTTTGCCCCAGAGTGAGATTGATGGGACTTCTGGAGGCTTTTGCTTCCCTTAGTAATGGGCTGTTGCCCGTTCCAGGCTCCACAGGGAATAAATATTTCTTAGAAAGTGCCCACCTTTGCAGGGAGCTAGATGCCCTTCATCTCTCATAGCTTTCCTCTGGCACATTGCAACTGTATTTATTGGTGTTGGTACAACAGATGCAGGAAGCAGCATTGGTGGGGTGGGGTGAGGGAGAGCTGCAGGCTGGAACAGGGCAGCTGGGGACCAGGCTCGGGGATCAACCAGCTTGGAAACAAGGTCATTCTTAGGGGTTCTTTCAGTACCTGAAGGGTAGTACAAGAAAGCTGGAGAAGGACTTCTTACCAGGGAGTGTAGTGATATAGAACAACGAGTAATGGCTTTAAACTAAAAGAGGGTAGATTTAGATTAGATATTAAGAAGAAATTTTTCACAATGAGGGTGTTGAGGCACTGGAACAGGTTGCCCAGAGAAGCTGTGGATGCCACATCCCTGGAAGTATATAAGGCCAGGTTGGATGGGGCTTCGAGCAACCTGGTGTAGTGGCAGGTGTCCCTGCCCATGGCTGCTGGGTTTGGAACTTGATGATCTTTAAGGTCCCTTACAGCCTAAACCATTCTATGTTTTGATGCAAAATTAGTGGATTTTGTTTGTTTGTTTGTTTTTTAAATGGATGTTTTCTTTCGTGAGGTGTTTTAAATGAATGTGAGAAAAGTACTGGCAGATAGTCACGTGGGTGAGGGGAGACAAGCAGTGTTGAGGCTTGGTTACTGTGTTGCTGCTGGCAGACCTGACTTGTTCTGCTAGTTCTTCAGCCAGACCAAAGACCTGTGGATGTTGACCAAGGTTTGGGCAGTTAGTCATTGACAGAGACTGTGAACTGATACCTCTGAGTGACAGAGGCGATTTCTGTGTCATGTTCTTGTAGAATTGGCCTTGAGCTGCTGGCTGGTTTTGTTCTCACAGGATGAGGAGTAAAAGACTCAATGTGCTGGGTGAGGTCAGTAGTAGTGCTGTGCTGTAATGCTGCAGAGAGCGGGTAAATACCTTAGGCCTCAGCCAGCTGCATCTTGGGATAACATTCAGACCATATTTTCATCATCCCAGAGTATCAGACACATCTTAGCTGGCCAGAGGGACTCTTCTTGTCTTGAATGTATTATGCGTAGCAGTGTTTGTTTGACTAGCTACTGCAGAATGGTATGCCAAAAATATCCCACCTTCTGTTTCCCTTTTCCTCTGTCTATTTGTAGCTCAGCACAGAATCAGGAACTGTTCCTGATTGGTTGCCACACTGCTCACTGTCAGAGATGCTAAACAGAGCAAACTTTTTTTGAAAATCAGAAAGCAGTTCTCACTAGTTAGGAGAACCTTGCAAATGTTTGACTCAGCAAAAATGTCAGGGGAGCTTGAGCTGGGTTTCAAGCAAGATGCACATCACCTCTGAACCAGTGGCTGTTCTTCCCCTCCCTGCTGTGCAATAAGCATTTACCCCCATTACCTCACTCAACATCTACTCTAGTTCTTCTCCCTGCAGCCAATCCCATAGCAGTCACGTGCCAACAGCTACTGTCTTTGTCACCCCCACTGCTGGCAAGCTCAGCTCCTCTTACTGGAATGATGATGCTGAGTGAATGCAGAGAAGGACCAGGATCCTGCTGCAGCTACGGTTGGGATAGTTGAAGGGCGGGGGCTGCAATCCTGCACGTAGTATGCAGAAGCCTCTGCCATGTCTTCACCAGCTTTGTCATCTGAAACAGGGAGAAGGAAACATTCTGTGTTCCTAGGGAAGGTGCGGTCCAGCACCCCAGATTCAGGGACCATGGGGAACATGGAGTAGCCATTTATGTGCTGAATACTCGATGCCATGTCTCCACTTGGTTTCCTCCTCTTTAATCAGGTAGAGTTGATCTCTATCCTTTTCTGCTGGTGAATTTCTGAATATTTGTTCATCCTTACCCTCCCTAGGTCACATCTTTATTCTCGTGGGAGACCAGCCTCCAGTGGTTGAGTCTAGCCTGATTATCAGTGATGTGGCATTGCTCACATAAAATTTTTCTGTATAGCTGCATTCCCTCATCTTTGCTTCAATGATGTGTAACCTCAGGTTTAGCAGCACACCGAAACACATGCTTTGCAAGTGAGCCCAGTTTTGCAGACAGTCCGTGTTATACAGTGGAAGCACTTGCTCCTTGTTGTTTGCACTCCAGAACTGTAGATTTTTCTCTTTTTATCATGTATGCTGTCCTGCATATATCCATGCTCTTGCTGCTGTATTTTTAGCGTATGAAAGGGGGAGAGAGGGATCCTAAGACTAGTGCTGAAGACTGCAAGGAAAATTCCTGTTACAAGATTCCTTGAAATGCAGAGATTTTCCTTAAATTATGTGTGTGGGTTTCTGCATTAATGCTTGCTTACTGCTGTCTTTGTATTTTCTCTCTCTCTGTGTAGGATAAAGATTGAGGAGGAATATGCTAAAAATCTGTCCAAACTGTCTCAGAATTCCTTGGCTGCTCAGGAAGAAGGGTAAGTTTGTCTCTGTGACTTTTGTAGAAGACAAGAATTTCTAACATAAGTCATTCCTCCCACACAGGTACATGCATTTTTCCTGAGCTCTCCTATTCAGTAGAGGTATATCTAGCGTAGCATCCCGTGTGTGTTGGGGAAGACAGAATTGTTTTGGAGTATTTTTCTTTTGAAGATACTCATGGTAAATTTTTAGGAATACCTATATAGAACCTTGCATTTCCACTGGTGTGTTTAATGCTATCCTTGTTTAAACCAGCAGTCGTTCCTCTAGGGATTAGCATGTGTACATGCTAAATTAATTTGGATATGGAGGAGTATATGTAATATATAAATATACATACTGCTGAAAGCATGTTCACTGCAGAAAATGGAAGGATCAAAGAGGCCTTGGTGAGGAATACAGTGGGATGTCTCTGGCACCAGTGCTCCTTTCACTAACAAAGGCTGAAGAACAAACCACAGTGTAACTTCGGAAGTTATTGAGAAGATAATAGACAATGCATTTTGGCTGGATTGCAATTCTTTGGTAATAATGAAAAAACGATAGTACTCCTGAAGGATTAAAATAGTTAGCTGTGTCTATTCCAATGTAAGCCCTCTCAGTACTGAAAGCCAAGGCTGGAAATAACTATGCTCACCCTAGTTCAGACACAGCGTGTTTCTTCTGGGAGTGAGGCTTCATGGCTTGTTTGCTCTGCTTCCAATAGCCAAGGACAAAAAAGAAAAGAGGCCAGCCAGGGTGGTACTCGTTTAAGCATCTCCACTGACCATGGTTTCTGTTCTTTCTCTTTTAGGGGCAGGTGTCAGCCGGCTCCTAACAAAGCTAACACTGCTTTCTTCCACATCCTCCTCGTACTATCTACTACCCTCAACAGGAGAGAGGTGGAAGGCCTGAGAAAGCAGAAGGGGGAGAAGAAGCAGGAGACAGGAGATGAAAAGAGAGAGGGAATGAGAACTGAAGCTTAGAAATGTTAAAGTAGGGAATTGAAGGGGGTGAGGAGCAGAGCACCCCTGGCAGTGCTCAGAGCTCCCTTTAGATGTACAGGGAGCCAGGAACACCGCTTGGTGGTGCTCTGCCTGGAAGGGTGGCAAGATGAGGGAATGGAAACAAGTCCTCCTGGAATTTCTCCTCTTGGTGCTGTGCTGGCCATCATGGTTAGGTCCAGAAAGAGGTTAGTGAGAAGATCCTGGGAATTGGTGAGACCCAGAAAGGGGAAAATTTCCATTTAAAAAAGTGAGGTAGGAATACCAGCAAACAAGAGGACTTGAAGGAGTCAAACATGGGACTTAAACCCAGCATTCTCAAAATACACGTTTACCAGGGTCTCCCTCTCATTCTTGAAAAGGTGTGAGTCAGGGGACCTCATGAACTGCTCTGTGAACGCAACAGTTTCTGCTGCTGTAATACTCCACAGAGCATTTTTTACCTTTGCTGTCCAGCCATCTGTGGAATTAACTGTGGAATTAACTTAAAATATGGGCTCTATTCCAGGATCCTCTACCCTCCTCTGGTGGTAATAGCACCCACCATCGTTTATGTGAATGGGACATGAGGGTGAGGAGTAGGGTTGATCTGTGTTGGTGTGATCGTTCCGGCCAGGCTGCTGTGAGTATAGTGCTGTTGCATAGGCACGTAAAGCAATAAAATCCACAGTCATTTAACTCATTGTAGTTGCTTAAGAGACAGAAGATGCTTAGCATGCTGAAATGCCTTCTTTATTTTAATAGATGAACTACCATCATGCAGCTCAAATACCTAATACCAGTAACAAATAGACAATGGGAGGGGACTTCGGGATTTAACTAGGGAAGGAGAAGAGTTGGGAGTACTTACCTAAGTGAAGCATTCTCAGAGTGTTCAGCTGCAATGGACACCATGCTAGACTCAACTTAGAGGAGGAACAATGACAGAGATTACAGATCATTAATTTGAAATTTCTGATGAAACATTTTTTTAGGCTACAAAGAAGAGGCAAATATGACTGTCTCTGGAAAGAGGTTTATGGGATAGAGAGGAGATGGGAGATTGTAGATCAGTTGGCTTTATATAACCTCAAGAAAATGATTGAATAAGCAGTCAAGCTTTCTAGAAGCACTTAATGGAAAACAAAATGATGAGCAATTATTTTGGATGGATACAGAAGAAACTGTGCCAAAGCAACCTAAGTCCCTTTAGTGACAGAATAACAGGCCATGTGGAAGAAGGAGTCAGCATCATAGCTCTTAATTTAGTGTAGCTTTTGACAATGGGAGATTCTTGTAGGCAGGCAAGAAAAATGTGGGCTAAATAAAGGCTGAGGTGCAAAACTAGGTATGAAATCCTACTTGCTACTTACAAACAGAAAGTAGCTGTGGAGTGAGAGACCACAAGGTTTGTCCCAAGCCCAGATTCTTTTTTCCATATTTTCATTAATGACCTATCATAGAAGAAAGAATGGGTTTATTGAAATCAGAGATGATGAGACAAAGCTACGAGGGACGATGTAAAATTTGAAGAAAAGATTGCAGTTCAGAGTAATTTTGAAAAACTAGAGAAATTAACTGAGAGAAATTGAGATGCATTTCAGTAAGGACAAAGTACCAAGTTTTTATACTTTCACATGATGTGAAAGATACAGTTACATAACAGTTTGTGGGAGAAGGATCTGGTTATAGTGAATCACAAGCTTATTCATCAACAGCTTCATGCTGTTGTCTGAAAAAGAAATCATATTGAGATATGCAAAAGAAAGAGTGTCTCATAGAAAATATTTTATTACCAATTTAGCAACTGGAAGACCTCTGCTGGAAGTCAATGTATTTTTTGTTATGACACATTAAGAGGAATCTAGGCTGCTGGAGATGGTCTAGAGGACCATCGTCTGGAAAATAACTTGTCTGAAGGAAAAAGAAGGTGGAGAGAGAGACCCAATAGTTTTCAAATACTTCTTCACAGAGAAGTAATATAACCAGTTCATCAAATCTAAGATATAAAACAGAAGAGGCAATGGAAAAACTGCATTAGTGAAGATCTTAGGTCTTTTCCAACCTTAATGATTCTGTGATTCTATCTATGTTAAGTATTAAAAAATAGAAATCTTGTTGTGGCAAGGATAAGATAGTGGAGTATCTTGCTTAAAGAGACTGGCATCTCTGTAACTCATTACGAACAGTGTTTTCAGAGATCTTCCACATACAGTCCAAATACAATTCTTCCTTGGTCACAGAGATCAGTTATCTTCTCAGATTTCTGCTTTCACTTTTCCATGATTTTGCAGAGCATGATATGCTACAAAGCTTTGGTATGTCATATGAAGCTGTATGATTAGTCTTGCTGGGACGATATACAGAAAACAGGACACTGATCGTTGTTGCACTGTGGTTTTTTTCAGCACACTGGGAGAGGCTTGGGCTCAGCTAAAGAAGAGTCTTGCTGATGAAGCAGAGGTTCATCTCAAATTTTCTTCTAAGGTAAGTAATTAGTTCTTCCTTTTGCAAAAATCTTTGCCCTGTAATTGATACGTGTGTCCCCTTCAGTGGGTGTTTCTCTAGTAGGGAAAATACTTAATGCATATGGTACAAATTCTGAAGAACTAAAAAGCTGGTGAATGAGCTTTTTGAAACTGTCCATTTTTTCCTGTCAAAATCGTAGCTCATTTAATCCACCTGATAAGTAAGCTAAAACACTTCTAGCCTTAGTTTTTCATTAAAAGAAAAAAAAAGATTCTAAACGTTATTCACTTAGATATCAAAGTTCCAGCCTGTTTAAGTAAAATTTCCTAGAGCTTGTACAGATTACTTCTGTAGAGGGAGAAATTTAAAAAAAAAAAAAAAAAATTGGTTTCTCACAAGAATCTATTGCACCTGTCTGCAAGGAAGAGAAGCAGGATTCTGACTTCATGTTATTAGTGTTTCTGAAAACTGTGGTGAGAATTTAAACTTAGTGTTATTTTTAGATCTTCTTTCAAATGATGCCCAGGGAGATTTCTTGTACAAATTATTGTATTTCATCTGTTTTTTTTTCTACCATGTGACATATTCTTGCATCATGTTACATTGTGTTAACCTCTGTGGGTGATCATGTTCAATATCGATGCAGATATCTAAGCACAACAGCCATGTTCTGGAGGAAAATTATAGCTCTGCAGTGTTTGTAAGCGATTATGCAGATGTTACTCAGGCAACCAGCTGCTGCTGGTAATCCACTGCTCTGCTTCAAACTTCTACTTCAAGGTTGTAATTAGTGAAATACTTTTTGCTTCCTGTTGGCCTACTGAATTGATTTCCAATGGGAAGAAGTGTACCCTCGGTGTTGTGTGCATGTTTCTGCTTAAGTCTCTCCCATAGTGGTGCAGAGATATAAGGTCTCTGCCCTATACCTGATAACTTCTTTTAGCAAACGTTTTGAGATTTCAAGTTCTTCGTAGCATCTTAGCCATTTAGTGATAAGTAGATGTCAATTTTGTCTATATACAATAAGGCTTTAATTCTCATCATCTTAGGAAACCAGTTCATGTTTTTTTGTTTGTTTTTCATCCACTGCATGCATTATAAAGTCTTTTAGCAAAATATTTTAACAGAAAAGAATAAATATGGTCAACTATAATGCAACACCTAAAAGCCTCAGCCAGTCTGTGTGATAGCGTATGGTATGGCTTTACAAGACAGAAGTTCAAGTAGCACAATTAATGATGCCAGAAGGAAGATGACAGCCATCACTGAAAAGCCTCTGTGACTTCCTGCACACAAAAATGGAGAAAGCTGTTTTGTTCACATTTTGAGCCTCTTGGTGATGCATTTCCCATTTTTTTAAGGATATCAAAATTTCCAGTCCCATTATAAAATGCGTGAAATAAACAAATGTCTTTATTTTTTGTTGGGCAAGGAGAGCTACCACTGAAATGTACTCCTGTTTGGTGTCTCTAGCTCTGGGGAGTTTTATGAGGGTCTTTACAGCAATGCCTGCTTAGTCAAGTCAAGTCAAGTTGCCATCTCTCTTACTGAGGATGACTGACTCATCTTGGGTTGTTTACCGAGGTTAATTCATTTATTGGTAGGGGAATCCGAAGGGCTTTCAGAGAGTTTAGCCTGTTTGAAAACAGGCATCTCTATCAATTGTGATACGTTGCCTCTGGAGTTCATAGAAACTATCCTGAACTTCTCTCTGTGCCATTTCTTACTTTCATTGAGCACTGGAAATGCTTCTGGCACAGCTGTAGGTTTGTACCTCAATATTGAGAGAGCCTTTTCACAACTTTGTGGTTCAGGATGGTGGTACAGATCTCTGTAAGCTTGTCTGGGGTCATCCTGATGAGAGTGTCATAAAAATAGCATCTAGAGTTTTCTAGTCCAGCTTCCCAGTGAGAGCTGGCCTATCACCCGCAGTGGATCAAGTCAGCTACATCTTTGTCTAGCAAAGTCTTGAATATCCCTAAGGACAGAAATTTCAAAATGTCTCTGTTCAGCCTGTTCCAGTGCCCCACTACCATTCTTGCGATACTTTTTCGTAAATGATATTCAACCTGAACCTTCCAAAGATCAATTTATGGCCATTGTCTGTTTTGTCTGTCATTGTCTGACATTGCCTGGCCCTACAAAGAAGAATTTGTCTCTTACCTTTGCAGCTGAACTTCGTGTAGTTGTAGGTGATAATAGATTACCTCGGTGCTGCTCTCCACCTGCATTATCAAGCCTAGCTTTACTAACCTCTCTAGGATGTGGTGTGAGGCCTTGGCTGTCTTTGTAGAATCTCCCCACTAAAAGGCTTTACTGAGCTTGAATGAAGGAAGTTTCCTTCTCCATTAAAATAGCACTGCAGAAAGGCTAAAAATACTTGGTTTCGGGGACTGTTTAATATTGCTCCACTGTGGGCCATGTGAGGTGATTATGGACTCACTTGTGTTGAAAGAGCCCAGCATCTGCATTGAAGGGACAATAGAAAAAAGTAGTGGGTTGCTTCTGGGGAGGTGAAATATCTTTATCCCTTCAGAGCGCATTTCGAAGAAGTCAAAGAGCAGTGGGATACAGACTCTGTCGGAGTTGAGTATTACTGACTATAAAGCCCTGATTGTAAGAGACAAGTACTTGCAGTCATGTAGGAAGTCTTCCTGAGTCCATTTCACAGTGATTTCTTGCCATTACTTCGAGGGGTTCAGCTAGGCTCCTTTATACTTAGCATAAATAAATAAAATGTATCTTTAATGCATCTGTTTAAACTGTACAAGAAATGCAGGTGTGTAACTTCAATGTGTTGAGTAACCTTACTGCAGTCAGGTTTAGCAGGTTTTACTTGTGTACTTTCTGGGAGGTAAGTTGCATCAGTTAGGTCAGAGTTGGAGCACCTCAGTACTGTGATAATTGTCTGAAGTTTGATCTTATGTCTAAGAAGAGGGATACAGTTTAACAGGGGAGGAAGACAAAATTTCTACCTTTCTGCTTCCTTCAGTAAATACTCACTTAGCAGAGCTGCCTTGTGAGGAGCTGATGTTTGCAGCAGCATCACTCCAAGTTGTCTTGGGCACAAGAAGTGTTGCAGTAAACCACTGCCTGTGTCTGCAGCATTTGTATTCTTAACTCTGTCGTGAGCTCTTCTCAGCAGAAGAGCCAGGAATTACTGCCCAGCTCCTCATTATCACCATTTCTTCTTTATGTTTTCTTTTTCAGCTTCAGAGTGAGGTAGAAAAACCCCTGCTCAACTTCAGAGAGAACTTTAAGAAAGACATGAAGAAGTGTGACCACCATATTGCAGACTTACGGAAGCAACTGGCCAGCCGCTATGCAGCAGTTGAAAAGGTGGGAATAGAACAAACTGGAGAGTTTGAGATACTGCTGTCTGGGACAGAAAAACAACTGCAAGTGGAAAGTTTCTATTTTACGATGAAAAACCACAGATTTCTGCTGAGTGCTTTCTGCAGTTGGTTATTCTTTACTGGGCTGCAGGCATAGTTTGGTGTTTTGGGAAAGTGGGTGCTGCAGACAGTGCTAATGTGTTACTGCCAAAGTAACTTTTTGTTGCATCTTCTCCTTTCCAATTTGGGATAATATATTTCTAATACATTTGATGAAAATACTCTTGGCTCATGTGCATCCAGAAGTCATATGTATTGCCCACAAAATGTTAAAGGCATTGCACTAGAACAGCAGCAGGGTCAGGCTAAAAGCTTGTATGGCTCAATATCCTCTTGTACAATGGCCAGAAGCAGATGGCCAAGGAAGGGTAGCCTTAAACCTGGCACGATAATTTGCAAACCTCCTACTTCCAGTTTTATGTGCCTCACAGCAAACAGCAGCACCCTGGTTTCAGGGACTATTTTAATATGATCATCCAGTAGTAGCTGAGGTCATGACTAAAAGAAACTTTTGTCTACAAATAGTTCTGTCTTCTCAGTAGTTGGCAGGAAACAGATACCTGTGGCTCAGCTGCCAAGACACTTACCCCAAATGGTGTGGCTGTTTGTTACAGTATCCTCAACCAGTATACTCTTGGGTATGACCTGGAGAGGAAAATGTCTCTCTCAGTTAATGCAGGAGGTTGTTTGGATTTCCATTAAGGACCAGAGTGCACATGAGAAAATTTGCTCAGGGGCAGAAGTGTGGCAGGATACACAAGATTATTAGACTGTATGTATGCACGGAATGCATTTTGCTGTAAAATTCTTAGTTATTTACCATCACATCTGCAATGAAACACAGTCCTCGGTAGGATACTGAAACGAATGAATCAGAAATAGGAGTCTAGAGAAGGAAGAAAAGAAAAATGCTGTGTCAGCAGTTTGCCTGAAGCACACAGCTTCTCACCATATTGCTTTCCTGCAGCTCCACCTTTCGACCTACCAAGCTAAGACCAATGTCTATAAGTGAATTGAAAAATTCAAGTAACACCTCAAAAGCATTGTAAGTTACAGGAAAACTCCAAGGTGCTAACAATATATAGTTATCCAAATTTAGTTTTAGATGCTGGAGAAAGAACAAATAAGACCTATTTTATAACAAGTGAAATAGTCTGGACAAAGCAATTTTTTTTTTTAAATATATTTAGGCACCCTCACCAAATGGGGTGACAGCATGCATATATGGTAATTATAATTCAGATGCTTCACTAATTTGCTGGTATAATTTCAGTAATTATACTGATAAATCAGGTTTTAAAAGCCTGAAGAACTTTAAAGTAAGGTAATTAAATTATCAGTTGTAAACAGGTCTCAGGTTATTGATTTCTATGTTATGAACTGCTGTAGTCACGAACCTGAACTAGTTTTTCTAAAATAAGTCTAAGATTACCTATTGCTAAAATTTCTGATAAATATATATTGAAACCAGAGGGTAGTTGAAAATAAATTCTACAGTGTACTTGAAATTCTTTCAACACCCACTTGCCGAGGCGACCGGCTCCGGGGCAGACGCGTGCTGCAGCGGAGCGCGGGATCGGGACAGGCAGGGCTATTTTTCGGGCATCGAGCCTACGTGAGGGAGCCGCCAGGCACCGGCAGCCCTCGTGAGGGAGGCTGACGAGGCGTAGGCGGGGCCAGCAGCGACAGCGTCAGCTCCTCCCCCCGGCCGTTCAAAGGCAGTCCTTAGGGAGCGCGAGCGACCAGGAGCGCGGCGAACAGGGCCAGCAAACAGGGAGTGACGCGGTGGGAGTGACGCGGCAGTTAGCGAGGCAGTTGGCGCAGGCAGGGCGGGCAGGGAGGGTGGAGCGCTCACACCCGCCCTTAGGGACAATTCCTCTAACGGCACTCTCCTGTCAGCTGGGCTACAATGGTCTCCACCAGGCACGGTGCCTTCTCTAGGAAGTCAGTGCACACCCAGACCGACTGCCCGTCCAAACATGCGGCAGTTCAGGTCTCCGGATGCGGGGAGTGCCTGAGCCTCTTGCTGCCATCGGCGGGAGGCAGGGAGACTGCTTGCGTGAGGTGCGAGCAGGTGGACGACCTGGTCCGCATGGTGGCGGAACTCAAGGAAGAGGTGCAGAGACTGAGGGATATCAGGGAGTGCGAGCGGGAGATAGACTGGTGGAGCAACTCCCTGCAGGACCGGAGGGAGAGGGACCAGGGTGAGACGCCCCAAAGGGGGGTGGACCCCCTGCCCTGTTGCCATCGGGCAGAGGGAGGGGACCTGCGAGTTGAGGAGGAATGGAGACAGGTCCCTGCTCGACCTCGCAGGAGATGCCCTCCCCTGCCGGCACCGCCTTCCCAGGTGCCCTTGAACAATAGGTTTGAGGCCCTGGGGCTCGAGAGACCCGTGGGTGAGGATGAGGTAGGAAGCCTACCCGGGAGGATGCCTGAGGTGAGGAAGTTGACTCCACGCCTCAGGACTGCCTCCACCAAGAAAGAAAGAAGGGTGATTGTTGTGGGCGGCTCCCTCCTCAGGGGAACGGAGGGCCCTATTTGTCGGCCTGACCCCACACATAGGGAAGTCTGCTGCCTCCCTGGGGCCAGGGTCAGAGACGTTACCAGGAAGCTTCCAAACCTGGTTCGCCCCTCTGACTATTACCCGCTTTTGATAGTCCAGGCTGGCAGCGATGATGTTGAAAAGAGAAGCCTCAGGGCCATCAAACAGGACTATAGGGGGCTGGGACGATTGGTGGAGGGAGCGGGAGTGCAGGTGGTGTTTTCGTCTATCCCTACGGGGGAAGGGAGAGGCACGGAGAGGACGCGGAAAGCTCATGTGGTTAATAGGTGGCTCAGAGGCTGGTGCCAGCATAGAAATTTTGGGTTTTTTCACCATGGGGAGCTTTACTCGGCACCCGGCCTGATGGCCCCAGACGGGTCTCTATCTCCAAGGGGAAAACGGATCCTAGGCCAGGAGCTGGCGGGGCTCATAGAGAGAGCTTTAAACTAGGTAAGAAGGGGGACGGGGCTCAAACAAGGCCTGTTGGAGCTGTGCCGGGGGAAACAATGGCTAGGCCGGGGAAGAAGGCGATGGCCCAGCTGAAGTGCATCTACACTAATGCACACAGCATGGGTAACAAACAGGAGGAGCTGGAAGCCATCGTGCAGCAGGCAGGCTACGACTTGGTTGCCATCACGGAGACGTGGTGGGACCGCTCCCACGACTGGAGTGCTGCAATGCCTGGCTATCGGCTCTTCAGGAGGGACAGGCAGCACAAAAGGGGTGGTGGCGTGGCTCTCTACATTAGAGAATCTTTTGATGTTGTGGAACTCCAGGCTGGGAATGATAAGGTTGAATCCCTGTGGGTTAGGATCCGTGGGAAGGCCGGCAAGGCTAGCATCCTGGTGGGGGTCTGCTATAGACCGCCGAACCAGGATGCGGAGACGGATGAGGAGTTTTATAGGCAACTGGCAGAAGTTGCAAAATCGTCGGCGCTTGTCCTCGTGGGGGACTTCAACTTCCCGGACATATCCTGGAAACACAACACGGCACAGAGAAAGCAGTCTAGGAGGTTTCTGGAGAGCGTGGGAGATAGCTTCCTGACGCAGCTGGTCAGTGAACCTACCAGGGGTGGTGCCCCGCTAGACCTTCTCTTCACAAACAGAGAAGGACTGGTGGGAGATGTGGTGGTCGGAAGCTGTCTGGGGCAGAGTGACCACGAAATGGTAGAGTTCTCTATTCTTGGCGAGGCCAGGAAGGGGACCAGTAAAACTGCTGTCTTGGACTTCCGGAGGGCTGACTTTGAGCTGCTCAGGACGCTGGTTGGCCGAGTCCCTTGGGAGGCGGTTCTGAAGGGCAGAGGAGTCCAGGAAGGCTGGGCGCTCCTCAAGAAGGAAATCGTGATGGCACAGGAGCGGTCCGTCCCCACGTGCCCAAAGATGAGCCGGCGTGGAAGAAGACCGGCCTGGCTCAACAGAGAGTTGCGGCTGGAGCTTAGCAGAAAAAAGAGGGTTTATAATCTTTGGAAAAAAGGGCGGGCCACTGAGGAGGACTACAAGGATGTAGCGAGGCTGTGCAGGGAGAAAATTAGAAAGGCCAAAGCTCATCTGGAGCTCAATCTGGCTACTGCCGTTAAAGACAACAAAAAATCCTTTTACAAATACATCAACGCGAAACGGAGGACTAGGGAGAATCTCCATCCTTTACTGGATGCGAGGGGAAACCTAGTTACTAAGGATGAGGAAAAGGCTGAGGTGCTTAATGCCGCCTTTGCCTCAGTCTTTAGCGGCAATACCGGTTGTTCTCCGGACACCCAGTGCCCTGAGCTGGTGGAAGGGGATGGGGAGCAGGATGTGGCCTTCGCTATCCATGAGGAAATGGTTGGCGACCTGCTACGGAGCTTGGATGTGCGCAAGTCGATGGGGCCTGATGGGATCCACCCGAGGGTACTGCGAGAACTGGCGGAGGAGCTGGCCGAGCCGCTTTCCATCATTTATCGGCAGTCCTGGCTATCGGGGGAGGTCCCGGTTGACTGGCGGCTAGCCAATGTGACGCCCATCTATAAGAAGGGCCGGAGGGCAGACCCGGGGAACTATAGGCCTGTCAGTTTGACCTCAGTGCCGGGGAAGCTCATGGAGCAGATTATCTTGAGGGTCATCACGCGGCACTTGCAGGGCAAGCAGGCGATCAGGCCCAGTCAGCATGGGTTTATGAAAGGCAGGTCCTGCTTGACGAACCTGATCTCCTTCTATGACCAAGTGACGCGCTTGGTGGATGAGGGAAAGGCTGTGGACGTGGTCTACCTTGACCTCAGTAAGGCTTTTGACACCGTTCCCCACAACATTCTCCTCAAGAAACTGGCTGCTCGTGGCTTGGACTGGCGTACGCTTCGCTGGGTTAGAAACTGGCTGGATGGCCGGGCCCAGAGAGTTGTGGTGAATGGAGTCAAATCTGGTTGGAGGCCGGTCACTAGTGGAGTCCCCCAGGGCTCGGTACTGGGGCCGGTCCTCTTTAATATCTTTATCGATGATCTGGATGAGGGCGTCCAGTGCACCCTCAGTAAGTTTGCAGATGACACCAAGCTAAGTGCGTGTGTCGATCTGCTCGAGGGCAGGAAGGCTCTGCAGGAGGATCTGGATAGGCTGGAGCGATGGGCTGAGGTCAACTGCATGAAGTTCAACAAGGCCAAGTGCCGGGTCCTGCACCTGGGCTGCAACAACCCCAAGCAGAGCTACAGGCTGGGAGATGAGTGGCTGGAAAGCTGCCTGGCCGAGAAGGACCTGGGAGTATTGGTGGATAGTCGGCTGAATATGAGCCAGCAGTGTGCTCAGGTGGCCAAGAAGGCCAACGGCATCCTGGCCTGTATAAGAAGCAGTGTGGCCAGCAGGTCGAGGGAAGTGATTGTGCCCCTGTACTCGGCTCTGGTGAGGCCGCACCTCGAGTACTGTGTTCAGTTTTGGGCCCCTCGCTACAGAAAGGACATGGACGTGCTCGAGCGAGTCCAGAGAAGGGCGACCAAGCTGGTGAGGGGTCTGGAGAACAAGTCTTACGAGGAGCGGCTGAGGGAGCTGGGCTTGTTCAGCCTGGAGAAGAGGAGGCTCAGGGGCGACCTCATCGCTCTCTACAGTTACCTGAAAGGAGGCTGTAGAGAGGTGGGGGTTGGTCTATTCTCCCACGTGCCTAGTGACAGGACGAGGGGGAATGGGCTAAAGTTGCGACAGGGGAGTTTTAGGTTGGATGTTAGGAAGTACTTCTTTACCGAAAGGGTTATTAAGCATTGGAACGGGCTGCCCAGGGAGGTGGTGGAGTCACCATCCCTGGAGGTCTTTAAAAGACGTTTAGATGTAGAGCTTAGGGATATGGTTTAGTGGAGTACTTAGTGTTAGGTCGGAGGTTGGACTCGATGATCTTGAGGTCTCTTCCAACCTAGAGAAATCTGTGAATCTGTGAATCTGTGAACAATTCAGATCCTAAGGAGAGAAGTAAGTGGAAGAAGTATCTTGGTGATACTGGTTAAGAGAGTTGGAAGAAGCTACAGCTCCCTTTTGTTCCAGAAATAATGAGAAAGTTACTAAAGAACATGACAGTCTGATGATGCTTTTTGTACAGTAAGGCAGATAGGCAGAGACCTATGGGAGAGTCCAGATGGTCAGTGAAAAATCCTAATAAGGCACTTCTTTGAACACCACATGGTGTCCTAGGAACTTGAATCCTTGTACTTGAAACTGGGTTAGAAACCTGACTTCTTACTGACACATTTGTATGAAAAAGTCATAGATGTCTGAAAGCAGTTGGAAGCTCTTTTCCTGTAAAAACATGTGATCTTCTTTAATTAATCCAAGGCCCGGAAGGCCTTGACGGAGAGACAGAAGGATCTGGAAGCAAAAACGCAGCAGTTGGAGGTGAAGCTCAGCAACAAGACAGAAGAGGAAATTAAAAAGGCAAGGCGGAAGTCCACTCAGGCAGGTGAGTACCTGTGACCAGGGGCCATCAGGAGGTAAGTGCTGCACCAGGAAAGCCACCAAGAAGATTGTGGCAGGAAAAACTGGGATAGAACTGCCTGTCCATCTGCATTGTTTTTTTTAAGATTCCAGCTATGAAGTCAATGTGAAGCATGGTATGGATATGTTTGGTTTTAAATCCTCTGAAGAGGAGAATTCTCTTCAAAGAAAAAACTAAGCCGGGTTTTTCTAAGTCAGACTTCAGAAAATGATGGATGATTTCAGTAACTGGCCAAAAAGAAGAGTGAATTATACTTGTTTTCTAAAGGTGTGCTAAGATAACAGTGTTTGCAAAACTTTAAAAGTCAGATTCAAAGAAGCTTGTAGTAGCCTGAAGTGATTTTGAGATGGAATTGGGGTACAGTAAACTTATTTAGCCTGCATACACGCTTCAGATTTCAGACAGAAACATCTCTATTGTGGCTTGATGTTGATCTTGCTGAGACAACGAGATGCCTGTCTCCTACCTGAGGTCTCTGTTTTTAAATCCCTTAGGGTTTTCCAGACATGCTTGTAACTTTTTCAGGTTGTATTTAGTTCAGTTGAAAATCTGCCAAAGGAGGACCTATTGCCATTCAGGTAGCAGACAGGTGCTTGTCCAGAATGCAGCAGACCTATAGTTTAGGCTCTCTCAAGTCAGGGTTATAAACATACAGTTGCCCATCCACAAAGAAGTGTAAGCAAACTATGGGGTGTTCTGGGATAAGATTGCTCTGCGTCGCTCCTGTTGAAGCTGGGTTAGTGTGCAACCATGAAGGCAAGTTTTATGGGTCCAGAAGGAGCAAGCAAGAAGGAGTCTGAATCTTCCTGTCAGCTAGGGCATCCAGATGGCAAGCAAGGAGTTCGGGGCTTTTCTTGGTGTGATCGTGGATCTGCAAATTCACACTTTCAGGTATATTCAAATACTCTACCAAAGCACTTTTAGCCCCAGGAGCTCTCAGAGGGACAGGCACACTACAGGCTTCCCCTCCACACATCATGTACAGAGTATGGAGGTAGCGTGGCCCACCCCATATCCTGAGTTTTTCTGAACTTCTGGCTGAAACATAGCACTGTTTACAGTTCAAGCTAAGTACAGTCTTAGCTTTTAAACTTATTGTCAATTTTTCACAGCTCAGTGCCATTTATTACTGCAGTGAAAGAGAACTAGGTGGTACCAGCCTCTGTTCTCCCACAGAAAGGACCTTAGCCTTTCCTGATTCATGTGCAGCTCAAGTTCTGGAGGTTTGTCTTCCAAGTGGTGTCTACACATGGTTCTTGTTTCTCTCATGGGACAAGCCTTATCAGTCTTTGATACCATCTTCATAGATTTTTCCTCTCTGTAGAAGTTCCTCAGGTAACCATTGCATACACCACAAGTACTGGCAAGGTTAAGGCCCATATGACTAATCCTATTTACAGTTGTTTGGGGGACTGCATCTGATTTTTTCACTTGTCTGAAGTTCCTGTCAAAGGTAGTTACAGATTTTTGCTCAACTGAGGATGTTTCTTCCTTAAATTGTAGTTCCTTCCTTGGTTATTCTCTAAGTCACAGTTGCCCCCAACCATGTGGGTGCCTGTTACACTGCCTTTTTCACAGAAAGTGAACTTTCTGTCTATTTTTCCTCTGTTACTTAGTGATTAAAATGATTTGTTTAAGGAATACTGAGAATATTGTAGCGTGTGTTATACTGTAGTGAAGATGAAACTACTCGATGTGATTTGTGCATGTGTTTTACGGAGTCAAATCACTTCCATGGGATCCATGTGCATCCCTGTTCGTGCCTTTGATAAAAATATGTTTTAACTAGGGCTTCTGTGGTTCATCCTTTCATAGGTCTGTCTTGGTAGAGTGGTCCTTAACAGTTTTAAAACTCTAAGGCTTCTCTTGGCTTGTCTGGGTTCTGAGGACACTGATGAGAGTCATTTACAGTTTGACCGTATGTATAGGCAGCCATCTGAGGAGAAACAAATGCTGTGTTAGTGACAGGAGGCTCCTTGATAAATGTTCTTCTTCTGTCTCTCTGCAAATTCACAACCTCTCTGTTCACTTGGGTCTTCAGAAATTGTTTGTAATAGTTATTTACCAAACAAACAGAGGAGAGATGAAGATAAGAAGGGAGTAACCAAGAGTTTGGGCTTGAGTCCCCCCATCACTGTCCCAGACTGTGCCACTGTTACAGTGCATGGAAGGGGGAGGACTGGCCTTATCCCCACAGTTACTGCTACCCAGCAGCGTTTCTGGGGTGCTTGGGATGTACACAGCAGCAGCATTAATGATCTAGCTTTGAAATTAGGCCTGCTGCAAGTGAATGGTAGGACTAGAGACTTCCAGATACCACTTCAAACCACACCCTTTCTATAATCCCACCACTTACTGATAAGTGATGTTGCTTTTTCCTTCCTTCCATGTCATATGTTCTATGACTTTCATGTTTCTGGCTGTATAGTGACTCAGATTCACACAGGTGGGTGGAGATTATAGACTTTGGTTGCCACACCAAGTTTTAAGTCCATGAGGCTCAAATTTTCAGATGCATTTACTTCTTTGACACTTCTCTGGTCTATGTAGTCCTGTTCTTAAAGCTCAGTTCTTCCCTGGTTTCTGTATAAAGATCTTTTTATACCTAAAAGAACTGTATGAATTTGAACTGTGGACCAAGACATTACAACGATTAGTGAAGGAATAACTGAGCCTCGTTTAAAGAAGAAAGAGAATATACTAGTCAGAAAGTGGTAATCTCAAACGTGCCACCCACTTTACCCTCTTTGTCAGAGCAGAGCTCTACAATGGAGAAAATTTCAAGTAACGCAATAAGGTGTGATTATTGCCCTGAACAAGAGAGGAAGCCAGAGCCAGACTGGAATTGTGCATCTTCAGAAGAAGGAGAATATGAGAGTGTGCAGCTCAGTTGAGGTTGCTGCAAAAAAGCTTCCCTTGATCTCAGAAAGCTTGAGCCTGATGCTTCTCTCCTGTTTTAAACCTGTCTTAGAATGCAGTCTGAACTACAGAGCTGCTATCCTGCAGCTCCATAACTCAATATTATGATTTCCCATTTTAATTATTTATTTTTTTGATATAATTTTCTATGACCAGCTTTAATTTAACTGAAGTAACTATCTTTCATAGTTCTGGTCATTATATAAAATATTACTTAGTGTTCATATTTTCATTTTAAAATTTTCTCTTTCTCCTTCATGGTTTCTCACCCCAATCACTTGATCTTTAAGCAGACATCAATTGCATACATTTCGTTCAAATTGTTTTTATTGTGCCTAACAAATACCATCTAACAATTGTGTTCAGCTCTGCCAGGACTGACCTTCAAAACTTTTTGATCCGTATACAATACATGAACTACAACTTTCTTTTAAGCTTCATAATATAGGCTAGAGAGGACTAAAGTGTTGCTGTCTTGAACTTTTCAGGAGATGATCTGATGCGTTGTGTGGATCTTTATAATCAAGCACAGTCCAAGTGGTTTGAGGAAATGGTGACCACCACTCTGGTATGTAACTCTGTTTAGCATCTTAAGTTTATATAGCATTGCAAAGTTGTAATATCAACGTTGCAAGTTATTAAAAGCTTACTTAGCTAGTTACAGGGAAAAGCATTGGGAGAATTAGGTGATAACTCTCCTGTGGTATCTTGTGTTCTCAGTTCTAAGAAAAACATATCATTTGCGGAAGGCAGAAATAATTGTTTCTTTGCAGAAGACTCTAAACCAGTTCAGAGCTGCCTATGGGCTGGAATGCTGGAATTGTCCCCAGGAAGGATGAAGTAATGAGCAAGGAATACATGGAAAGACACACATTAAATCACTGAATCCATTTATAAATTAATGAATTTTTGTTTCTATGATTTTAAAGTTTCTTCACAAGTATTGCTGGCTCAGTAGAGATATCATTTAATTTCTTACTGTTCTTATTCTCTGATGCTAACACAGCTCACAGTATTCACCCTAAGGGCATATGCCTTCAGGATTAGTCACTAGCATACAAAGATACTCTTCTAGCTTTGATGTGCTGTATTCCTTGAAATATGCATACGTTAGCTTTAGGGCTCCTCCCTCATGCCATTCCTTAGAGCCCTTCTGAATGACAGCCAGTTACTTTCAAAAGTGGGAAATAAAAATATCTTCTGTGGGTATTTTCCTCACTGGACAAACACAAAACTTCAGACTCCTCCTAATAAGAAGCAGAGTCAATTGCTCAGCATTTAGAAGTGTGTCAGTGCAATATTTAATGTGCACTGAATAAATAAAGGCAGATGGGGCATGGAAATTCAGGAGGCGGATATAGTCCCAAAAGCAGAACAAGAGAGGAAAAGTTGGCAGTTCCTGTATGTAAGGGATCTGATCCTCCTCTTACCTGCACTCGTGTTTTCTCACTGATAAGTGCCAGAGGTGTGGCCATATGTAAGTTGCATATTTGTTTCTGGGGAATCAGTACAACTCAAGTGCTTTTGTCATAGCCTGTAGCCTGCACAGTAGGTTGGTTTGTTGTGAGATGGAAGCTGAGAAACATTTGAATATATGTCTCAGTATAATCAATATAAAATCTAAGTTCAAAAACAATCTGCATCTGATCTGTTCATATACAACACACAGTCAAGAGAGTCGGAGTTTGAAGATTTGAGTTTCCTTGTGTGCGTTCTTTCAGGAAGTTTGTGTTGCACATGCAATGCACATTCTTTGTGTCGCATGCTCATCAGCATTAGGACAATGGGTTCTGTTTCTTGGTCCCACATACATGTGCCCTAAGTAAGGGAGTCTGAGTTCAAACTGGCCCAGTTTTTTCCATAAGCTCAGTACGTCAGCCAGCAACATCAGTAGATAAGTTTTTCAGTCCTGTGCATACCATGAGCTCCTTTGCTCTTCTAATTCCCCAGGCAGATAGTGTGCCACCTGAGATTTTCGTGCTGTAAATCAGGGATCTGTTTCCCACAAGACATTTAACAAATAGCAGTAAGCACAGTGAAGGCAATGAAGCAGCCTGCCTGCTTGTGTATGCTGAGGCTGCACTCACCATGGTGCCCAGTAAGCAGACATCAGAAATGCTCTCTGAATGCAATTTTGGTTTAAAGATTTGACCCCACTAATGTACCTGTGGATGCAGAACTTTCTAGTAATACATCAGAGGGGAGTGTTAAGCCCATTTTAGTTTGTATCCTTAGAGATAGACTTCTGTGGCATGCTGCTTCTACTACTCCCACGCAGGTGGCCAAGGAAAGGACTAAATGCAGATTTTGACGCACAGTAAGAGTATCAGAATCCAGGAGGCATACTGCCCTCCCCAGTCCTAGCTGGCCTTCAGAGAAGAGGGAGGCAGAAAAAAAATCAACAGGAAAGTTAGAAACCACCTGTCTTTTCAACTAAAGCGTTGCTGGGCTTCCAAGAGCAAGTGCCAGGTCCTGCACCTGGGATGGGGCAACCCTGGCTATACGTACAGACTGGGCGACGAGATGCTGGAGAGCAGCCCCGAAGAGGATCTGGGAGTTGTGGTTGACAGCAAGTTGAATATGAGCCAGCAGTGTGCCCTGGCAGCCAGCAGGGCCAACCGTATCCTGGGGTGCATCAAGCACAGCATCGCTAATCAGTTGAGGGAAGTGATTCTCCCTCTCTACTCTGCGCTGGTGTGGCCTCACCTCGAGTACTGTGTGCAGTTCTGGGCACCACAGTACAAAAGGGATGTAAAACTGTTGGAGAGTGTCCAGAGGAGGGCAATGAAAATGGTGAAGGGCCTAGAGGGGAAGATGTATGAAGAGCAGCTGAGGTCACTTGGCCTGTTCAGCCTGGAAAAGAGGAGGCTGAGGGAAGACCTCATCATGGTCTACAACTTCCTCACGAGGAGGAGTGGAGGGGCAGGTGCCAATCTATCCTCCTTAATCACCAGTGATAGGACCCGCAGGAATGGTGTCAAGCTGAGGCAGGAGAGGTTTAGGCTACACATCAGGAAGAGGTTCTTCACGGAGAGGGTGGTTGCCCACTGGAACAGGCTCCCCAGGGAAGTAGTCACTGCACCAAGCCTGTTGGAGTTTAAGAAGCGTTTGGACTGTGCACTTAGTCACATGGTCTGAAATTTTGGGTAGACCTGTGTGGTGCCAGGAGTTGGACTTGATGATCCTTATGGGTCCCTTCCAACTCGGGATATTCTATGATTCTCGCTGCCAGCTGGGCAAGGTGGAGATTTTTCCCAGCCCATCATCTAGTGAACAGATAAAACTGCTATCAGGTGTAAGGCCCTCTGAGTCATACACCTTGACATGGTCTCCTGCTTCCCCAAGGAATCACCGGAGCTAACTTCAACAAACATGCAAAGCTTCTTGCAGGAAACAGATTCCCTCTTGGCTTGCAGTATCCCTGAAAACAATGCGAAGTTTTACCCTTTTTTTCTGTCCTTTGGCTAAGGCTAAAGTGACTTCTGTTGCTTGCTGTCTCTTCTTTGCAATTCAGGGGGAACCTCAGAATTCAGTTCCAAAGCATGACCCTGGGGCTGTATTGCACTGACTGGGGCTGTATTGCACTGACCTTTTGTATGTCATCCTTTGGGAGGCTGGGCCTTCCAGATCAGCTTCCAAGAAAAATGTGCACTTGATTTTTTTTTTTTTTTTTCCTCTTCAGGAGCTTGAGAGACTAGAAGTTGAAAGGGTGGAGATGATTCGGCAGCATCTTTGTCAGTATACACAGCTGCGGCACGAGACAGACATGTTCAACCAAAGTGTAAGTCTGCTTTTTGTTTAATCCCTTTGGTCTTTACTGCATTTCATCTGAGCTGAATGGTCCCTATCCTGATCTGACTAACTTGGTACCAAAAAGAGATGTGGAAGTAGTGCATGTTGTCAGCTTGTTAAGTTTGCAGCAGTACTGTAGTGCAACCCTCCAGTCCTGTTCCTCCAAGACTTCCTGATCCTGCTTACATTTCATACTACTGGATCACAGCTTTTAGCTGGGGTATTGAAGTTCATTTGACCAGCATGAGCTGTTACCAGCTCTGCCAGCAACATATGCTACACCTCAAGGTCATTTTTTCTTGCAATGAAAGATGGTAAATAGACAGTTTCACTGTTGGGAGAGGAAGTATATTTTTCATTTTTAAAAAGTCTAGTTTTCAAATATTTAAACACGGGAGGTATGCTGACCTGCAATACATGGTTGTATTTGATGTAAGGTATAGCTTGCAGATCTAGAGTCAAGAGACTGACTGGCCAGTGCCTGGTATAGGAAGCTTGTCTCTGCCTGACATTGCAGGCCTGCCTTTTTTCTGCTTCCTGCTACAAGGCTTCCCATTCTGGCCGTTGTCCCCTGGCCTCAAGTACATGCAGTTCTTAGTTGTCAGCAAATGCCACACAGGCATGCCCAAAGCAGTTCTGCACTTCAGAGCAGTGACTGTATCCACTTGAAATGCACCCTTGACATTTTGATTCTTGTTTTGTTTATTTCAGACAGTAGAGCTCGTGGATCAGTTGCTTCGGAAAGTGGATCCTGCCAAAGACAGGGAATTGTGGGTAAAAGAACACAAAACTGGAGATATCCGACCTGTGGACATGGAAATATAGACTGTTCTTATAGTTGTACGTGATGAATTAACCAGGCTAATGTTTTTTTTAGGGGTCAGAAGAGCATATGGAAAAGGTTGTTCCACTACCAGACACCTTGTAATTTATGCCTGTACGGGCTATCTCTGTTACATTTAGTCATTAAAATGGTTTTCATTGTGCTAACTAAGCCTTAAACACCAAACATTCCAAGGTGAAGAAAACAGGTGTGCACTTCCCACCAAAGGTTCTCAATTGCACGCAGCTTCCAGAAGAAATCTGCTTTCTGGTACAGAGAGAACTGTGTTCTTCAGTGACTTTGTGCTATATCCCTTGCATGGCTATCATATATAGTATGTTAGAACAACAATGCAGTGTCTCTTCTGGCCAGCAAGTGGGTAAATGAACATGATGCAGGAGGCAAGGAAGCCCTAATCATGAACCCCAGGTCTGTTACTGACTGCTTTCATGACCACAGGCAAGTCAATTAACTTTCTGGCTCCCCCATCTGTAAAACTTGCATATCTTGCAGCAACGTTGTGCAAATACATTTATTTCATATAACAGTTTCCCACCATGGCCCTTTTCCCCCATATCTATAGAGAGGACTCTTGTTCTTCCTGTTTTATACTCCCTCTCAGGGATACATAAACCTATTATTGTCATTGTTTCTGTTCTAGGCCAATTGATAAAGTTGAAAGTGTTATTTACCAGGAAAGACTTTATTGTGCTATACCTACCTCATTAGCTCAATGACAGAATTAGCTCAATGACAGAAAGAAGTTATATACCAAGGAATAAATGAGATGCTCAAAACCTTTCCTGCTTATGCGGGATGTTTTTTCATGGTGTCTTTTTAAAGACAACTCTCTAACATTTTGTTTGGGATTCAAGTTTAAATTGCCCTCTGTTGGTTCCTTCAGTTGAATATCAGAGACTTTAGCTATATTTAATTACCAAGTTCATGTAGCTAAATTATGCTTATCTTTTTAGATCCTGATTTTCAAAGGTACCACGTATCTGTGATTCTAGACTGCATTAAGTATAGCTGTGGATGCCCAGCACTTCTGCATCATCATATATTTAAACACAGTTTTTTCCTTACCAAAAATTCAACACAGCTTTTGGCACAGTGTTCGGAGACTTTTTTAAAAGGTGTTCATTTTCTTCTTCCGCTGTTATTTCTGACTGATTGATCAGTGTTGCTGTTAATATATTAGAGGGCCCAAAAGTGGAGGGGCAGGCGCCGATCTATTCTCCTTAATCACCGGTGATAGGACCCGCGGGAATGGTGTCAAGCTGAGGCAGGGGAGGTTTAGGCTACACATCAGGAAGAGGTTCTTCACTGAGAGGGTGGTTGCCCACTGGAACAGGCTCCCCAGGGAAGTAGTCACTGCACCAAGCCTGTTGGAGTTTAAGAAGCGTTTGGACTGTGCACTTAGTCACATGGTCTGAAATTTTGGGTAGACCTGTGTGGTGCCAGGAGTTGGACTTGATGATCCTTATGGGTCCCTTCCAACTCGGGATATTCTATGATTCTATTATTTCAGCATTTTATACTCAAGATTCTTGCTTTTATATCCAGCAGAAACTGGTTGAACTGGTTGCCCAGAGAGGTTCTGTAGTCTCCCTCCTTGGAGATCTTCAAAAGCCACCTGGATACTGTCCTGGACAACCTGCTGTGGCTGGCCCAGCTTTGAGCATGGCAGTTGTACCAGATGACCTTCAGAGATCTCTGCCAGCCTTAACCATTCTGTGATCCTGTGAAACCTTGATTTTCACCACTATAGCCTTTCCTCATTGTGTAGCGTGGTATTAGCTACAGTATCCAAAACTATACTTTTTCATTTGATCCACAGTTTTGCCCTACTATATCTCATTATTAACATCTCTTTTCCCCCTTACCAAAATTGTGTCTTCCGCTTGGCTGTTATTTTAAGCTTTTGTTCACCAATCTCAGAGTATTTAAATTACTGTGCTGTGATTAGAGCACTGAGAATTAATCTTCCCCTTTACAAACACAAGCTGAAATGCAGAGAAGTCTTATCTGAAATACTTTTTAAAATATTGCTGCAAGTGATTATTTTTCTGGCTTGTCATTTCAAACTGAATTCTGTTGCATTTTCATAGAGTGGCTTTTTCTTTTTTTCAACCACCTCTTTACCAGTATAGATTCATAGAAGAAGAATGAATCACCTTTTATTCACCTTAAAAAATCTGATATTACAAGTCATTCCCATCTTGCAAAAGCAAATGTCTCTTCAGCACCCTTCTCTGCTGTGTTGCTACCCTTTATAAACCTTTGCACATTGGCAGGTGCGATTTTGTGACTGCTGCATTCTCAGGATCACTCTTCCTGTTGTTGCTGATTGTTAGACCTGACACCTACCATACTGTCTTTCAGTTACACACTTCATAATCTGCAGTTACAATTTTATTCTCAGTGTTGGAAGCATCCAGCATGCTGATGCCTGAACCATAGTTTGCCTAAGTGTCGCTCTTTGAACTGTTAGACTACACACATTTTACTTCAAGTCTTCTTATGCTGCTTGAACAGGGAAGTTTTGTGCTGATAGGGCTTTTTCAGTCTTCCTGTTCATTCACACTCTGTTCTCAATATGATTCTTTTTGGCATATTGATTTGTACTTTTCCTATTTCTACCATGCACTTTGGAGGACAGGCACTTTTTTTTTTTTAAACCACAAATTCATGGTGAGCTTTCAAAACTTTAGTGGCCAAAATTTACTGCTGTACTTGAGAGCCACGTCTAAAGTCAACCCCTGTATTCTAAGCCTCACTGCAAGTTAAAATGAGCAGTCTTGATGACATCTCATCACGTTTTGATTGCAAAACCAAACAAGCTAGTTGTGCACTTTAAATGGTATTCTCCTTAATAAATGTCTGAAATACTCTGTTACCAATTATAGTTTATTTTTCCTCCTTTTTTCACAGTTGTTTATTATTTTATCTGCTTTGAACTGGAAATACTGTCCATTCGCACAGGTTTCTCTGAGGGCTGAAATGTATTTTGGTTCCACTTCTATGGTTTTCTTAAGCTGCTCTCAATTCTCAGTTGCAGTTTCTGATTACTTGGTTTTTATTGTTGATTTTTAATTATTTCCAGGCAGTTTTCCTACTTCTACTTTTTGGTCTATTTGAAATGTTGCAGGAAAGTGTGAGCTGTGTAGAATGATAATTCTCTTGGTGGAGGCTGTATCTTTGTTTTTCTTGCATAAGATGAGGTGTGCACTTGTGTCTGGCTGTTGTTTATTTGATGGCCCAGCAAACCCTTACATGGAACTGCTCTGTACTCA
Source organism: Anser cygnoides (assembly GCF_040182565.1). NCBI lineage: Eukaryota > Metazoa > Chordata > Aves > Anseriformes > Anatidae > Anser > Anser cygnoides. The sequence goes on along the minus strand of NC_089891.1, from coordinate 74,847 downwards.
GTGAAATATTTCCTATATAATAAGAATTTTATCTTGTTATTGATGGAAGCATTAGGGAAGTTTTGCTGTTGCTTGAAAACAATGTGAATGTTATTTTCTACGAATGGTATTCCATTGTGGTACCACATTGCAGATTGCAATCAGTGATACTTGGCCCATTACCTAGTCTGGCTGATGGATCTTGGACAGTGTGACACCTTACAAATCAGCGACTGGTGGAGATCCTATGCTTCTGAACAGCCAATATCTTTAAAGTAGTAGTGGCATGTTTGAAGGGAAGCATGGATGCCTGCCCTCATGTTTGTTCTTAACAAGATTACTCTGGGAGTTTCAGTATTGCTCTATTCATCATCGAGTTGCAAAAAAAGTCTCTTGCCACCATAGGTCCTGAGCTCTGGTGTGATCTTGTTTTTCTGGCAGATGGGTCAACACACGTCATACAAGTTTTTACTGTTCTAGTTGCTATAGGTACCAGACTGTTTTTTGTTGTTTGATGCTGTCTTGCGTCTTCATATGGTTCCATGTTCACAGAGCAGAAGGTGGGCTTTTGATTAGTATTGATTGCTTTTACCTAAAGAAGCACTATTAGTGGGAATTTGCCTTTAATTTTCATCTGGTAGCTCCACTTGCCCTGTTTTTTTTTTTTTTTTTTGAAGCTGCCTGTGTTTCAAAGGCCTTCCCCTCCTGCATAGCTCCCTCTCTAGGATTAAGCAATGTTGTCACATACATACTTGTATCATGCTGCCAAATTTCTGGTTCCCTGGTGATCTCCAGTTCAAGCAGAGCTTTTGAGTTCTTGTCTGAGCTAGAAGGCTCTATGATCTCCGGTGGCTTCGAATCCCTTGGGTGTCCTGACTCCGGTGCTACAACAGGTGAGGTGTTATGCAACTGTTATTTCAGCTACTGTACGGAATGCCTACATTTTATTCATTGTCTATACCAGTCTGCCTGTATATTCTAAGGTATATTCTTCTGGTACAGTTAACTCAATAGAAAGTCCTTGCAAGTCTTTCTCTGAGGTATTCTTTTAACTTTTTTCCTAACAGAATTGATTCTGGATCCAATGCTGTTAGCTGATTTCTGTTTGAGTTAATGAGATGAAAGTAATGAGTCATTTGCAACACTGGCCAAGTGCACTCTCTCCATCACTGGCAGGATTCCAGTTGCTTTCATAGAGCAAGATTCAAAAAGGCCTTATTCTCAGATATCCAACCTGCTCCAGATTCACTCACATCCATAACTCTTGTTTGCTAGTCACCTCTATATGTTGAACTTGTGTTGTAAGTCTTCAGTTGTTCTCTTGTACGAAAGCTATTTCACTGGTAGGCTACTCTCCATCATCTTTGAAAGGTCATGGAGAACAGGAGAGGTGTCTGAGGACTGGAAGAAAACCGATCATTGTATCATTAAGGTTGGAAAAGACATCCGAGATCATCTGGTGCAACCATCCCCCAACCACCAATATTACTCACTAGACCATGACCCTAAGTATAACATCCAGCCTTTCCTTAAACACCCTCAGTGATGGTGCACCACCACCTTCCCTGGGCAACCCCTTCCAATGCCTGACCACTCCAAGAAATGTCTCCTAATTTCTAACCTGAACCTCCCCTGGCGCAATTTGAGGCCATTCCCTCTTGTCCTATCGCTAGTTATCTGCAAGAAGAAGCTGACCCCTAGCTCCCCACAACTTCCTTTCAGGTAGTTGGAGAGAGCAACAAGTTCTCCCTTGAGCCTCCTTTTCTCCGGACTAAACAACCCCAGTTTCCTCAGCTGCTCCTCATAGGACTTGTGTCCTTCACCAGCTTCATTGCCCTTCTCTGGACATGCTCCAGGGCCTTGATGTCCTTCTTGTAGTGAGGAGCCCAAAACTGAACACCGTACTTGAGGTGCAGCCTCACCAGAGCCGAGTACAGTGGGACAATTACCAGTGTGAGCTACACTATTCCTGATACAAGCCAGGATGTCATTGGCCTTCTTGGCCACCTGGGCACACTGTTGGCTCACGTTCAGGTGAGCATCAACCAACGCCCCCAGATCCTTTTCCTCTGGAAGCTTTCCAGCCATTCTGCCCCAAGTAGTCAATGTCACTCCAGTCTTGAAGAAGGGCAAGAAGGAGGACACAGGAAACTACCAGCCAGTCAGCCTCACCTCCATCCCTGGAAAGGTGATGGAACAGATGTCATCTCCAAGCACGTGGAGGCTAAGAAGGTCATCAGGAGTAGTCGGCATGGATTCACCGAGGGGAAATCATGCTTAACCAATCTGAAAGCCTTCTATGATGGAATGACTGGCTGGATAGACTAGGGGTGAGCAGTGGATGTTGTCTACCTTGACTTCATCAAGGCTTTCAACGCTGTCTCCCGTAACATCCTCATAGGCAAGCTCAGGAAGTGTGGGATGGATGAGTGGACAGTGAGGTGAGTTGAGAACTGGCTGGATAGCAGAGCTCAGAGGGTTGTGATTAGCGGTACAGAGTCTACTTAGACGCCTGTAAGCTAGTAAAGCTAGTAGTGTCCCCCAGGGGTCAGTACTGGGTCCAGTCTTGTTGGATTTATTCATCAGTGACCTGGATGACGGAATAGAATGCATCCTCAGGAAGATTGGTGATGACACAAAACTGGGAGGAGGAGCTGATATACCAGAGGGCTGTGCTGCCATTCAGAGGGACCTGGACAGGCTGGAGAGTTGGGTGGTTAGGAACCTCACGAAATTCAACAGGGGGGCTGTTAAACTAACAGATTAAGTGATCTCTGGAGGTCCCTTTCAACCTCAGCCATTCTGTAATTACTTGATACTGGGATCTTTAGAGATGGCTTTAATTTTTAATTTTTATTTTTTAATGTTAAAAGATCATAAGAGCATCGAAAGACATGTGGAAATACTTCTTATGTTCTTGGAACACTTTTTTCCTTCTGCAGCCCTACTTGAGCTGCTGTGGGGTAGCTGTATTTCTTCCATATTGCACAGTAACAGTATATATTCAAATCGTTCGTTCTTTCATGCGTAGCAGGTGATGTGCAAACTTGTTCTCTGTTTCTCTTTAAACTTTATGTATATTCAGTTTTCTGTTGCAGAATTAACTGCTTTTTGTTAATTTTGCTATCCCATAGAATCATACACCATGATGCAATGCAAGCAAGCATAGCTGTTTTGGGACAGTGATCTGCCTGCTAAGTCACTTTATTTTCTCATATTTTATTTTCCTAACAGGAATTTTCTATAAAGCATTCACAGGAAGCTTTTACATGGTGATAGCAGTCGTAATTACTCAGACCTTCTCAGAACATCTTCAAACTTGTACCTTTTTTTACATCGTTCTTTAAATATTTGCTGGAAGTGAGCCTCCATAGTCTTTATGCAGAAATGTACACTCTTTTGACCTGCTCTTTGGAAGTGCTTAGCTGTCAGAGGTTTCTAGGAAGTCATCAGGGCACACACAGGTGATACCAGAGACTTTGAAAATAAGGGTATTGAATAGGAATTCACAAGCTTCCTTTTTTTTTCCTCTCAGTCTCTCAATGAGGTAAACATTAAGAAACGAGAATCTCAAATACTTAATGTATGAGACTTAGCTGCTGTATGCAGTTCTCAACAGCTGTGTGTAATAGGCTATTGTAGGAGCATGGCTCTAGAGCCTACAGCTCTCCTGTTGCTGCTCTAATGATCCAATTCCCAAAATAAGTGAAAAAGTGGCTCTGACCATCTGTTTGTTTTATCACAGAGAGAGAGGGAGAAAGAGCATTGCTTACCCAGGTGGGTCCTTCACTATGAAGCACCTTAGAAATCCAAACCAGCACTTTGAAGGAACCCCTGGAGTGAGTAGATGTGGCTTCTTGGTGTGATCAACTGATTGCTTCATTCTGAATAGAAAAAGTATTTGCTATTTCGTAATAGCCAGTGTGCTGTTTTGCACTAGTGCAGCCTGCTGGGCCTATTCCTAGAGATAGGAGTCAAGAGTTTGATGTCCTGGAAGCAGTCCTGGTCACTCTTACATTTCTACTTTGCAAGAACAATGTCTTTTTTCCTGATCACTGAGCCTTATGTAAAGTCTGTAGGCGTTTTGCTATCCAGCACATGTTCAAACAGAAGAATCAGGTCCCAGACGTAGTGGTTTCCGAAGCATTGCTGTGAATAATTCTTCCTGTATGGGCATTCCTTCGGTACGGTGTTCAGGAGCAGCTGACTGGTGTCCTTCTGTGCATGGTGGAGGCATCTGACATTTTGCAGAGGAGCATGTTGGTCCCTCTTAACCAGGCGGGTGATAGTCACAGGCAGATTCAAATTAAAAAGCGTACACATAAGATAGTAAAATATTTAATTGCCCCAATGAAATTTGAGCTTGATGCTAGGCACTCATCTTCCTCAGAACCCTGACGGGTCCAGTAGAAGGCTCATTGCTGAATTTTGCTTAGCATATGAAAATCAGTAATGAAATGTTCCCTTGTATCTCTTCCTTGATACAGGGCTCTCTGACTAGCATGTGATTGTGCAAGCAGGAGACTGATATGTGGCAATAGCACACTGATGACTGCAGAATGTTATTTGGATTTGGCAGTAGTATGATGTCCTGTGCCACGGCACTGAACTGGCTGTGAGTCAGGCAGAAATCTATCAAGCCTCGTGTGCAGGTATTCTCCAGGAGCTTGGAGAACACAGTCTTTCTTTTACATAATTATGATGTCATCTTTCACATCAGCAAGTCCTTGTCTTCCTCCTGAGAACTGTTGTATAAATATTATTCATTACATTGTCTCATAGTAGATCTTATGTAAGAGGGCATCTGTCAATTTTAATTTCTTCAACTTCATTGTTACTACCCCCCCCTCCCCCTTCGTTACTGACATACACCAGTTTTCAAGATCTTTTCTTTGATTTTGAATGTTCATAGAACATTTCTTTTATGTGTTGACCAAACTTCACGCTTCTGGATATTTTCTGAGGCTGGTAAGTGCTTGCTTTTTGGAGATGTTGTTTTGGGTTTTGTTTTGGAGTTCTCTAAACAGCCACTAGGTTTGGAAGTGCAATGACTCCTTTTTGTGCAAGTCACAGTTTATCTTTTTTCCCTGGAGATTTTTTCTGAAGGGACCAACACATAGCAAAATTTCACTTAAATTTCTAATCCCATGTGTTCTCAAAGCAGAAACCTTTTGTGCCTAATGAAACATCTGTTTCTAACAATTGTACATGGACAAAATCTTTTAGAGACCAATAAAATTTGTCTTACAGTAATAGCATACTAATTACATAAAAATACAAATTTGAAACATTCAAATTTAACTCCCTCAACTTACATTAAGTTGAACTGTTTCAGGTGTATTGTAAGAGACAAACTCAGTGGATATTAAGAACAAAAGCTTTTCAGCTGCTATATTCAGGTTCAGTGAGTGGACAAGAGTATAGTTTTGAATATATATAGTCTTTCAGAGCTACTGATTTCATAAATAACTGAATAATGGCTTGTATCACAACCCTACTAAAACTGAGCTAGTTGTTCCTCTTGAAGTGCCTCTTTAAATTGTACATGCTACAACCATATAAAATACACAGATTGACCCTAAAAATTTTCAGAACTTAGGAGCAGCCAGTATGTACAGATCTGTGCAGGAATCTCAACCCTTCCTCCTTGTTCTGGACTGTGCACTCTTTTAGGGCATTCACACTTATATATTCCTGCCTTTATGTCACTGATCATTTACAGTCTAACACAGGCATCATAAAATCATAGTGCTGAAAATGGAGAAGGAAATGTTAGCCATGTTAGACTTAACTGCATTGAAAGACAGTTTTAACTTAATTTTCTGACACATAGGTATAGTGGTCTCAGTATAAGGGTCTCAGTAGGGAATAAGCAGGCAGTTCTGCATAAAATATAGTTGAGTCAAGTAGCATTTAGGGCTTAACTAATGCTATTTTGTAAAAACAAACCTTGACTCTTCTTTAAAGCAGTTGCTTGGAACAATTTTTCTGGTACTGGAAGTCCAAAGCTGAACAGTGATTTCAGGGATCTCACATCCGCACGATGTGACAATCTTAGTCATTTGAATTTGGGAATGCTTGACCTGAAATTCCTTGTTCCTTTGGAGGTGTTTTGATGGGATGACTGAGATTTTCAAAAGAACATAAGGAATTTTGATACCCATTTACCACTCTGTTACTTCAGTATGACAAAAACATTCTTAGGGACAGAAACCTCTATTCGTTAAAATGAAATTTAAAAACAAAAAACAAACAAAACCCCACCACCAGCAGGTTCTAGTATTGGGCAAATGTTTTCTTCTCTTTAATTTCCATTTTTCCAGCAGCCCAAGACAGTGAAAAATCTACCAAACGGTTTTGCAGACATTCTGGCAGCAAGGATTCAAGGGTAGGCCAGATTACCAGTCATACAGTAAAACAGAGTTTTCTGCTAAAATAAGATTGCTTGTTTGGTCCTTTTTGTGTAATTTGCTAAATACATTCTAAAATTTTAGAAAAGATGTCTCTTGCCACTACTAATTTCTTTTTAAAGATGTTTAACCAGAGTTTTGTAACATTCCATAAATTTTGGCTGACTAGACCTCTTAAAATAGTTTATGTATCATGCAGTCTCTGTCTGGGTAATTAGTAAATCTTGCATCATTGTGCAAATTGTAGGATGAGGTTTGTTCCATAAAGGTACATGAAGGAATCACCAACCTGAAGAAGTTGAATGCAGAAAGCATTTAAGGGGCAGATCTTCAGCTTGGGTATACTGGCAGAGTTTGGTGGAAGCTACTATATGTCAGTATGGATCTTGTCCTTCAATATCGAAGGCATTTCCACAACATAATGTTTGTCTTCTGTAAAACAATTTCATATGGTTAAACTGTATTTTCCTCTATTGTTCTGCAAGTTTATATGCACCACAGTGCTCATCTCATAACCTGTAAAATAAACTGTACAGAGACACATTGAGCATGGAATTGTATATACCAGACTGTTTTTTTCTTCTACCAAAGTCACACACCTTTTGAATGCAATATCGTCAAAGTACACCTGGGGTGTCATATGCACATTTACTGCTTTGTTGATGCTAGTGTAACATAGCTAGAATTTGCAATCACATCCATCAGGTGTAATGTACTTACCCATATCCTTTTCAGACCTTTGCATGATATTCAGATGAGTACAATTGTTAAAATTTCATTTTTATATAGAAAACTATTTAAAACACAGTAGTTAAGTGGGTTTGATTCATAAACAGGCGTGAAAGCAGCTGCCATGAAATGGGCATAGTTTAAGTGCTCTGTAAGTGTTCTACACACAGTCCTTTAGCTGCAAGTCCCATGTTTACCTTGAAGTTTAGATGAAGAGAAAGCATTGTTGTAAAATGTTGTTAATAAATTGTTCTACTTTGAATGTTTGAGTTAACATGCATGCTGGCAGGTCTTCTAACAAAGTCAAAGTCAACCTTACCAAAATTCTGTCTAGTCCAACAACTGTCTCCAATGTGGGATGCTGCTGGAGAAGCAGAGCACAGAACAAGCACGTGTCACAGTTCTGCAGAGCATGAGCTCACCCTCCCAGCAGCATGTGATACACTGACTTTGGAGGTAAAGGCATTGTCCACACATCTCATAATCCTCACTGGAGCTTCCTCCTAAGAATTTTTCCAGGTTTGATCTCATGTAAAAATTTACTTTCTTCACCCACCTGCAGAATAGTCCTATATCTGCATGACGTGTTTTTAAAGATAAAGGAATACAGGAGTTGCTAGTAAAGGAAATTCCTAATACATTGATGTGGTAAGTAGTTGAAGAGTTGTGCTTACTCTTCATGGGAAAGGAAGAGACAGGTAAGGCACTGCAAAAGTTCTAGGCTGAAGCTTGGTTTTCAAAGCAGTACATTTGCACTTTGCCCAAAGTAGCCTAAATCTGCTAAAAAAAAGTCTCAGAATGCTGTTTCAGGTGTTGGTGCATGGTGTAAACCATCTTGGGGAAAGCTTGGCAATTCTTAACATATTGTGGTACACTTCATTGCACCTTATCACCAAACAGCATTTTCAAGTGTGGAGGACAATACAACTCTGAAACCGCAGATGAGGAGATACCGTACAACTTGTGACATTTGCTGTGCTGGTGTGGTGGCTCTTAACTGTTACAGTCAAGGACCAGAGTGGATGATCGGGCTGTCAGCCTCACAGTCTATGACATTTGGATATAAAGGACAGAAGATTTTACTTCATTTTGGACACAAACACCTGTCTTTTGCAAACAATAATTACTCAAAAAATTACTCAAAATAATTACTTAAAAAAATAATTACTCAAAAAAGCTTGGATTTCACAGTACAGTAACGCTTTTGACCCTCTCACATTCCTCAGAAGTAGAAAAAAAGGTGGAAGGGCATCAGTGAAGTGATTTGATTTCAGATTTCTTTCGCAACTAATAAGTAGATATGCTTTATTCCTCAAGCCCTTACCTAATGCTTCAGACATTCCTGTTACTTATAAATAAAATCCTGTCAATTCTGTCTGCATCTTCTGATGTTTCCTAATCAGCAACATGATTTGGAAGTTTCTGGATAAGTCCTTACAAGTTAAAAGTATTAAATGGAAATTGGAGGCTGCATGGACACCAGTGATTTGAATCAGGTCCCATTTGTACTAGGTGCTGTTCCTCATCACCTTCATTATTTTTGTGTAGGGTTCCACCTTTCCTTCAGGGCTGGAATAAGTTAGGCTTGTTGAAGGTAGAATTTTGGAGCAATTCAATTATTAAGTGACCTGAGAACAGTATGCTTCCTGTGTTGCTGTTTATGGCCATGTACCACAGGCAGGACGCATAAAGTCCATTTGCAAGTCTCTTCAAAGGCAGATTCTGATCTAATGGCCCTACTGACAGATCCAACGGGAGCCCTGCTAGTCAAAGAAAAATGCTTTAATCAGAATAGTTTTTGTTCTGACAGTCCTAAAAACTGCAGGGAATGCAAACTGCACTGTGTCAAATAGCACCTGGTAGGCTCTGGGCAGGAGGAGTCTAGCCTGTAGGAGATCATTTCTTAACCTGGCTGCGTACAGGCCAGTTAGAGGAGGTCTGGGGGAGTTCCCCAATGATGTGCTCCCAGTGGCCTGCTGCCACAGGGACATCTGAACTCAGAGATCATATTATTTAGCACATAATCAGTAAGTAATGAATGATGGCTTTTACTTGGCTCTGCTTTGCACAGAATATTTCAGGATTAAGCCTCACTTTTGGCTACATATACTGTCCAGTATGCATCCTTTGCTGATGAATCTAAGCATTAACTTTTGATGTTTTATGCTGTATTCCTGTTATTGATTTTGGACAGTCATGCAACTTGCATAAAAATGTAGCATTTCAGATACACCTGTTTCAGGGCTCTGACTGTGCAGTGACCTTCCTGTGCAATAAAGGCACTGTTCGTTCATTGATTTGAGAAAAATCTTTTTGATTTATTTGTTATTTCAGACAGGGCCTTCCCACAATGATAATACATTGTAGATGAATATTGAATACAGCCAGTAAGCCTGGAAAGCTGTGCAGAGTTAGCATTTTTATCACCAGGAACAACTGACCCTTTCGTCACAGAAACAATACATTGTCACCTGAGGTGAAATGTTTATGTAGGTCTACCTTTTAAAATGTTATTTCTGCATTTTCTTTCCCATATGCCTACTCATACCATCCACAATTTCCAAACAGCCAAATCTTGGGCGTGTCTAGAGCCCCAGCAATGTTCCTACAGATAAAAGCAAAGTTAATCTTTTATCAATATAATCCCACTCTACCGAATGGTCAGACAGAAAGCATTGCACCCTGGTGCTTACTTACTTATATTGGTCTGGACTCTGAAGGATGTCCAGTAATTATTTCCTGCCTTGAAGTAAGTGTTCTCAAGTCCTTCATGAGGTGTACTTATTTTTTGACTCGTGTGATAAAAAATGAGTAGTCAGTAGGTTAGTAGAATTGAACAGCAACCAAGGTAAATTTCATTAACTGTGTTGTATTTGTGAGACATCAACCTTGTACTAGTCATGTGCTGTAGAAATAATAAACAACTCTTTTCCTATGCACATTTTGGGGTTTTGCACCGGAGTTTGTGGCCTAGAAGCTAAAGGCTTAATTTAAATGCCCACTACTAACTCACCTGAAGGGATGTGTAGCCTTCCTCTCAACAGCTCTCCACATCTGTTCCCAGCCTGTATTAGTTTTCAAGTGTATCTGTACTTCCCCTCTCTTTTTTTGTGCCCTGCAGTTGTGGGTTTCCCTCCCTCACCCAAAGTCTAAACGAGTCAGGAAGGCTTTTCTTACCCCCAAATCCTTAACGCTAGAGGCATTTAAATTAACCAACAGATCAAGTGAAAGATGATAATTCCTCTCAGGCTGCACAGTCAAATTGCAAACCCTTATGCCTCAGAATGCTATGGATGTCAGAAGTTTGCATTGCTCTGAAACAGATTTAGTTGCTGTGAGAAAGATTTTACTCCAAGCATTGCTTAATCCAGAGATTCAGCCTCTGGTCACAGCAGGTCCTGCAGCTATATGGACCAAGGCAGGAGTTTGAAGGAAGCACCACCAGGCACGTGCTTGTGCACCCTTCCCCTGGCTATATAGGGCTTTATATCACTGACAATAGAGCTGAAAGAAGTAGAAATTGTGAGTTTCAGTAATGTGGCAAAATGCCTCATAGCCTCAGTTTTGCGTGGATTTTGTTGTTAAAACATGACGTGCCCCAGCAAAACCCTTCCACCCATCTGCTTTTGCCACATAGGTGAACGTAGCAGAGTCTTGTTCTATGTATGTGCATTTACACCTGATCTGTGCTGATCTGTTTTACACATGAGATCTGAAGAGTTCAGATTGAGAGTCACGGGCTCTGTCTCTGTTAGACAAGAAACACCCCAGGTGCTTGACTAATTAAAAGATTAGTCGTAGAGACAAACAGAAACAAACAATCTACTTAGGACTAAGTTTTAATCTATTTAGCATAATAAAGATATCTTTAAAAATACCACAGAAAATGATTCTGCAATTTCTCATGAGCATAGGGAAAACTGCTTCTAGGTGTTTATTTTTAAAATACAGGAGGTGGAGTTATGTCTGGCATAGGTTTTCCACAGACTATTTCCCTTCAAGCAATTTACTACCTGAGGAAGAACCCCAGAATTATTTGCTAGGGCCCTTTTGCTTTCCCTCACAGTTCAATGCCATTTACGCCTTTACAGTGCAGATTTTGTTTTTTGGAGTGCATGTTTCTGTCTTACACAAGATGTCAGTGTGTCTCTTTGCCTTACAGGGTTTCAGATTGGAGTGTCCTTAGAAAACTGCAACTGCGTTGAAGATTACCGGGTGTGCTGTCAGGACTGGTGATGGAGCAATTGCAGACACAGGCCTGACAGAATAAAAAGCTGTTACGTCTTGGCCACAAATGTGTCAGCTGACTGCTTTCTAATACCTGGCTTTGTTGTCATATTAACTCATGTTTTCAATGTATCCTGATTTGGAATGGAAAAAGGAAAGAGGAGGTGACAGATGTGACATATTTCTAACTCGTTCCTTTTCTTTGCATATGACCTTGATGTCAAGTATAGGCATCAGAGGACAACACCACATTTGCAGCCACATTACATACCACACTTCCAGCACTGCTGCTCAACCCAAATCTGCAATCCTTGACAGGACTGTATTTTTCCAGGCAAAGGAAGTCTGTTGGACTTAAGACATTCCAGGGCAAAGCAGTGGTGGAGCAGCAAAAGATTCTTTGCTGAAGGGGTAGGCCATAACGTGCAGCTAAGGAGAAGTAATAATGAACTTTTATACTGTAGAGAACTACAATCTTGGGAGCACGAAAGCACTCAGTACCTCTGCTTGCCAGCTGGAGGACAGGATACCAGGTTTGGAAAGGGACCACACAATCCCCGGCTGTGTAGTCATTTTCCTTGGTGTCAGCCTAATGGAGTTGCTTCTTACATCTTCTAATGTTTCACATGTACCCATCACAAATAGTCGTGTTTCCCAATGAAATATGAAAAATATGCTGAGCAATGGTGTCAACAAGCAGCAAGAGCAGGGCTACTCCATGAGAGTGAAACAAACCAGGAGCAAAGTGACCACAGAATCATAGAACGGCTCAGGTTGCAAGGGACCTTAAAGATCACCTAGTTCCAACCCCCCTGCTGTAAGCAAGGACACCACCCACTAGATAGGTTGCTCAGGGCCTCATCTAACCTATTCTTGAAGACCTCCAGGGATGGGGCATCCACAACCTCTCTGGGCAACCTGTTCCAGTGCCTCACCACCTTCTGAGCTAATAATTTCCTTCTAACCTCCCCTGGACCTGCTCTAACCTCCCCACCTGCTCTAACCTCCCCTCCCCTGGACCTGCTCTAACAGTCCCACATCCTTCTTGTGCTGGGGGCCCTAGATCATAGCACAGGCAGAGCCCTCAGTGAACACAGCTATCACCAGGGCACAGCTCTGAAAAGCTTGAAAGAAGTAGGGTGCTGGTAATGTGGTGCATCAACACCCTAAAGCAAGATGAGTTCATGAATCAGGACCAAGGCCCACCCAAGGACTTTGGTCAGCTGCAATAGGAGATGAGCCTAGGCACAGGACTAGGAGATGAGGCTACGACATGGGTCCATTCAAGAGACAAAGCTGGAGATAGGCCTGGAAACAGCTGCACCTACAGCACAGGTCAGACACCTAAAACAGAGCTCAGCCCTGAACTTAAATTGTACTCCTTGAACCGTGGAGAGAGGACATCCATGTCAGGCTGGTCAGCACAGTTAAGTCCTATTGGTGCAGTTAGGGGGCCTGACAGGCAATGATCTGTTGGACCTGTCTGCATCCATCTATGTTGGTCACTGTATGTAACACAGGAAGAGACAATTGTGCTCTGCGAGGCTTACAATGGACAGAAAAAAATCTGTTTGCAGAAGGTCAGAGGTTCTCATGGTGATTTGCACTGCTCATGGAGGAATTCACACAAGACCACTGAATAGGAGCAGTCTACCAGTGTGAGTCAAACGAAGGTTAAACTTCTATAACCAAAATGGGCTAAAAGTTTTTGTGAACTCTCACAGGTTATAGTGACACATGCCTTTTGTGAGGCCCTTTTTAAGGGGCAAAACCATGTGCCAAATTGATGCAAATGGTTTAATGTTTTTTTAGCTCTAGTAACCTTTCCTGGTTTGCTACCTAGCTACCAACTACCATTTCTAATAGTTCCATTAAATACAATGGCAGTTTCAGATCTGAAAGTCAAGCCAAGCCCAAAGAAGGCTGTTTGTATGCCTTACAGTGAATCTGACCTCATACACGAGTGAAGTTTTGTCAGTCAGGTTCTTCTATCTTGAGACAAATCTCAGAAATACTAATGTCACATTTCTTACTCAAAAATTCTTCCTTGTCTAAATTACTGTCTCAGTCCTTTATACAAATTAAAGAAGAAATTACAAACATTACTGTCTCAGTCCTTTATACAAATTAAAGAAGAAATTACAAACATGCACTAGGGAAGTATTTATTGTAGGGATAAACAGTCTAGCTTCATTGGTTAATGCTGTATGCTCTGTTTGCACTGTTTTTTTTCACAGGTCCCTGAAAGTACATGATGAGAACTTCTAGCTCCAATTTTATTTTGACTTCCTGTTTTATAAAGCCAAAAAGTGAACACTCAGTCTCCTGGAGCTATAGCGTAAATTATAGTCGTTTCACTTACAGTTCTGTGATTTTTTTGTAGGCCTAGCACATACTTTAAGACTGTGTCATTTGGCTTTGTTTGCTGGAAGAGAGTAGAACTCTCTTTTTGCATCAACTGCTTACATGTATTTAAAGTCTGCAATGTGGCAACAGTGACTATTCTCTGCTCACAGGATCACGGTTCAGGAGCTCTTCCTAATTGCCTTTTCAGATTCTGGTAAGCATATTTAAAGCGGAGAAAGTTTGCTGGATGTTTCTGCTGTTAAGGTGAAAAAACGTCAGCGTTGGGTCAGGACAACTTTCTAGCACTGCTCACATTTCCCAGGAGTGTTTCATGTTCACATTATCATTAAAATGCCTACAGATTTTAGCAAATACTTGTTCCAGATGTATAATTAACTGCTTAGTTACTGTGGTGCTTACATGGAAGGACATACGTAGTCAATTCCTTTTTTAGTTCTTTCAGCTCTGTGCTTTTTCCCACTCTTCCCTATTGCTGAAACAAATTACAAATAACTTACCTCTTAAGTCTATGAAGAGTAAACATTTGCATTAGGCCAAAAGCTCCATGTAGTCCAGTATCTTGGCTTGGACAGTGACCAGGAAATACTGGTTTCTCAGGGAGGATGTATTAGATGAAAGCTTTATATTGAAATACATTGTGATACTTTCCCAGATTACACTGTGAGCCCTAGTGATCTCTGTTTAGGGACTCTCTTTCCCACTTGTACAGTTTTGCATTTAAACAGCATTTGACAGACTTTTTTCTCCCATGATTTGACTTCTGATTTGTATAAACTTCCCATAACATTATGAAGAAAACAGCTGCAAAGCACAATGATGTAATCTGCACCTCACCAAGTTAGTTTATTATCTTAGTTCTTGTACGGAAGAGACAGCTACTTGCCTTCTGTAGTCCACCCATGATCTGACAGCTCACTATCATATTCCTTCCCTCTTGCCCCAGCCATTTGTTCTTCAAGGTGAGCAGTTCTGGTCCCCAGACTCCTCTGTTCTCTGCCTGACCTAGTTCTGATGTATCCTCTCCAGTTGGGAAGACCAGAAAAGAACAAGGTATTAAGGTGTAGGTGCACTGAGGATAACATAATGCTGTATACTTCTTTCCTAATAATTTCTAGCACATTATTTAGGTTTCTTTTTCTCCTGACAGTTCCTGTGCTCTGCAATTCCTTGCCTGAAGTGGCAGATGGGAATGCCTGAGTAGACAGGCAAGTAAGAACTGCTATGGTAGACACAAACTGACATTAGCCCACTAGACAGCTGGTGAACTGAAGGCACTAGAAGTACCTAAATGCAGCTCTTGCCATCAGGCTGCCGATGACAGTAAACAGACTTTGACTTGCCAGTACTACCAAATGCTGGTGCTGAAGGGAATCAGAGAAATGGACCAAGAGACAATAGGTTGTAAAGCACAGCGTAATCAAGCTGGAAGTGGTCTGATCTGCCATACAGATAAAGATGACATCAAGCCTGAGGTGAGGGGATGATGCCCTGGCAGTTGTGGACTATGACCTACTGAAGATGAGTGCCATGGTTGGTGTTTCTTGTACTGCTGTTGTCCTACTTGTCACACATCTTCAATTTCCACCAAAGTCTAAACACTCATGAAGATCAAGACTGCTAGGGACGGCACATGCCTTCTGGTATAGCTTTTCTTCCTCCAGTTCTGGTATTAGGCACCAGTATGTTCACATGGACCCAGAAGTACAACATCACCATTTTGTTCTCCTGCACTTGAGGCTGGAGATGTAGGGATATCAATTTGCCACTCTTTCATAGTCTGATTAGTAGCTAAGATAGACCAGTCTCCTCCTATTCCAACCTCAATGTCCCGGGGGGAAGAGGGCTGTAAAACAATCATAACTGTAGTTGTGATGTACTTATGACAAGTTGTCATGGGATACTTTAGCTATTTTATTAAATTTGTCTTTTATCTCTTTAAAAAAATAGTGGTTGTTATATTGATTCATGTTTGCACTGGAACAAAACAGTAGTACTGTAGCGTTTTCCAGAATCCAGTCCTCTGCAAATTGGCTTTTTTTCGTAGAATTTAATGAGGTGTTGCATGTGGGACTTTTAGTTTTACTTCACTTTTATTTGGTGCCTTGGGAAGTGAGGTCATCGAGCATGACAGAACAGCGGTGGTTTTACCTTGCTGGGCAGCTAAACTCCACCATAGCCAGTCTCTCACTTCCCTTCCTTAAAAGAAAAGGGCCAAATACAGTAGAAAAGTGCTCAAGGGATAAGGACAGAGAGATCATTCACCAATTACCATCACAGGCAAGACAGATTCAACATGGGAGATTAATATAATTTATTGCCTATCACTAACAGATTAGACCAGTGAGAAACTAAAAGCAAACTACAAACACCTTCCCCCAATCCACCCTCTTCTACCTCCTCCCCCCACCCTGATAGGCATAGGGATATGGGGAATGGGGCCTGCAGTCAGTCCCCAGCACTTTGTCTCCGCCTCTCCTCCATGGTCACTCTCTGCCCCAGCTATGTCAGGACCCTCCCATGGGATGCCATCCTTCCCAAACTGATCCTACATGGGCTTCCCACAGGCAGCAGCTCTTCAAGAACTGCTTTTCAAGAACTCTTCAACATGGGTCCCCCACGAGCAGCAGCTCCCCCCAGGTACTCTGCTCCTGCGTGGGCTCCTCTCCACAGGCTGCAGCTCCGGCCCGGGGCCTGCTCCTGCGGGGGCTCTCCATGGGCCGCAGCCTCCTCCAGGCCACATCCACCTGCTCCAACCGGGGGCTCCTCCACGGGCTGCAGCGTGGAGATCTGCTCCGTGTGGGACCCATGGGCTGCAGGGGGACAGCCTGCTCCATCACGGTCTTCTCCACAGGCCACAGGGAAACTTCAGCTCTGGCACCTGGAGCACCTTCAGCCCTCCTTCTTCACTGACCTTGGTGTCTGCAGGGCTGTTTCTCACTCCTCACTCTCCCAGCTGCTGTTGCGCAGCACATTATTTCCCCTTTCTTAAATTCACTTTCAGAGAGGCACAACCAATGTTGCTTCTTGCCTCAGTTCTAGCCTGTAGCAGGTCCCTTTTGGAGCCAGCTGGAACTGGTTTGATCTGACATGAGGCAACTTCTGGACTCTTCTCACAGAGGCCACACCTGCAGCCCCCCGCTACCTAAACCTTGTCACGTAAACCCAATACACCGGTACATCTCTTTTAATCCACCAGATTTATTCTGTATTTCAAAAATCCAATCCTGTGTTACTGATTTCAAGGCACAAATGACAAATAACAAGGCTGTTCTAGACAGGGGTGTTTGTGCTTTACTGTTTGAACCTTTGAAAGACAGACCCTGATATGCAGAAATAATATACTTAAACAAAGAATCTGAGTGCACATTTATAATTAGCACATAGTTGACATCTCAGGCCATAGAAGGAGCCATTGTGTCTGGAAGACTGTATTTTATCTGTAGTAAAACATATTAAAAAAAAAAAAAAGCATCTCTCACAAGAGATTGTTAAGATTACATAAACCTTATTCATACGAATCAGATCAGTTACCACAATACATCTAGTGGGAGAGCTCTGATGAACTCCACAGGCAAATCTGGGCTTGAGATTCCATTTATTTTTTTTGTCCCACAAGTTTTGATGGAAAACAAAATCCTTGTCAATAGACAATCCTTGTCTAAGACAACTTCCAAATTGGGGGAATCAGGCTTTATCATTGGTTGTCTCTATGTCCTGACCATGAACATTCCAATTGCTTTACTTGATGAGCTGACACAGCAGAGACCACACTCAACAGGACCATAGGAGGGTGGCCTCTCTCATCAAGCAGGAAGAAGTCTTTAGCTCACATCTGTCTTTCTGGTAAGGTGAAGACAATAGTAATCTGGAGAGTAAAGGTGAGCAATTTATTAAGAGGAAAACTCTGTTACTAGGTCTGCCCAAACATAAATTCCTGGATGAACACTATGTTACCTTATAATTAACCAATGTGCAAATGGAATAAGTAATTTACACAAAATATTAATCACAAAGAAACACTAATTCATATCGATCTATCTCCTGCACCTCTTTTTTCATCAGAGCAAGATCATATTTCTTGTCCTTTATCCCAAGGCATTTCTAAACAGTTTTCTGTGTCTCCAGTCTGTATGCTTGTAGGAAGCCTGGCTAGTTGTCTGGCTTTTATCTTCCACCCAAAGGGTCTGGTACAGCTCCTTTTGCCACCTCCCCTGGCTGCAGCATCCCTCTGGCAGCCTCAGAACTCCACGAGGGATGGGAGATGGATTCCAGGCGGGACCTAGCTGCAGACCTTCTCATCCCTAGAAGGGAAGCAGCTGACTCTTTTAATATGTTTAAATTTTCAAGTCTGTTGCTGTCTTCTGAACTGCTTGATGTTTTGTTTAAAATTGAGGAGCCTGTAATATTTCTGTAAAGATACATCGTGTGTGGCCATCCACATTTAACAACTTTTGTACTTTACCGATACAATAAATAAATATATATTTTTGATGAAGAAACTTGTTGATTTATATACTTAAAAACATGTTTTCTGAAGGAACTCACATGATGATGGTTTTTACTTGGCCTCCAGGGTCTACATATGCAAAAACAGTTGATTTTTATAAACTAAAAAAGGCAAAAAGATCATGCACATAATCATAGAATCATAGAATCATGGAATGGCTCTGGTTGGAAGGCAGCTTAAAGAGGTCCAACCCCACTGCCAATAGAGACAGGGATGCCAGGCTGGCCAAGGCCCCATCCAACCTGGCCTTGAACACCTCTAGGGATGGGGCATCCACTTCTCTTGGCAACCTGTTCCAGTGCCTCACTACCCTTACACTGAATTTCCTCCTAATGTCTAATCTAAATCTATCCTCTTTTAAAGACCATTCCCCCTTGTCCTATCGTTATCTACCCAAGTAAAGAGTCCTTCTCCATCAAGGGAGAGGAGAAAACACAAATCACCAGAGCCTGCTGTTGAGAGCATAGAAAACTGTTTGTTAGTTTTGACCACTAAAAATACTCTAAAATAAAAGGTATTTTGCTGAGAGAGAACAAAGTTCTTACAATTTTTACATTATTAGCACCCAAGTAAAATGTATCCTAAAGCACTTAAAGCTTTTAAATATCTTAATGTCTCTGGGAGAAATCAGTCTTTTTTAAATTGGAAAATGCATCAGCAGATATGTAGTGTCTGGTGCTGGTAATCCATTGCAATAAAATGTTATAATAAACAAAGCAGATATTCTAGTAAAAAGCCTTTAAAAACTAAAGATGTATTTTCAAAATGTTTTAATATTTACATTTAATTAATATTTTATCTAAACATACAGCCTCGTATTGATTAAAGAGGCTAAATTCTTGTCACTGATAAAACTGTAAAAGAAATACTTTTCTAAAAGTACCAGAAATCTTAGTGTTAAAACGTAGTCTTGATCTAGTGTTAGTCAATGAATTTATATGGTCTCTGCAAGAAAGCAGCATGTCACAGCTGGTAACATTTACAGGTCTGAACATCTGCAGACTGAAAAATACTTCAAAAAACATTACTAAGTTACATAAGCTTCATAAACTGAGTCTGCTCAAACAACACATCAAAGACATAGGCAGCTTATCGCAGAAAAATGCCATTTGTAAAGCTGTCAGTGGAGATCTAAGGACAAAGCTGCACCATGGGGAGATGCAGACACAGGGAAAGCCAGGGCAGCTGCATTGTTGGTACTTGGTGAAGAGAAGGAGTGGTGGGACAATGGAGTCCATGAGCAGCCCTGAACATTGTTTAGGTGACATTTGATGTTTTCATATAATCATAGAATCATTAAGATTGGAAAAGATCATCTGGTTTTATGACATATGCTAGCACTTAGTGCGTTTGCCAGTAAAGCACAGGAAATAATCATAACAAATGCTATGTAACTAGATGTGAGCTAGGTAATTACACGTGTTTGTGCCTGGGGTATGCATTTATATTGTAGGTAAATATTGTCTGCTAATCTTTATTTTGCCCTTTTCTTTTCTTCTCTCAGTATGTCAAGTGGCTCGTGCATACAAACTTGCAGACCGGCTCATTGAATATTAAAAACCTGAATTACTCAGGTCTCCAGGTGACCTATATTTGACAATCAGAATTCCTTCATGACCCTTGTTAAATACTGGAAGATGTTTTTCACAATGTTCTTACAATTCCATAGCCATTATCCATTTTGGGTACTTCAGGTGGAAGCAACACATTTCCCCCAATGACATAAATATTATTATTTGGGCCAAATCATAAAGGATATCTGCAGGACAGACAGAGCAAACCTGAAAATGCATCAAAGTGCGTGGCTTGTGTCATAAAACAATGAAAATGAAAATAAAACAAAAATGTTTGTCAAAATGTTTCATTTGGGCATTTAAAAAAAGAACAAAACCTTTTTGGTCTTTCGTTTCATAATGGCTTTTCCAGCACTAACTGTAAGGTAAGAAGTTTAAACATACAAGCAAAAGTTTGTTTCATCCCGAGCTTTCTTTATATATAAATTATTCCATGTTGCTTAAATAGAATGTATCTGGGTTGACCTGAAACTGATTTTTTGAGATGGGGGATGATTTCAGTTGGCAGAGAGAAAAAGTCTTCGAATCACGTATCTCTGTGAAATATACAGCTGAAAAAGAGAAAAACAAATAATTAACAACTTCTCTGTTATGTGAATAGAATGGTGGACATGTATGGATGAAGCTGATAGGGGACACAATGACCAGAATCTGTTCATTTTCAGCATATATCCTGCTCCCCTGTGTACATGTCCCTCAGCATCATTTATCATCTAGACTGGCAGACCCAAAGGATTTTTTTGATCCATTGAGCCACTTCCACCCTGGCTGCACAGGTTAGGAACATTCAGATTTTTCTCAGATTAAGAAAACAGGGACATGTGGGGTATTAACTGCTAGCAAGTAATATGTCTGCTTTCTCTTTGCATTGAGCATGTCAGAGATCTGTACGGCCTGGAGGTGAAAGAAGAGGATCTTTCAAAATACCATGGCTGTTGATAGGTGCTGTCAGTGGACTGCTTTCTAAATCTCACTTTCTTCGAAGACCACTTCCTCAGTTGTCTCTCCAGTGGTGACTTCTCCTTCACTGCTGTCTGACACACTTGCCCGCAGATGAGATGGAAGCCTACAGCCTGGCTCCGAGCATTGGTCTGTCCTCTGGTTTGCCAGCACCTGCTGGAGCTTCATGCCCCAGGGCTCACTCTCCTCCAGGCACAAGTGTTTGCTGCTTGGGTGCTTTTTTTTCTGTTTCTGTGAACATTTCCTGAGATATTTTATGTTTTCTCCAAGAAAGCAGAGTTTGCAGCCAAAGGGGTCTGCCAGCAGGAAGCGGGACCACTGCTTCTGGAGTTCTGCTTTCACCTGGGAGAAGAAGAAAAAAGTCCATCCATGGTGATGCCTTGTGACTACCCTGCAGTCTGCTAATCCAAACACTAGTTGTAAAATGAGAGGGATTGTGGAAATGTTGAGTTTTCTGCCCCTTTGGGGGTCACCTCACAGCTTTTGAGGTCCTTGTATGGCAGAAATGGGCTTGTTTGCTGTCCGTCTTCAGAGTACAGCCTGGAGGCTTCTTCACTCTAATTTAGGAAAGGTTTTTGTAGCCCCTGAATCTCTCTCTGTAATTTTATATACTGTGATCCTGATGTGTGTATAAGGGGAGAGCTCAACTGACTTTCATATTTACCTGATGAAGTGAGGAGGAGAAAAGTCCAAGGGCTATGGAAATGAGGACCATGTAGCTTTTCTGGAGTGTTATGCTTGAATATTTGCTTTGTTTTGCTGAAGCTTGTTATTTGGCAGCTTGCCTTAAATTCTCAGTACTGAATGTCTTCACTGAATGTCCCCTTGCTTTACCAGCAGAACCTTCAGCCTGAGGGCTCAGCTGACCAGGGAGTTAAAAGCCCCAAAGAACAACTTTTAGCTGATGTTGAGAGGTGCTAGTAGTTCTGTGCCCTTCATAAAAGTTAGACTTAGACAAGTGCTCTTGCGCTGCAGACAAGTGTCGTCTCTCTGTTTTACTTAAGCAGTTCAGAAATTGCTCCAGGTTTCCTTGTTAAATATTAGGAGCATATACCCTACCTTTTCTACATAGCTCATCTCCTCTGTTGCCTTTAAGAAGGTGTCCAATGTCATGTTCAAATGTCAGTGTAATGTGTACCACATCAGCTGGCTGTGCCAGGCTGTTAAATGCTACGGATTTTGGATAAGTGTCAGTTTAGTGCAGGTAGTGGATATCTGTACCCATGCAGACCATAAGGGAAGTGTAAACAATGGACTTCAAGTTAGAAAATATTTAAAATTGTGAGATGAATTCCACAGCCTACATAAGCCTCATATCCTGAAGTGGCCTGTAGCAAGTCAGTGTGATAATGGCAAAAGCTGCATGCAATTGTGTCAGTGATGAAGGATGACACATCACTGGTACAGCCCTCTGATAATTACCCCTTATTGGTTTTTCTCATTGGCAGTAATGAGGTAGCAGAGAGAAGTCCAAGAGTGAGCAAAAGGGACTTTATGGCTTTGGGGCAATTGCTTAAAGATCAGGTGCACAGGTAGTGTTTTCCTCCATCCTTCCAGTAGTGGGAATCAATACTGAAAGGAACAGCCAGACCCAGCAGATCAATACATGGCTTTGAGGCTGGTGCCACCAGTATAATTTTGGGTTTCTTCATCATGGTAAGGTCTACATGACACGAGGCATACTGGCTTCCAGTGGGGAGCACCTTTCTCAGAGATGGAAAAGAATTTTTGCCCAGGAGTTAGTAGGGCTGATCAATAGGGCTATAAACTAGATTTGAAGGGGGAAAGGGACAAAACCAGGCCCACCAGTTATGGGACTGAACGCCAATATTTGAGAGACTGCATGCTAGCAAGACCCTTCAGTCTGCCCCATGAGGGGCTGGGTTCAATGAAGCACATCTGAAATGTTTCTATACAAACACACACAGCATGAGAAACAAGCGAGAGGATCTAGAAGCCTTGGTCCAGTCCCAGAGCTACAACGTCATTGGCATAAGCAAAATCTGGTGGGAAGAGGCCTGTGACTGATGTGTTACACTGGACAGTTACAGTATCTTCAGAAGGGACAGGCAGGGCAGATGAGGCAGGGGTGTGGCACTCTATGTAACGGAGGCTGGACTCTACGGAGCTTGCAGTTGCCAACAATGCAACTGAGAGCTTCTGGGTAAGGATCAAGGGACAAACAAATAAAAGAAATGTCATTGTGAGAGTCTACTATAGACCACCAAGCCAGGATTACGACACTGATGAATTATTCTTTAAGGAACTGAGAGATACTTCTAGATCAGCTACCCTTGTCCTTACGGGGGATTTCAACCTGTCAGATGTCAACTGGGAATATCACATACCTGAGACAAACAAGTCCAGGACATTCCTGAAGCACCTTGATGATACCTTCTTGGTACAGGTACTAAGAGAGCCGACTAGGAAAGGTGCCCTCCTTGACCTGTGCCTTGTAAACAGGGAGGGTCTTGGTGGTGAAGTGGCCAGCTTGGTCATAGCAACCATGACGTAGTCAAATTCACAATCTTTGGTGACAGGAGGAAAACTGACACCAAAACTTCAAGCCTGGACTGGGGGAGAGCAGACTTCAGACTGCTCAGGGAAATAGCTAGTGAGCTCTCCTGGGAAACTGATTTTAAAGACATTGGGGTCCAACAGTGATGGTCAGTTTTTAACTACCTCCTCCTAAGACTGCAGGAACAAGAAATTCCAACATGTCGGAAGTCGAGCAGGAGACGCGGAAGGCCGGCCTGGCTGAGCAGGGAACTTCTTCAAGAGCTTAGGTGGAAAAAGAAAGAGTATGGCTACTGGAAGCAAGGTAGGGAGATAAGGGAGGACTACAGGGATGATGCTCGCATTTGTAGGGAGGGAATTTGTGTTGCAAAGGTTCAATTAGAGTTGAAGCTGGCCAGTACTGTGGGGCACAACAAAAAGGGCTTTTTAAAGTATGTTAACAGCAAAAGGACCAGAGATAATGTTGGTCCATTACTTGATACCATCTCTCACAGTATCCTTGTGGACAAAATGACCAGAATACAGTTAGATAAAAGCATAATAAGATGGGTGAACAATTGGCTGATGGGTCAGACCCAGAGGGTTCTTGTAAATGGGGTTGCCTCAGGCTGATTACCTGTCACTAGTGGGGTTCCCCAGGGCTCTATTTTAGGACCAGTCCTCTTCAATGTTTTCATAAACAATTTGTATGTAGGACTTGAAGGTTTTTTGAGCAAGTTTGCAGATATCTGGGAGGAGCTGTTGACTCTGTCGAGGGTGGTGAGGCTTTGCAGAGGGATCTAGACAAATAAGAGAGCTGAGCAATCACCAACAATATGAAGTTTAACAAGAGCAAGTCTTGGATTCTGCACCTGGGGAGGGACAACCCTAGCTATACGTACAGACTGGGGGGAGGAGGGGAGCAAGATGCTGGAGAGCAGCCCCACAGAAAGGGATCTAGGGGGGTTCAGTTGACAGCAAGCTGAACATGAGCCAGAAGTGTGCCTTGGTGGGCAGGAGGGCCAACCGTATCCTGGGGTGCATCAAGCACAGCATTGCTAGCTGGTCAAGGGAAGGGATTGTCCCACTATACTCTGCACTGGTGCAGCCTCACCTCAAGTACTGTGTGCAGTTTTGGGTGCCACAGTATAAGAAATATATAAAACTGTTAGTGTCCAAATGAGGGCTACTAAGACAGTGAAGGTTCTGGAGGGGAAGATGTATGAGGAGCAGCTGAAGTCACTTGGTTTGTTCAGCCTGGAGAAGAGAAAACTGTGAGAAGGCCTCTTTGCAGTCTACAACTTCCTCAAGAGGGGGAGTGAAGTGGCAGGTGCTGACCTCTGCTCACTGATGACCTCTGATAAGGACCTGAGGGAATGGCTTGAAGCTGCGACAAGGGTGGTTCAGGCTGGGTATCAGGAAAAGATTCTTCACCAAGAGGGTGTTCAGGCACTGGAACAGGCTCCCCAGGGAAGTGGTCATGGCGCCAAGCCTGCTGCAATTCAAAAAGTATTTGGACAACGCTCTCAGACACCCGGTCTCTTGGTCTGATTTTCTGGGTGGCCCTTTGGGGACCCAGGAGTTGGACTCAATGATCCTCATGGGTCCCTTCCAACTCAGGATATTCTATGATTCTGTGATACCAGTACACTGGGCTGTATAGCACAACCATTTAAATAAAGAAATTATCCTCCTTTTCTCAGTAGTTGTAAGGCCATGTAGTGGGTTTATGCTGGAAGGTTTTGGTAGCAGGGGGCTGCAGGGGGACTTCTGTGAGAAGAATCCAGAAGCTGCCCCATGTTAGATAAGGGCCAGTCTCAGCCAGCTCCAAAGGGACCCATTGCTGCTCAGAGCTGAGCCAATAAGCAATGTCGTTGGCACCTTTGTGAGAGCATATTTAAGAAAAGGGGAAAAAAACCATGCTGCACAACAGCAGCTGGGAGATAGAGGAAAGAGAAACAGCCTTGCAGACATCAAGGTCATTGAAGAAGGAAGGCAGGAGATGCTCCAGGCATGGGAGCTGAAGTTTCCCCGTGGCCTGTGCAGGGGCCCTTGGTGGAGCAGGCTGTCCCCCTGCAGCCCATGAACTACCACAGTGGAGCAGGTTTTCACGCTGCAGGCCATGAAGGAGTCCACAGTGAAGCAGGTAGATGTTGCCTGAAAGAAGCTGCAACCTGTGGAGAACCCCTGTGAGAGCAGATTCTGGGCTGGACCTGTAGCCCACGGAAAGGGGACCACACAGGAGCAGTTGACCTGGCAGGATCTTCTGCCCTTGGGGGAAGCCATGTTGGAGCAGTTTGCTCCTGATGGATGGTCCATGGTATGGACCCAAAATTGGAGCAGTTCTTGAAGGGCCGCTGCCAGTGGGAAACCCATGCAGGATCAGTTCAGGAAGGACTGCATCCCGTGGGAGGGACCCCACAGCGCAGGGGAGGAGAGTGACTGAGAAGGAGCGGCAGAGACAAAGTGGTATAGAGTGACCGCAGGCCCCATTCCCCCATTCCCTTGCACTGCTCAAGGGGAGCAGGTGGAACAGAGTGGGTGGGGGGAAGTTACTTTTGTCTTCTTTCCTTTGTTTCTCACTTTTCTAGTTTCTTAGTAATAGGCAAAAAATTTTACTAACCTCCCTACTCTGAGCCTGTTTTGCCCGTCGCTGTAATTGTTGAGTGATCTCCCTGTCCTTAACTCAACCCTTGAGCCCTTTGCATCATATTTTCTCCCTCTTTCCCTTTGAGGAGGGGGAGTGAGAGAGCAGTTGTGGTAGAGCTCAGCTGCCCAGCAGAATAAAACTACCACGGGTCACATCTGAATGCTGCATCTGGTTTTGGGCTCCCAGTACAAGAAGTACGCTGATAAGCTTGGCCTTTTTTGGCAGATAACAAGGCTGGAGAACTTCCCCTTTGCGGAGAGGTTGAATGACAGGGACTTGTTCGTTCTGGAGAAGAGAAGACTTCAGTGAAGGCTTAAATATAATCTATAAGGAATTCATGGAGCAGATGGAGCCAGATACTCTACTGAGTTGCTTTGTAGGGATACAAGAGACAGCGGTCATAAATGAAAATAGAAGTTCTAACTGGAACTACAGAAAATATGTTTTCTATTGAGAGCAGTGAAGCACCAGAGCAGAGGACAAGAGAGGTGATAGAACCTTTCTTTGGAGATTTTCAAAGCTCATCTGGATAAATAGCTGAGCAACCTTCTCTGAATTCAGTTTTCACAGTGCACCGAGCAAGAAGTTGGTCTAACTATTTCCTGAGGTCCCTTGCTGAGTTGTTCTGTGATTTCCTGCTGGCATATCCTTGCAAAATTGCCGTTATTGATCTGCCTAAATCCTGGCGTGGAGTAAACACACCCCCCCATATGACTCTTGAGGCTTAACAAAAGTTAATCTCCAGCCAAGAAATGTCCTCATATCAAATCTAGAGATGTCCTGTGAAGTGCACACATGAAAATGTATTTTTGAACTTTTTTAATATATTAAAACACTCCAAATTTTGCATCTTTGCCTAGACTTCAGGGGTAAGCAAAGCAAGGGTCAAACATGAAGTCTGAGATTTCATCTGTGTAAATGAATGGGGTTTAGGTAGCTGATCATAAGCCTTTAGTGGTATTTCACACACATCTATACCCCCACAGTGTCACATAGTAACACAAGCTTTAGCGGAAATATCTTGTATTTGAATACAGACCTGAGAGGTCTTGCTGCTTTCTTTGTTCAAAACATTTATATCAATTTAAAAGAATGCAAGTGTGCTCCCAAATAACCAGAGCTAGTCAGTATTTTCATCCTTCTTGGTGTCAATATATTTCGTTAATCAATTAAAAATTTATATCATTAAGTGACTCTTACCTCTCCATTGGCAAAGCAATATAAAACTGCTACAAAGAAACCCTGTAAGAGATAGACAATAAGGAAAAGTTAGATACCTGAAGTCTCAGTTTAGAGATGTCATTACTATTAAAGTCATAAATATAAACAACGCTTCCTAATTTTCAGAATGGAAACGAGCTGTCTGTCTTCTCTTATTAGTGAGGTACCTATTAACTTGTTTTCCTATGGTGCCTTAGCAAAATCAGGGCACAATTGCAGGTGTTTTGGTGCAGATGCTGAAGCAAAGAGCCTATACAACCCCATCTGATCTTACATTTTATCTACATTTTACCACATTATTTTTAAGACTACCACTGCTATACTGAAACTGCTATTTGCAGACTTATTAAAACATCCAAAAATGCAGATATATTAAGTGTTCTGACTATTTTGAAATGTCATTTCTCCTGTGAAACAGATTTAAGTAAACACCTTAAGAAAAAAAAAATTGAAATTTTAGAAATCAAATGTGTTTTAAGATAAGCCAAAAATTAATAAGCCAAATAAGCCAAAAAAGGAAAATTCCATTTTCCTCCTCCCTGTCTTTGATCTCAAATCAAAACAGCTTATGTGTGTGCATCTCAGACTAACAGTCTGGCACAAATGTACAGATTTATGGCAATTGCTTCAGGAAATGAACTTCCTTTAGTATGTCTAAACACATCTATGGCACAGGTTCTGATGAAGAGAATAATGCTGTTGATTATCAATCCCAAGGCAATGTTCATATAACAAGGAAAAAGGTGTCATAACCAGTTGATATCATTCATCTGTTTTCACATTCATACTTTTTTTCCAGAGGTGTTTCTGTTTTTCTCATACAAAATCTTAAAAAGAAATTAATGTATACAGCAGCTTCAATATTTTTTATTCATTGACCAGTAGCAGTCTGAAACAACAGTGAATTTTTCTAGCAATCCTGAAAAGTCTGGAACCATCTATTCTTTAAACATACGTCCAGTAAGTGTGAGAAAGAACAGTCTGTCTGCCACATGAGTGAAATAAGGGCAGGAGAGATAGAAGTTACAATTGCTTTATCCCTGTATTTTAATTCTACCATATTTCATGCTTCACCTGGATTGTGGTTGCAAGATCTAGGCACTTTTGCTATACCATTTATTAATGTAACGTTTAAATAATTCTCTGCATCTGAGTTATTTCACAGAAATATGAAAAAAAAAATCATTAAGTATCGTTCCACAGAGAAAGGTTCTGATGAAAAAAACCAAGTTAAATGGTTTAAAAAGCAGCCTTTTATTTAGAAATGCTTCTCTTTTTGGTTAGAAATTCCATGAAAATCTTGTTCTGTAATGTGTTTTTTTGTTTGCTCGTATGTATTCTGAGCATGAACTCTGAATTTGGACCCACAGGCACCACAAGCAGAAATAGGAGCCGAATTACTTGGTGCTGCTATGTCACAAGCTTGGTAATACCCATTACCAGAAATGTGGAAAGTCACCAGATTAGGAGAAAGGTTTGTGAGTACTGATGGCACCTCTATGTTGAATATAGTTTTGTAAATTTCTGTGTGAATTTAATCCACTGCTGCTGCAAAAGTAGAACATGCAATGACAGGCAGAAACACAGTAAATTCACATTAGTTGATGGCAAATTCAGCTGATTATTCATGTTTGCTGTTTGTTTTATATCCTGATTTTTTTAATGCTTCTTCCTTTGCCGTACATAGAACTTTGTTCTTAGAAATCTTTCTTCTATGTAATGACTTCCAAGGAATACACTTTCCAAATGATCAGAATATGAAGCAAAAAGAAGCAGCAGAAATTCAGAAGAAATATTCATTGGCATGCTATCCAACAGGAAAGGGTACATCCATGTGTAAGCCTCATAATTGTCCTCCAGTTCTATTGGTAATAAAAATATGATAAATGACTCATTAAATAACTGTATTTAATATACCATAAGCCAGTATTTTATCCTGTGCAGTCCGTATGCACCAGCTGGCCAAGATGATGAGATTGCCCCACTTTCTGAAATAAAAAACCATCATAGCTAGAGAAGAACTCTTATTTAGAATTTAATTTTTTGATTTTTGAAAATGTTTGAGTTAAACCTCCAGATGAGATCCCAGATAACTGGTTTTCTTTAGCAAAACAGTTTAACTGTGCTTTAAAAGAAATGTAATTGGGTCCAGGTCCAGTTTATATGCTTTTTTTTTCTTTTTTTTTCTTCTTTTTTCTTTCTTTTTTTTTTTTTTTCTCTGATATTTAATTAACAAATAATGCTGTGGCTAAAAAAGAGAATCTGCAATAATCATTGCCTAAGATCTCTGTTTTTTTTTTTTTTTAAAGAATTTTTTCTTCTAAACTTGCCATATATCAGAGCATCTGCATGTTCCTCTAAATGGTATGAAGTTTCTAGCAGGGATGAGTAAGCTCTCTTCTATATCAGTCTTATTTTAAAAGCCAGTAAATAAAGTTTTCACTTAAAATGGTTGTGTTGCTTAAAATAACATCTAGACACTGCAATCTCTCCAAGTAAGGATATGTTTATCTGAGGAACATGTACTTCCACACAATATCAGTCCTCTTAGGGATGATTCCACATGAACTCCCTTCTGCCTGCCTGGATAGTTTTCCCCTCAAGCTATGTGGGAAATATTTCATTAGAGGTTCAATAACAGTGTCAAATCATTGATGCATACACCATCCACCAGTGCATACCTACAGGTTAAATACAAAGATTACAATAAATTGTGGGGAAAGTGTTTTGATGGCTTCATGTCTCAGACAATAGAAGAGTGCACAGGTATGTCGAAAATAAATGAATTGGTGAGTAATAAGGATTTCTGGCCAGAGATGTTCCTGAGCACCACATTAAAGAAAGGAGACCTGAACATTACTGTCCTATATCACCAAGATGGTTAAGGCAGGAAGATATAGCAGGGCAAGAGTGCTTTCACTGATCTCTCATATATCATCTCTCATGGGCAAAGGACAACTTTGTTAAGCAGGTAGTTTAACAGGAGTACTACATGAAAAAAACACCCATTACTCAGCAACTTTATATAACACAGATTGAAGCAGACAGCAGTGCTTTATGTACAGTGCTGAATGACTGGCATTTTCATTCTTTGTTGTTTTTGAACTGTAAAACAAATAGTTACAGTGAAACGTATACTTGTGCATAAGTGATTATCTAAGAAACAGCATTCATTTTCAGTAATAGCTAGCTGTGGAATTTGGACTACTTAGCATTAACCATTGTAATTGAGTGTGGTTCTTTCACACCTTCGTGTTTGCAGCCCAAGATACAAGGGTGCAGAGCTGCCAGAACTTTACAGTTTCTTTCACTGTTTCAAGTTTGTGCATACTTACACCCTACAAAGGCAGGGTATCTGAAAGGGAGTCAAGTGCACAAATATCTTTAAAACACTCCACTGACTGTGGAAAAATTGTTTCCAAGGTGGGGAAATTGTTTTCTGTCTGCAGATGCTAGTCCATCTATCTGTTTCACCCATGAAAGCTTACTGACAAATCTCATTTAACTTTAGAAGATTTTTCACATGTGAAATTCACTCTGTGAATTTTTTATCATCTCAGTCTAACATTATATTTTAAGACATTACAGGCTGGAGTATAACATTAAAAAAGAATACTGTATGTCTGTGGCATCTACAAATGAACAACATACATATGTGGGTATCTGACCCCTAAAAAGTACTTGCAAAAGAGTACTTACATGAAATGAGCTCATTGTCAGCTGAATGAAAAGTCTGATATGTCTTGAAAGTCCTTGCACCTGTTCATCAGTGATGAAGGTAAATATAAATTCATGGATCCCCAACAATGGAATCAGAACAAGTGTAGATCTTGCCAATCTTAAAAAGAAAATGTTTGATTATGATATTATTCAACATCCTTGGTACAAAGTTTAAAATGGATCTACAAAGAAAATATTCCAGAAATTATTTTTCTGCTAACCAGGGAGATGAGCAAATTTGATGCCGATCTACAAAATGGCAAGAAGGAGGCTCTGGGGTATTACAGGCCTGTCAGTCTGACTTTGGTGTAAGGGAAGGTGATGGAGCAGGTCATCTTGAAAGTCATCACACAACACGTACAGGAGAACAAGGTTATCAGACCCAGTCAGCATGGGTTTATGAAAGGCAGGTCCTGCCTTACTAACCTGAACTCTAAAAACAATACAAGGGAAAGGCTGTGGATGTTGTATATTTGGACTTTAGCAATGCATTTGATACTGTTTCCCATATCTTTCTCCTGGAGAAACTGGCTGCTCATGGATTGAATGGATGTACTGTCTGCAGGGTAAAAAACTGGCTGCATGGCCAGGCCCAAAGTGTTGTTGTGAATGGAGTTAAATCTGGCAGCTGGTCACTAGTGGTGTTCCCCAGGGCTCAGTATTTGGTCCAGTTTTGTTTAACATTTTAATCAGTGATCTTGATGAGAAGATTGAGTGCACCCTCAGTAAGTCTGCAGATGACACCATGTTGTGTGAGAGTGTTGATCTGCTTGAGGCTAAGAAGGATCTTTAGAGGGATATGCATAGGCTACACTGATGAGCTGCATCCAATTTCATGACTTTCAACAAGGCTAAATGCTGGGCACTGCAATTGTGTCATAACAACCCCAAACAGTATAGATGTGGACACAAGTGGCTGGAAAAGTGCCCAGCAGTAAAGGACCTGGAGTGTTAATCATAGAATCACAGAATCATCATAAAATATTTTGGGAGGTGCTCCATCTCTTTGATCATCCTTGTGGCTCTCCCCTGGACTCGTTCTAATATGTACATATTCTTCTTGTGCTGGGGGTCCCAGAGCTGAATGCACTGCTCCAGGTGGGGTCTCAAGAGCCGAGCAGAAGGGGAGAATAACTTCCCTTGCCCTGCTGGCCATGCTTATTTTGAAAGCAACCCAGGATACAGTTGGTTTTCTGAGCTGCAATTGCACACACTGCTGGCTCATGTTGAGCTTCTCATCAACCAACACCCCCAAGTCCTCCTCAGGGCTGCTCTCAATCCATTCTCCACCCAGCCTGTATTTGTGCTTGGGTTTGCCTTGGCCCAGATCCAGGACCTTGCACTTGGCCTTGTTGAACCTCATGAAGATCACACAGGCCCACCTCTCATGTCTGTCAAGGTCCCTCTGGATGTCATCCCTTCCCTCCAACATGTTGACTGCACCACACATCTTGGTGTCATTGGAAAACTTGCTGAGGGTGCACTTACCCCACTGTCCAAGTCACCTACAAAGACGTTATAGCTGGTCCCCCAATACTGACCTCTGAGGAACACCACTACTCATTACTGGTCTCCACTTGGACATTGAGCCATTTACCACAACACTTTGAGTGCAACCATCCAGCCAATTCCTTACCCACTAAGTGGTCCATCCGTCAATTCCATGTCTCTCTAATTTAGAGACAAGCATTTCATGCAGGTCAGTGTCAAATGCTTTGCACAAGTCCAGGTAGATGAAGTCAGTTGCTCTTTCAGATAGGTCCACCAATGCTTTACCACCGTACTAGAAGACTATCAGATTTGGCAGACATGACCTGACCTTTGTGAAGCCATGCTGGATGTCATCAATCACCTCCCATGTGCCTTAGCATAGTTTCCAGGAATAAACTAGGTCAACAGCCAACATGTGAACTTGAGCCAGTAGTGTGCCCAGGTGGACAAGGAGGCCAATGCCATCCTGGCTTGCCCCAGAAATAGTGTGGCCAGCAGGACTAGGGAAGCGATTGTCCCTCAGTACTCAGTACTGGTGGGAGGGAATATGGAATACGGAAATAGGTTCCTTGTTAAGGATTTAATACTGGAATTTACTAGGAACTTAATACTGGAATGGCCATCCACTCTCCCCCCATCCAGTTCACAGAATCACAGAATTGTAGGGGTTGAAAGGGACCTCCATCTTGGGTCCATCATTGGGTCCAACCCTCCTGCCAGTGCAGGTTCTCTAAAGCAGGTTGCACAGGTAGGCGTCCAGATGGGTCTTGAATATCTCCAGAGAAGGAGTCTCCTCAGCCTTCCTGGGCAGTCTGTTCCAGTGCTCTGTCACACTCACTGTGATGAAGTTCCTTTGCATATTGGTGTGGAACTTCCTGTGCTCCATTTTGTAGCCATTGCCCCTTGTCCTGTCCCCACAGACCACTGAAAAGAGGTTGGCCATATCCCTTAAAAAGGTTGGCCATATCCCCTAAGTTGCATTAGACAATAAAATACTTGATATAAGTAAGGTAGGACTGTAGTAGGAGACAGGGCTTCACAAAGCTCTTAATAATAAATGATACTAAGAACTGGAAAGAGATGAAATGTGTAAAACAGCATAACCTCTGGTTTCCATTTATTTAATTGCAGTTTTCATATTACATGTGATTTCCTGGCTTGACTTTGCAGCTGCCTTGTCCTTCACTATGGACTTGTCTGATGACCACTGGACTACTGACTATCTTGACTACTTTCACTGGACCTGCCCTGCTCATTTTAGTACTGTGAGTCTACACCCCTTGTCAATTAGATCACTGTCCCTGCCTGCCTTGCTGTCATCCTTTTCTTCTGGCTCACCTGCTCTTGCAGAGCAACCTGTCCTTGATGTTCCCATAAAGTGGGAACATGTTCATGCAGAGGTCAATTCTAGGACTTCATGTAAGACATGCTGCACCATTGAGACTCTGGCTAGGAAACAACACAGGAGGGCCAGCAAGAGTGCAGACTAAGGCTAGTTTTCTCATCTGGATTTACAAGAAGAGGGATATTCTTCAATCAATGGTGTCTGTGTCTGTGAAAAAGAGGTAGATGCTAGTGTCACCTAGGAATGTCCCACAAATCTTCTGAACCTCCTTTTCTTTTGAGGGCCCTTTGTCACAATGAAGGAAAATAAAAGTGTCACAGCAGTTAAGGCTATCTTTGTGTAGTCTAGTTACGTGCGTGCGGAAGACTTACTGCATTGTAAACTCCTTGAGAAAATGCCCATAATGCTCAGCACAGAGGCAATAACTTATCCTTCTTATTCAGATGAGAAAATATTTGTGGATCCTGTTTCTCTATTTGGCTTTCATATGTCTAATACTGAATACCTTTTACATTGATGGTGGTAGGTAAATGTAGTTTGCAAGTTCACATTGGGAATCTTCTGATGCATTAAAAAAAAAAAAAGACTAGGATTTCTTTGTGTTTATTACATACCTGTATTTGTAGTCATGAAAGCTCATCTGCTGGGCTTTCAGTTTGGAAATCAGCATCCTTAGAATTTTTAAGAAGATGCCAAAATTAACCTTGAAAGAAAATATATATTGGTTATTTATGCAAGTTTTGATGACATTATTCATATAGCTATAAAAGAGTCATAAAATTGGCATTAAATATTTGTAAAACCTGATGTTAAATAACCAGAATGCAACTGTGTTCAGGTCAGAACAGAAGCAGGTTATTAATACTGCCACAGGAGAGAGCACAGAGCAGTAATGACAGGCTGTGCTGATAGGAACTCTCTCCCAGTGAGACACTTACAGCATTAATGTACCTTTAAGTTATAAAACTTTTCACCAAAATTAGTCAGATAGGCAGGATGTGGTTGAACAACAGCAACACTTGGAATTCTCTAGATAAATACTTTATAGTCAACCGGGTGAGGAAGCTCTGGGCAGTGCATCCTTTTACAAATAATTCAATGTTAATAAAATTGTTCTGACTTGACTGAGACTAACCTGACAATATTTCCCATCTAGTGTGGCCTGCAAAGGCCTATACAGCATTAACTATTTTACTTCCACAAACAAAAAGCCTTATAGAAAAAAGATGTTCAAGTTGTGCAGTTAGGAAATTTAACATTGCCTTATTTCAGCCTGATTTACATGTACATTATGATATGTGATCTTCCATTACAAAATTACATTTTAATTTTAACATGGAACAGTGCTTCCCAATTTGGTCGATGGACAATTATTCAGGACTACTTTTCTTGTCTTCATTTGTTGGATAGTCCAGTTATTGTCCTGTATAAAAAAGCATACACTTTCCATACTGTTCTCTACAAATGTGCACAGATATATCTTTAAAACACCACAGGGTGATAAGGAGATACTATTCCCTTTAAAACAGACACCTGAAAATGGAAACATAGATGGAGTTCCAAAGTGTAAGATCTCAGTAATTCAAGTTGTTTTGGTTTGATTTTTTTCAGAGGAAAAAGTCATTATTATGTCACAGGGACATAATGAGGTTTGCACCAGCCCACCTCTCATGTCTGTCAAGAGCCCTCTGGATGCCATCCTTTCCCTCTAGCATGTCGACTGCACCACACAGCTTGGTGTCATTGGCAAACTTTTCAGTTCCTCAGTTCTTTGCACTGATTTACACCAGCAAAGGTTATGCCCTACTATGTCACTAGCTAACAGGAAATCATGCAGAAATATCTTTATTAAAAGGTGTTTTTAAACTACTGATAATCTCCATCCAAGTGCTATTCTTCAAATTATTTATGAATTCATTCCTAACTCTTAGATCTGTTTAGTTTCATGTTATTCAGGGAACGTACTCTGGGTTGAGCATCAATGAATGTAACATTCTTACAACAAAAGCAAAACTCTTGGATCTCTTTAATATAATAGAAATGCTAGTATTTGTTTTTGCTTGTTATGTTCCACTAGCTGTTTATTTTCTACCCAAGCTCCAAAAATGTAAATTGGCGATCCAGTCTTCCATCAGAGGTAGACATATCCAGGAAGAAATTGGTTCAGATCCCCTCAGTTCTGGACTTTGTCTTGATCTCTCCCTCAGTTTTGGGGTAGTTTCTGTCTTAACACTTTCAGCTTTTGTCTCTTCTCAGCTCTCAGGCCTTTTACCTTTCTTTTCTGGCTCTTGTCTCTACCGCCTTTTTGAGACAAACAGACAGACAGAGAGAGAGAAAGACCTCCATTGCCCTTCAAGTTATTTACTTTTTGTTGACTGCTTATTAAGTGTGCTTCTCTGCTTCACAACTATGTCCACTTTCTCCCATGGCTTTCTCCAACTCAGCAGCAGCAAAACAGTCCATTGTTTCTTCACAAAAGTAATAATTTCTACAGCTTTTCTGCAGTGTAACAGAAAACTATGTTCTTTCCACATGCATCAGTGCCTCAGTATTGCACTTTGAGCAATCCTTGCGTAAGTAAAGAACATCTCTTCTGTACATTTGCTATCTCAGAAAGATTAGAAAGATGCTAATCTAATCACCTATTCCTCTAATCCTTTCATGCCTTGCCAGCTCTGTAAAAATATAAGATAATTATGGATAGACACCATAGCCCCACCTATCAAAAATCTGTGCTCATAATTATGTCCTCACGAATTATTCTGTTCATGCTATTTTCATCTCTTCATTATCACCCAATTTCAGGTTTAGTCTTCTGTGCAATTTTATTATTATTTTAAACTGTATCTTAGTCTTATCATGCCATGCTTCTGTTTATTCCATTCTTCTGATGCCTGATAAGAGGAATGTTTTCTCTCCATGACCATCAGTACTTTCTGTTGCTACTTCTCTCTGTCCTTGTTATCACATGAACTTACTCTGTAGATGCTCACCACATTGTAGCACTCTCCAAAGTAACCTGCTCACTGCATAAAGTTAGACTAAAATTATGAGCAGCAAAAGGCTTTGTGTTTGTTTGTGCAGAACTGTGCAGAATTCACTGCACAGATACACAGCAGTGTTTTGAGAGACTATTACTGAAATTCTTGTTGCTTGCAGATAGACAAAATGAAGCTATGTCTACCCCCACACAGTAAGAGATCTCATCTACAGTCTTTTCAATCTCATGTCTTCCAATCCAAAGATTGGATTACACTGGGAGAAAGCGTCACAAAAGACATATTTGTGTATGATACTGGAAAAGATAAAATAATTCTTACTGTAATGGAAAACAACATAGGTCCTCGGATGATCCACCAGATTCCCATGTGCTCATTTGTTCCCCAGCACCTGCAGAATAATTTAAAGTATAATTACATTATTTTCATAGAAATAAATTAGAAAGCTGAAATAATGTATGCATATATTTCAAAGGGAATTTGACAACTTTTAACTTTTTTAGGTGACATTCAGGAGAAATTGAATTAAAATAGGAGGAGTCTCACCAGCAACTGTTATTGTATGTTTTCTGAAGATCTTTCCACTAGAATCTTGCGAGAAGTTTCCATAGGCTGTGTACTTCATAACTATTTGGCAAACTCTTGTCCCTCTCTAATATGCCCTTGTAAGACTTCACTGGGACTACTGCTTCCAGGCCTGGGGACTCAGCACAAGAAAGATGTGAGTCTGATAGAGAAGAGCCATGAGGATGATCAGGGGACTGGAATACCTATTCTATGAAGAAAGACTGAAAGAGCTGGGGTAGTTGAGCCTGGAGAAGAGAAGGCTCCATGGTGACCATATTGCAGCTTTTCAATACTTAAATGGGTCTTATAAAAAAGATGGAGAGTGTCTTTTTCTTGTTTGTTTCTTTGTTTGTTTGTTTTTACATGGGCAGGTACTGATAGGACAAGGGGGAACAGATTAAACTGAAAGCGGAGAGATTTAAAGTAAATGTTAGGAGGAAATTCTTTACTATGAGAGTGGTGAGACACTGGAACAGGTTGCCCAGAGAAGTTGTGGATGCCCCATTCTCGGAGGTGTTTGAGACCAGCTTGGATGAGGCCCTGGGCAACCAGATGTATTGGGTGGCATCCCTGCCCATGGCAGGGGGTTGGAACTAGATGGTCAATTAAGATCTCTTTCAACCCAGGGTATTCTATGATTCTATGATTCTTTGGATCCCCACAACAACTTTATGTGGCACTGAACCTTCATAGTGGGATACATCTTACTGAAATTTAATCATCTAAATTCATAAACTGGAAAAGGATAAGCTGCAAACTGTGACTGCTTTTTGACTAACTAAAAAGTATGCGTACTGTCTCTGTGAATAGAACAGAACAGAAC
This sequence comes from Anser cygnoides, assembly GCF_040182565.1. Lineage (NCBI taxonomy): Eukaryota > Metazoa > Chordata > Aves > Anseriformes > Anatidae > Anser > Anser cygnoides. Next base: position 36,782 of record NC_089891.1, on the reverse strand, counting down.
AGAACAGAACAGAATAGAATAGAATAGAATAGTTCAGCTGGAAAGGATCTAGAAAGACCATTAAGTCCAACTGCCTGACCTCTTCAGGGCTAACCAGAAGTTAAAGTATGTTAACGAGGTCATTTTCCAAATGCCTCTTGAACACTGACAGGCACGGGGCATCAACTATCTCACTAGGAAGCCTGTTCCAGTGTTTGGCCACCCTCATAGTAAAGAATTTTTTCCTTATATCTACATGAACCTCCCCTGGCACTACTTTGTACCATTCGCACACATCCTGTCATCAGTTGCCAGAGAGAAGAGACTGGCACCTCCATCCCTGCTTCCCCTCCTCTGGTAGCTGTGGAGAGCAATGTGGTCACCTCCTGGCTTTCTTGTTTCCAGATTAGATAACACAGGTGTCCTCAGCCTCTCCTCATATGACATGCCTTCCAGTCCAGCTTTGTTGCCCTCTTCTGGACGCTTTCAAAGACCTTAATATCCTTTTAATATTTTGGAGACCAGAACAGCATGCAATATTCAAGGTGAGTCCACACAAATTCTAAATACAGCTGGAGAATCACCTCTTTTACTGGCTGGCTATGCTGTATTTAATGCACCCCAAAATGCAGTTTGCCCTCTTGGCTGCCAGGGCACACTACTACTGGCTCATGTGGAACTTCCTGTTGACCAAACCCCCCCCAGATCCCTTTTTGCTGGGCCATTCTACAGCCACTCATCTCCCAGTCTGTTTCTGTGTCTGGCATTACACTCTTCCATGCACAGAACACGACATTTTTGTTGAGTTTCAAGCCTTCGCTAATCGCCCACTGCTCCAATCTAACTAGACCCCTCTTCATGCTCTTGTCCCTCCTGGGAGTCAGCACCTCCCAGTTCGATATCATCAGCAAACCTGCTGAGGATGCATTACAATCCTGCATCCATATCACATAAAAATGTTGAACAGAACTGACCCTAAAACCGAGTCATTCACTAGCTTCCTGTCAGCAGGAAAATGTCTCCTTTTCTCCTGATCTAACCTTCTAATTTTTCACATGAAAATGTTCTTTCTTGCTAATTAGCTTGTAACCCTGTGGGACTATGGTCTATATAACGTGTAACTCTATGAGAGTGCAAATTTGATTCAGTTCCTGATGATGTTGCTTAATATCTATATTGCTATTTCAAACAAAACTCTCTAGGATCCACAAATAAAATAGGGAAATAAAACGAAATCATATATGAAAGACAAAGTCTATGTGACGCCATTAACAGCAACGCTGAAAACCGTAAGACTGGAAAACTGATGCCTACTGGTGCAGGTTACTCTTACTATTTAATTCACTGAATACTGAATACATTCATCTAATATCAGCTTTTTGTGAATATCAGTTTTTGTCATTATCTATTATAACTGATTTTTTTTTTTTTTCCAAAATGGCAGTGAATGTTAATTAAACTCAAACAGCAGATGGTCTCCAATGAAAGCACTGGTCTTCATTTCTTGCTAACAAGATGCTCTCAGTGAGGATGTTTGTGTTGAAATTTTGCTTCATGTAATTTCCATGTTCACATTCATGAGCAATGAATAAAATAGTTTGCATTTGAGAAACAGTGCATGTTCATTTTCTTTCTTGATTTATGCATGTGCACCCATGAATTCCTACTAGTTTACTGTGAAAGGACTAAAATGAACCTAGAAAATCTAACAAGTATTAATATGTGTAGTATAATCTTAATATAATTCAGTTTTTAATACCAATGTCAATTACTGTCAAAGGTTTCCAGAAAAAAATAAGCAACTGAAAACCAGTATTCTAAGACACTTTTCCTTTAGTAACCTACCCCGTGTTCTCCAATTTTGATCTGCTTATTCCCCACGGGCCCACAAACAGTATAGGAACAACTGAAAAGAAAAGGAGTTGATTACAACCAAGCTTGCAGAATGATTCATATGAAATAAAGATACACTACAACAGTGTAAGGTGTAAAGACGTGGTTTTCAGTACTCTGTTTAGATGTTGTACAAAAATCAACCTGTTCCTGTATTTCCCCATTTGTAGCTTAAAGGCAATAAGAAATTTCGTTCTGCAGTTGAATATCTTGTTTTCAGTATAGAAATTGTCACCACTGGAATATATATACATATATACACACAAAGATGCATAGCTACATACACTGCTGACTAGTCTTAATCTTCTAAGTCTCTGACTATGAGATTTCAGAAGAATTGGCACTTGAGGCATCACAGACTACCTAAAGTACTGGTTATTAACATTTTTCATTTGTTGAACCTTAAACAATTTTCAACAGAGACATAGAATTCTATCTGGTTATTTAACACAACTAAAAAAAGCTTTTTTTTCTGACTTACCTTTCATGGACCCCTTAAAGTTAACCTATGGTCCCCATCCCCCTATTGTTTCTCCCCTATTGGAGATCATAGACCACAGAGTGAAAAAAATATTGAATTAAGTATTACTACACTGTTCCAGTGGCCTATAAATGTGCAAGTACAAGCTTCAAGCACAAGGCAATGTGAACTACAAAAGGCATCTATTCAGCTGGATTCTCTGCTTGACAACACAGGGCAGATTTTCTGGTGGATATGGCAGAATGAAGAGGAGATATGGGTCAGATCAAGGACTATTCATGAGTCTGGGAATGCTAGCTAAGGCTGTGGGGAGAGCTGGAATGGAGGGAGCAGTGCATAGAAAGGGTTGGATGCAAAATATTCTCAGAGGTAATAGTCTGTACTGGTGAGGCCACACTTGGAGTACTGTGTCCAGTGCTGAGCTTCCCAGTACAAGAGATGCACGAAAATAGTAGCAAGAGTGCACTGAAGGGTCACAAAGATGCTGAAAGGACTGGAGGAAAGGCTGAAAGAGGGGACTGTTCAGCCTGGAGAAGAAAAGGCTTGGAGGGGAGGTCTTATAAATCTATAGGTACCTGAAGGGAGAGTACAGAGAGGATGGGGACAGGCTATTTTCAATGGCGCCCAGTGACAGGACTAGAGCAATAGGCACAAATTGAAAATCCGGAGGCTCCATCTGAACATCAGGAACACTTATTGACTTTGATGGTGACAAAGCAGTGGCACAGGTTGCCCAGAGAAGCTGAAGAGTGTCCCATCCTGGAGGTATTCAAAAGCCGTCATGGGCATGGTCTTGGACAACCGGCTCTAGGTCTCCCTGCTTGAGCCAGGGAGGTTGGACCATATGACCTCCAGAGGTCCCTTCTTGCCTCAGCCATTCCATGTTTCTGTGAAAATAGACCTCTGCATGGGTAATATGGGGAAGGAGATAGAAACCGTCTCACTTGTTTTCGTGTAGAAAGTAGGTCTGAGAGAACAATCAGGGCATGGACCACTTGGGAAGGGAGATGACATGTGCAGGGGAAAATGGAGTTTTCCAGTGGGGAAAGATGATGCCAGGGAGGATGAGTGGACATTATCAAGTGCAGTTCCTGGGGATTAGCTGAGGAGGTGTGTGTAGCTGCAAGTGTAAGCATGCTGCTGGCTCAGCAGCAGCAGCAGTACCACAAATGTCTGTAAGAAGCGAAGGACCAGATCTCCTGTCTTAGGAGTAATTCCAATAAATATAAATAAGAAACAGCTAAATAGTAGAAAAAGGCCATTATGAAATCAGTGATGATGACATGGGTATGAGAACAATTGAGGGGAACTTACAAGTAAATAATCCTTATACTCTTACATTGGTAATCAGATTTCTTAACAGACTTGTCCTATTGCAGTTTGAACAAGTAACAAAACCTGCCAGTGAGCTGGTGATCAATGCAATGGCATTCAGAGAGGTGGAAAGAAAGAGGCAGAAATGAGAGAACACTAACCAGCATGAAAGACAGTGGTCTTGATGTGCCAGAACCATGAACTCTAAAAGCTATCCTAGCACTGGGATCTTTAAAGAGGAATGTAAGAAAGAACAGAGAAATCAAGTAATGAATGGTGAGAATGAACGTCAAAAGTATAAAGTACAGTAAAGGAGACAGCCAAGAAGCTTGCCAGTGGACAGTGAAGAGTGTTGTCATTTGACAGAAACTTTTAATAGATAAAGAAGGATGGGAACAAGCATGAAAGAGAAGGGAAGTAGTTAATTTCTGAAGAGGAATAAGTAAAAGAGGAAAAAGAAGGATGCCAAAAATGGGATAGCATGTTAAAAACTTCAACCCTGAAAAATAATCTTCATAGCAGCATTCTGGATGGATACAGGTAAGGCCAGAGAAAATGATTCTTTAGGAAATACAAGTTCTTATTTGACTATATCTAGAGTTACACACATGAAAAGATTAAGAGAATATCCTACTTCTCTTAAACATTACAATTCACTTTTTAAAGGTACTTCTCTCCTCCTTTTAATTCTAGGTAGAGTCTAGATATTAGTTACCTAAATTTAACTTAATAAGGTAAAATGAATCTCACTCTGTATAAGGTAGACTAAATTTAAGATTTAAATTCTATCTGATTTTAAGAACTCACAAGAACTCTGAAGTGAAACAGCTCTTAGAGCATGGGCCTCAAAAAACAAAGCAAAAATCGTACTGGGGGACCAGAGGAGCAACAGAGTTTGGGAGATGGCACAGGAATGAAAAAAAAAAGAAAAAAAAAAGAATTCTGCTTTAATCAAATAGAGCTTGACTTCACGGTTAGATAATAAGGAAAGACTTATTTATTTATTTTTAATATTAACTACTTGATTTCCCTGTAAACATAAGGAAATTGGCTGAGAATATTTGGGACTCCTCATTGATTATGGAGAGAAGATGACAGGAATCTGCTTTGCTGTTAAGCTCATTTACCCTCAGAAGCTAGACTTTTTCTGGAGCAAGACCAATTTTCTGAGACAGTTCTGACCAACAAATTTCTATCCAGATACCAAAATGCAGGATTTTAGTATTGCTGTTTCTGTTTTCTATCTGCCCTGTGAACTCTTGAGAAAACATGCACAGAGATGTCTCTGTATGTACATAGGTTTCATCACCAAATCTGAGCTGTAATATATTGGAATATTTGTACATATCCATCTCGGATCAAATGTGTGAGTGCATTTGTCACAAAAGGATTGCTTATGTGAAATTTCACATCTGCCTTGGGACCTGGAAAAACTGCATTTGAGTATCTAGCGTTTACTTTGAGGCACTGTGTTCCAAATGATTGATGAGTAAATAATCAGTACAGTAAATAATCATAATAATCTTCATCATAAGTATTAACTATCTATTTCCAACAAGTTTTTAATCATGTTAACCTAATGAAGTTAAACTTAAATTTATATTGAAGAGTGTAACAATATTTCTGTTTCGGAGGTGGAAAAAGAAAAGGAAAAAAGAAAAAAGTTTCTTCCAAGTATGTAATAAAGCTTGCCTTTCCCCATTGTACATTCTTCCTGAATTGAAAGCAGTGACTTTTGTTAAAGCTTCTTTCTGATCTGATGTCAAAATGCCAGGATATGCTACACAGTGAGATAATTTTGAATTAAATTGAATAAAATAATTTTGAGTTAATCGAAAACACTGCACCCACTTCTGTCTAATCCTTGTTCTGTACTCTCATCTCTAACCACATTATTAGCTCATTTTTGTGTTGATTAGCAAAGAAGGCTAATCACCAGGACCTCAGAACTCCTCAGTTTCTCAGGAACCTAAGCTGGAATAACCTGTTTTTCTAGCTTATGGTGATAGGCTAGTTTTTTTTTTCTTGTTTGTTTGTTTTGTTCTCCTCATCTATAAAGAACTAAGAGGCACAAGGTACTGAACCATGTATTAGAGTTCTTTTATTGGTACAGGAAGCAAAATAAAATAAGTATTTTTTGGCTTTAAAACTGAAAACAAGAAGAAAAGAATATGGATATTCTCACTGTTAACAAAAGAAAAAAATGACACAACAAACAAGGTCAACAGTAAGTTTTGCATTCGCATCATAGAACTAACTGATTTAATACTCCAGAATAAAATGTGTCATTGCCAAAATCACTAGGTCTGACTACTATTTTAGTGATTTCTGATAGCAATATTTCACAATGCACATTATATTAACATTTTCAGAGCAATGCATATGATACCATATCATAAGTATCCAAAACCTGGTTCAAATTTTGTAAGAGACAAATATCAGATACCTTTTAACCATGTCAGTGTTAGCAAAAGCAAGACTTTTCTGTAAGAGTTAAGGTTTCTGGGTTCTTTCATGCATCAATATTCTTTCAGACTAGGCAGTTTTGCCCAAAATTAATTTACCACACTTACTTCAACAAGCTTTTAAATTACATTTTTGAATTTATTTATTTTTTGTTGAGATTTCCGCTGCGTGGTATTTTTGATGCTGAAGCCCTGTTTCAGATCTTTCTCAAAGTGTTGATATTTTCTACAGCAATTGTTCTCATTTAATAAATATAGTTTATTTAATAAATACAGCTATAAAGGCATGAAGAGTGACCTTATCTAAAATTCACTTAATTCTAGGAATTTTTTCCAGTAGTCCATTTGCTTTAGACGCTATCCAATTAAAATCTCAGGAGACAATGTAGATGTCAAAAAGGAGTAAAATTAGCTGTTTGAATTCTCTGTGAAAGAACTTTGTACAACTTTAAGATAGCTAGAATTAAAGGGCATGAATTATTGTCAAATTGACAAGGAATTTTCTACACTCTTAGTAACAATCCACAAAAATTTCTTTTAAACATGTAGATTTTTTTAAATTACAGCTGTAATCAGTGTAACTTCAGTCTTAGCTGACATTTGCTTCATTTATTTTTGAGTTTAAACATATCTTTAAAATTTTCCTCTTTATCCTGGATTGATAATTTTAGCATGCAGAACAGCAGAGCAAATATGGAATAATTTATTTATAACTATGTAATCATCCACCATAGTCTAATCACTTTTCCTTAACATAGGTTCTTCTAGGTTCTTTTTTTTTTTTTTTTTTTTTTTTTTTTTTTTTTTTTAAGATTGGACTATTCTCCATAATCCTACAGTCCTGGATATGCAATTTTACATTAGAAAATATAAAGGTATTAGTGAACAAGCTTGTAAAACTATACATTGATAAAAGTTATATGGTCAGAAGTTATTCATATGGCATTCCATCCTATCATCCTCCTCAAGTCAGGCCACTGAATATGAATCAATAACTCTTGCACCAAACCCAAGTATTGTCTAAAAGTACATTTTTTAATCTTCATTTAAAACCTTACAAGACTTGCAAGTTGTACAGGTAGATCTTAGATGACAATTGGGAATTAGGAAACCTTGACTTTGCCCTTTGTCCACGCAAATAATTTTGTCCATTATTATGTTCTCTGAGTGAGCAACAAATACAACTGTCAGATTACACACACCTCTCATACAAAAAGAAAAAAGAATACAATTTACACAAAATTGTTCAAATTTTGCATTGTCTAACTTTGCATTATCTTTATTCCATTAAAATATGCCTGAAATATAGGACCTATATCGTATAGACTTTCACACTGTCCTCTGATTTAAAGCATACTTTAGAACTTGAGGAACTTCTTGAGATAGCAAGGTAAATATATAAAAGCCAATTGCTTAATGTACAGATGTCTTCACCATGTAGGTGCTCTATTACAAAGGAAGAAAGTGAAGGTGCTGATAGTGCTTTAATATGCAGTAACGACAGAAAATATGGTCAAATATAGTAAAAATTTCTTCTCATTCTGTCTATTAAGCTATTTTATCTTATAAAACAATTAACCCATTTTCTGTACCTGCAGGTCAAACTGAACTGCAACTAGTGTATCAATTCTAATATACTTCTATTGACAACTGCTGACTTCAAAACAACAAAAAAAATACTTTTTTTTTCTCTCTTCATTACAAAATATCCTCCAATGACTTAAAAATAATGCCACAGAACCAAGAACTTTGAAATTGTTAGGTACTTACCCCATCCTATCACAATATATGTCTGTAGCAGTCGCCTTTCGGAGAGTACAGCAGTAAGCAATAATGTATGGAGATAAATTCCTTCTACCAATAGCCAAAAATAATTTGCCCCAGCAAAGTAATGCATGAAAAACTGGGCAGTCCTGCAAATGATTAAAATCTGTAGGAATGAAAGACCAGTCATCATTGTAATATATAAAAACTCTGACAAATCCTGTTTTATTCTTCTTAGTTTAGCAACCATTTTAAAACCAGTGCGTGGTTTTGGTACATATGTAGTTCAGTCATGTATCTTGCAAGATACCGAGCTGCTGTTATTTTGGGAGATCTGGGCTTTCTGAGAGTAGAGAACCTGTGATGCAATTAGGCTGTGTATGGCTCTTTGGAGGAAAAAGGAGCTGAAGGTAGAGCGGCTCCTGTTTGTGCCAGGGGTTGATGCTAAGAGCAAGGGGAAGAACTGAGGAGTATTCATTTCACGAATTATACTCAGTAGAAAAGAAGTGTTGCTAGTACACAAGCAGGTCAGCAGAAAGTGACGCTACAGCGGCTGTTGTGTTCAATACTTACTCTGATTAATTTCTGGTTACAATCTCACTGTGATCTACAGCTTCCTCATGAGGGGAAGCAGAGGGGAGGTGCTGATCTCTCTCAGGTGACCAGTGATAGGACCCAAGGGAACAGCATGGAGCTGTATCAGGGCAGGTTCAGGTTGGATATTAGGAAAAGGTTCTTCATTGAGAGGGTGGTCAGACTGAAACAGGCTCCCCAGGAAAGTGGTCATGGCACCAAATCTGCTGAAGTTCAAGAAGGATTTGGACAACACTCTTAGACATACGGTCTGATTTTTGAGTGGTCCCGTGTGGATCCAGGAGTTTGACTAGATGATCCTTGGGGGTCCTTTCCAGCTCAAGATACTCTATGATTATATGATTCATCCAAACATATTCCAAACTTATGTACCAATAACCAGAAAGGACTTACTGAATTAATCTGAGATTAATCAAGCCGTATTCAGTACTTTTAAGAGGAAATGAGGAGAAACAAGACTTGTAGTACTTCTGAGACTCTGTGTGCTACTTGGGAGAGGCTGGAAGGGAGTGTAACAGTTTGAAGGTTTCTATATTGGATGGCCACAAAGCTTGAGAAGAGCTGATAATTGAGATAGGATATTGACAGTGTACACTGTGGTATGTGCTCTTTGTCATGACCTGCATATCAGAGGTTTTACTGGTGGGCTATTAAGTCAATAGGCCCCAAGCAGAAGTCCTATGCTAGGAAGTGATAAACATCTTACAGGTAATTTAGCTTGCTTACATGGGCAAACTGTATAGATACATCATAAAAGTATAATATATCCACAGTGGTGGCAATGAAAGACATTGTTATTCCATTATATATAGAAGTGTAAGAAAATCAGAATATTTTCCTACTACAGAAAAAGCTTTAAAGTACATTTTCCCGTTAGTGTACTTTCAATGCAAATACATAGTTTAATAACATTGCTCAAAAGTAAGATTTGTGTGCATTGCATTGTGCTATGCATATCTAGAGCGAATAAATATAATATGAAAATGCAAAATAAATGTATAGATTTCCTTCTAAAACTACAGATGTAATAAAATTGTTTTGCTTATGTAGAAGTTTCTAAATATATATATGTTTATTCATTTTTTTCTATACAGGCCTTTATAATAAAATCAATATTTTATAATTTATCAAATCAGTTTTTTTTTTTTTCAGATTACCCCAAGCTTTATCAGTAAAGCTTTAGCATTTGAATCTCAACTAACAAATACCTGAAATCTTGATGCCACATGGCAAACTTCTGAAACCGTAACTGTTGTGTCTACTGACAGCATACATTCACTATTAGCAATGAACTAAAAAGTTACCTCAGGACTGAGGTATAATATCCATCCAGTTTCATCATTTGGTCTTTTGGAGTAAATATTGTAGAATACAGTGTCTTTTATAAGAACTGCTGTGGCACGCAAGATAAAAGACACAAATAAATTCATATGGATGTAGTTTCTTGTGCAATGAAGTTTTCTGTAGGAAGAAAATATATCAGTCCTCTGGAATATATTTAATTAAAGCAATAACACCAACAACTAAATACTGTTGTAGTCATATTGCTGCCATTAATGGATTTTAATTAGCAATTATCTTTGTAAGGCTTATTATTATAAAATATATATATATATATATCAGAAGTTAAATAATAAACTCAAATATATCAAAACAAGAATGTGCATACTGTGGTCTATAATTTAAAAATGCATGCAAATTTGTACTAACCTGAGCAAAGAAAGTGTAAGGAGAGCTAATACAAGTGAGATGAGAGAAAAATAATATCCTATAGTGTACAACAGCTGTAGTGTGGTAAGTAATTTATGTTCTTCTTCCTAGGAAAAAAAAAGAAAGATAATATATCTATACAATATGTGCAGGCAGGTAAGCAGGGCATGAAGATAGCTCAGAAACCTTTGAGTCAAACTTTGTGTTACAGCACAGCCAGGTCGGGTTTCTGGTGTCAGTTCCCTGCACGTCCTCATGAAATCGTTGCAGGAAAGACACAAATGGAGAACAGCCTTAGTTTCTTTTCAAATCTGAATGCACTCAAGGTCTCGTTTCCAGAATGATCTTGCACAAACACCATTTTGAGTCTTAATTACAGCTAGTCATTGCCATGACTACATGGAACAAAATGGATCCTACTGGTTTAATAATTGCAGAGTTAACTGACTCCACCTGTGCAATCAAATGCAATTATTATTTGTGTGGCCTGGGGACACAGCCACATAACAGTCCTGTGTGCACAGTTTTCAGAGTCAGCTGTGTCTGAGTCATTGAAATAGACGGATCCCAGGACTGGATGGAAGGATGGAAGGATACAGGCTCTTTAGGAAGGACAGACAGAGGAGGCGAGGAAGGGGCGTTGCCCTCTATGTCAATGAGCTGCTGGAGTGTATACAGCTCTGCCTGGGGTTAGATGAGGAGCTGACAGAGAGGTGATGGGACAGGATTAAAGGGATAGCAGGGATAGGGAATGTTACAGGGGAGTGTGCTAAATGCCACCTGACCAAGAAGACCAAGCAGATGAGGCCCTCTATAGCCAGATAGAAGGAGCCTCACATTCTCAAGCCCTTTTCCTCACACATGACTTCAAAAACCACAGTATCTGTTGGAGGGACGGCACAGCAGGGCATATCCAGGAGGTTCCTGAAATGCATTGATGACAACTTCCTTCTTCAAGTGATAGAGGAGCCGATGAGGAGAGATGTTATGCTGGACCTCATTCTCACCAACGAAGAAGGACTGGTGGGGAATTTGAAACTCAAGGGCAGCCTCAGCTGCAGAGATCATGTATTTGTGAAGTTTTGCATTCAGAAGACATCAAGGAGGGAGCACAGCAAAGTTGGTACTTTAGGAGAGCAGACTTTGGCCTGTTCAGGGACCTGCTTAGTAGCATACCATGGGACAAAGCCCTGGAAGGAAGAGGGGCCCAAGAAAGCCGGTTAATATTCAAGGATTACCTCCTCCAAACTCAGGAGAGATGTATCCCAGCAAAGAGGAAGTTGGGGAAAAACACCAGGAGGCCTGTGTGGGGAAACAAGGAGCTCCTGATCAAACTCAAGTGGAAAGAGGATGCCTACAGAGGGTGGAAGCAAGGACAGATACCCTGGAAGGGATACAGAGATATTGCCTGGGCAGCCAGGGATCAGGTTAGGAAAGCCAAAGCCCTTTTAGAATTAAATTTGGCCAGAGACATCAAGGGCTCTATAGGTACTATAGGGTTCTAAGGGTTCTATAGGTACACTGTTGATAAAAGGAAGACTAGGGAAATTGTGAGTCCTCTCTGGAAGGAAATGGGAGGCCCAGTCACCCAGGATATGGAGAAGGCTGAGATACTTACTGACTTTTTTGCCTCAGTCTTCACTGACAAGAGCTCCAGCTACATGGCCCAGGCCCCAGAAGGCAAAGCCAGGGACTGGAAGAATGCTGAACTGCCCACTGTAAGAGAAGATCAGGTTTGAGACCAGCTAAGGAACCTAAAGGTGCACAAGTCCATGGGACCTGATGAGATGCATCCACAGGTCCTGAGGGAACTGGCAGATGTAGTTGCTACGTCACTCTCCATCATATTTGAGAAGTTGTGTCAGTCTAGTGAAGTTCTGACTGACTAGAAGAGGGAAAACATAACCTCTATTTTTAAAAAGGGAAAAAATGAAGAACCTGGGAACTAGGGTCCAGGCTGGATGGGGCTTTGAGCAATCTGGTCGAGTAGAAGGTGTCCCTGCCGATGGCAGGGGGGGATAGAGTTAAATGATCCTTAAGGTCCCTTCCAATCCAAACCATTCTATGATTCTATGATTCTATGCCATGAGCAAGACCTCAGAGGAAGAAGGGAAGCGCTTCCATTGATATTTGTTCCTGCTATATTTTTTTCTTTGTGTATCTGCCTCCCATATGTTCATTTTGCTTTTCTAGTTCAAGAAAAGCTTCTCTACAGTGGGAACATGGAGATGCAGAATATGTTATTTTCATAATCCATATCTGCCCTACAAAGATTTTCTTGGAACTTGTCTCTTTTCCTTAGTGATTTTGCTGTTTCCTATATGAACTACCTACTTGTTCAGCCAGAGATTTTAGCACTCTCTTCCTGCCAGTTAGTTGTCTCTGATGAATTTATGCTAATGAGTACTATCTGGATAGCAGAGTGAGCTGTGCCTGCTGGTAGAAACTCTCTTGGAGGGAGTGCAAGTGCCCAGGAAGAGCAATGTGGGTGCATGGCCATACTCAGCTCTATGAAAAGATTCAAACAGGCAAGAACATAATAAAGAGGGTGAGTTATCACCTTGGATATGACATTTTTTCAAAACCAAAGTATATCAAATCAAGGTGAATAATCCATTGTGGGTGGATACTAGCTCTGGTATGTTGGTATGTTATGCTTAACATCCACATTTAGGATTGGTTGGAAAGCTTTCAGAGAAACCTCACACATGATGACTTAACGTGGTACTTTTCTGCCCACAAGTTACAATCCAGAACAGTCAATAGAGAATGGAAAGCCCTCAGTACTCTTGGGATTTTATTGTACTTAAATAAACTGTGAGGTTGGAAATCCATATACTCACTATAGTTTACTAAAATCTTGGTAACACATGAGGATCCTGAAATAGCAGTTCTTAATAAAGTAATCAACAAATAATATGATCAATAAATTCTTAATGAATAATATAGTCAGTAAATTAATAAAAAATTTAAGTGCTCACCAAACAAAGTAACAAAAGGTGAATTATAAAGCATTCCACAGTAATAGTGCTCATCTAAGAGACTTTATTTTGACATCAGTAAAGCTGAACTCTATGGCAAAAGAAGTTACAAGAAACTGAAATGAGGTAAACTATATACTTTATTGTTATCTGAAATTCTGCTGCATTCATTGCACATCATTGCATGGGTGCGCAAGCAGGCAGCAGGATTGACCCCTGGGTTCCTGTTTGAACTCTTCTTTGTTTAAAACATAACATGAAAACTGAAAGCGAGCATACACAGTTGCAAAGTGTTTTCTCATGGAGAACATGCAGCCAGGCTTCTTTGCAAACAGAGAGGTAGCAAGGATGATTCCCAGCTTCAAAACCCAAAGCTGATTAGTAAATATTTAAATTTTATCTTCAGTACTAAGAGCTGAGTATTGTCAAGGTATTTATACTATGCTTTATATTCAGCCCGGGAGAGTAATTTCCCATTCTGGCAAAGTCCAGTGCTGGGGCTATATGCTGTATCAGGCAGGATGGAATCTGTGTTATGTTAAATCCTCCAGTCTGCTGCTAGCTAGATTATGAGGTGAAATTCCAGGCAAATGGAAAATAAGGGTTTGCTTTTCACACTTTTTCAGTTGAAAGGACCAGTTAACGGCTCGTTAAGTACAGAAAAGCTCAGGAGGCCGTGGGGAATGAAGCTGTCTGACTTTGGCAGAACAGGGGTCCTCTGAGATTAAGCTATTTGCTAGGAAAGTTGTAGGGTTCTTTTCTTTTCTTTTCTTTTCTTTTCTTTTCTTTTCTTTTCTTTTCTTTTCTTTTCTTTTCTTTTCTTTTCTTTTCTTTTCTTTTCTTTTCTTTTCTTTTCTTTTCTTTTCTTTTCTTTTCTTTTCTTTTCTTTTCTTCTTTTCTTTTCTTTTCTTTTCTTTCCTTTCCTTTCCTTTCCTTTCCTTTCCTTTCCTTTCCTTTCCTTTCCTTTCCTTTCCTTTCCTTTCCTTTCCTTTCTTTCCTTTCCTTTCCTTCCTTCCCTTCCCTTCCCTTCCCTCCCCTTCCCTTCCTTCCTTCCCTTCCCTTCCCTTCCTTCCCTCCCTTCCTTCCCTTCCCTTCCTTTCTTTCTTTTCTTTTCTTTTCTTTTCTTTTCTTTTCTTTTCTTTTCTTTTCTTTTCTTTTCTTTTCTTTTCTTTTCTTTTTCTTTTTCTTTTTCTTTTCTTTTTCTTTTCTTTTCTTTTTCTTTCCTTTCCTTTCCTTCCTTCCCTTCCTCCTTCCCTTCCCTTCCCTTCCTTCCCTTCCCTTCCCTTCCCTTCCCTTCCCTTCCCTTCCCTTCCCTTCCTTCCCTTCCCTTCCCTTCCCTTCCTTCCCTTCCCTTCCCTTCCCTTCCTTCCCTTCCCTTCCCTTCCCTTCCCTTCCCTTCCCTTCCCTTCCCTTCCCTTCCCTTCCCTTCCCTTCCCTTCCCTTCCCTTCCCTTCCCTTCCCTTCCTTCCCTTCCCTTCCCTTCCCTTCCCTTCCTTCCCTTCCCTTCCCTTCCCTTCCCTTCCCTTCCCTTCCTTCCCTTCCCTTCCCTTCCCTTCCCTTCCCTTCCTTCCCTTCCCTTCCCTTCCCTTCCCTTCCCTTCCTTCTTCCTTCCCTTCCCTTCCCTTCCCTTCCCTTCCCTTCCCTTCCCTTCCCTTCCCTTCCCTTCCCTTCCCTTCCCTTCCTTCCCTTCCCTTCCCTTCCCTTCCCTTCCCTTCCCTTCCTTCCCTTCCCTTCCCTTCCCTTCCCTTCCCTTCCCTTCCCTTCCCTTCCCTTCCCTTCCCTTCCCTTCCCTTCCCTTCCTTCCCTTCCCTTCCCTTCCCTTCCCTTCCCTTCCCCTTCCCTTCCCTTCCCTTCCCTTCCCTTCCCTTCCCTTCCCTTCCCTTCCCTTCCCTTCCCTTCCCTTCCTTCCCTTCCCTTCCCTTCCCTTCCCTTCCCTTCCCTTCCCTTCCCTTCCTTCCCTTCCCTTCCCTTCCTTCTTCCCTTCCCTTCCCTTCCCTCTTCCCTTCCCTTCCCTTCCCTTCCCTCCCCTCCCCTCCCCTCCCTTCCCTCCCCTTCCCTCCCCTCCCTCTCCCCTCCCCTCCCCTCCCCTCCCCTCCCCTCCCCTCCCCTCCCCTCCCCTCCCTCTCCCCTCCCCTCCCCTCCCCTCCCCTCCCCTCCCCTCCCCTCCCTCTCCTCCCCTCCCCTCCCCTCCCCTCTCCTCTCCTCTCCTCTCCTCTCCTCTCCTCTCCTCTCCTCTCCTCTCCTCTCCTCTCCTCTCCTCTCCTCTCCTCTCCTCTCCTCTCCTCTCCTCTCCTGCCTCTGCCCTGCCCCTGCCCTGCCCTGCCCTGCCCTGCCCTGCCCTGCCCTGCCCTGCCCCGCCCTGCCCTTTTTCCTCTCAGTATTATTAGGAGGAATTCAGTACATGTGAACAGTGGACTGAACCAAAAATAATTTCTTTCATCTAAAGCAGGAATCCTCCTCCTTAATCTTTCTTCTTTTGCTTCTTCTAAGCAGGTTTCCTATTTGGTAATCTAAATGAAATATGAATATCTTTTGCAGGTATTCAATAGAAACATTTTATCAGTTGTTCAAGAAGGGATTAAGAAGATTAAAGTATTAAACCATAATATAAAACATCATACTTACTTTTTTTCTGAAATGATTTTCCTCAGAACATTCCGAACTGTCACGCCAAATGTCTGTGGAGTTTTCCTTTGTTTGCCAAATTCCTTCATCCAAGCAGACTCTGTATACATTTCCCGCACTTCCTGAAAGTAAACAGAGGTTTAGTCTGAAAGGTCAAAATAAAGATATCATTTTTCATGCACATTTTAAGGATTTCTCCCTCATACCATAGCAATAGTTCCTGCAAAAAAAAAAAAAAAAAAACCAAAAACAAAACACCAAAAACACCCACATCTTCTATTTTGTTTTTGACAATATATTTTTCGTATTTACACAGAAGAAAATTGGACCATAATATAGCAAAAATCAGTTCCCAGTATATACTCACTCTTTACAAAAAACATGGTTACTCCATCCAAAAGATAAGCCCACGTTTCATTTTAATTCTTTTTCCTCACTATGTTCCTAAGTTCCGTCAACATTGCCTATGCTGTGCTGCAAAAATTATAGGAAGAAGACTGTGGTTTGACTAGGGAATTATCTTTCTTTTGAATTTCAAAGCACCTGTGGTTGATGTTTTATTTATATGCTTTGGGACCCTATCAGCAGGTGGAGCTTTCTTGGCTTTTAGTGCATTGTAGTTTATACTAAACTAGAATTTGCCCATAACATCAGAAAAATGGTATGGAGATTCTGGCTGATGTTTGTTTTTCAGTGTCTCCTGATTTTTTCCATGTTTTCTCTCTTAGCCTCTTGACCTCATCTTAAGATTGTCCTCAACAGATGCCTTCCTAAATCATTAGATGATTTCTAATCAGACTTGAGCTTTTTCATTCATTCTTGAATTCACAAGTGTTTAATTATAAATATAATAAATATATATAAAATGTGTTGGAGCAACCACCAGAATATCTCATTTTACTTAGAATAACTGGAACTGAGAGAACTATTTTTAGAGCACACATTGTTCTTACAGAGCAGGAGCTCTGTGGGAGGACTGCTGCCCATGCCCAGTGTAGTTCGTGTGGTCTAACAAGTAGTGGAGTTAAAACAGGTTCCCCAGGCAGAAAATGGCTTCTCCACTTTTACTGGCAATCTGGCACACTGCACAGAGAGGAAGGTTTTCTTAAAGGACCTGATTTATACAAGGTGTTTTTTTGTTTTGTTGTTGTTGTTTGTTTTTGTTTTTGTTTTTAATAATAATAATAAAAAAAGAAATACAGGCCAGAGGAGAAGAGTGTCCCAGTCTAGGACAAAAAAAAAAAAAGGGATCCTGGAATTCCAGATAAGGTCAGGTCAGGTCAGGAGGAATCTTAGGGTCTAGTCTTAGTTCTAGACTATTCTAATTTTCTAGTGCTCAAACTTGACAATGATGACAAAACACAAAAAATCTACCTCAAACTTCCAAGGATTTCTGGTCCAAGTCCAGCTAAGTCCCACACACCTGTGCCTTGGAAAGGGGACCAGCAATGCAAATAGGGACCACTAGAAAGAGCAGCCACACAGAAATCCTAGGACAGGCAGCAGGGCTATCTCAATGCCTCTTTTCCTAAGGTATGTAGGCATGGATGAAAATGCATCTCCAAGGTATTCCCTATTGTGATCACAGTGAAAAGCATCATGATCTGGTGCAATGTCTTACATCTTGCTTTTGCAGAAATTCAGACAGAAAAAGAGGAGGGAAAGAAAACAAACAAACAACAACAACAACAACAACAACAAAGGAGTCTATTACATGGAGGGAAGGAAGATGTTTGTTATTATATTTGTTATGAACAGTTGAATTTGTTCCAAACAATTGGCAGAAGCAGATGTTTGGTAGAATAGATAGAGGCTGGTCATCTTTCAGCTTAGCAGCCACAAAAAAGACAAATGATGAAATTCCATATCAAACCTACCTGGAGAAAAGATAGGATAGGCACACAATGGTAGTCTCCCATAAACTAAAGGACTCACCCACAACTGGTTCTTTTAAGTGGTATTGCAAATGTGACTAATGTGGGAAAAAAATGTTGTTTTTGCAGAGTTACATTGTATAGAGGGAAGGAATGTGGTATTGAGATATGCTTGCAGTGATAAGAAAGCTTAACAGACAACTTTGTAAAATGCAGACAACCAGAATCCTTAGAACAATTAGGCAGAAATCACTGTGTAAGAAACATTACCACCTCAATGAGTCTGTGAAGCACCGGATAGATTGTGAACCTGGATTACCCACTCAGTGGGGAAACAGGGGAGGGTCCTGGTTGTCGAGAAAAAAGGTATATAAACTGTGTTATGGAACTAGTAGGTGCGCTCCTGTTTGTGGGATGCCCGCCATTGCAATCACGAATAAAAAAGCTACTTCACTGAGATCCTGGCCTGAGCCTAAGTTATTGGCTACAGAGTGTTTCTCACACTAAGAAAGCCACAAGTAGCTAGCTAAGAAACACGGTGTAGCAGGAGTCAGAATCACTAGGCTATGCTGGTAGGAATGCCTTTTACTTTCTTTTGTAGAAAGGGAAGGTTGTTTGTGTTTGGATAGCTTTGGTCCTACAAATATTATTACTTTTCCCTTCTTGAAAGTCTCCCTGATCTGCTCCAGCCAGGACAATGCAGCTTTGAAAACCCTTTTGTTCAGCACACCGTTCGCTGGTGGCACAGTACATTGTACTGGGGGGGCTGACTGCTCAGATAGATACCTTTGTCTGGCTATTCCAATTTGTGTGAGAGCTTCATCTTGGGTGTCAGTGGGGATCCCAGAAGCTGAACCCTAAATATGTTACTGCCAATCAAGGCCTGGCAGTACAGTTATATGTTCTTGGAAATTTTGCTTTGTAGCAGACAATACAGAGCTGTAACGAGCACAGATGGAGAAAAAGGGTAAAAAATTGAACAGTAACAGTAATTCCGTGTCTCGAATAAGAAAAGAGTTGAAAAGAGGTGAGACATGACAGCCCTCAGACATTTCAAAGGACACTAGGACAAAATAGACCAGAACCATCTGTCCTATGTCTGGATTCACAGCATAAACTCCAAGAAAAGTTACTACATTCACATTACCATTTTCCAACCATGGCAAATATGAAGGACAAGGAACAGAGACATTTCCTGGGGGTGAGTAAGGCCAGCAAACAAACTGATCAAATGTTCCATTGCAGTGTATTCCTGGGGAGAAAAGCAAATAGATGTTTAAAAAAAAAAAAAAAAAAAAGTTTAGACAATGGATAATCATGAAAAACATTGAATACTGAGTAACCTGCAATCACATGGGTTCATTCTGTGTGGAGTGGATACCAATCCCATCATATAGAGATCCATCATATAGAGATCCATGATTCCTTTCCTTTCCTTTCCTTTCCTTTCCTTTCCTTTCCTTTCCTTTCCTTTCCTTTCCTTTTCCTTTCCTTTCCTTTCCTTTCCTTTCCTTTCCTTTCCTTTCCTTTCCTTTCCTTTCCTTTCCTTTCCTTTCCTTTCCTTTCCTTTCCTTTCCTTTCCTTTCCTTTCCTTTCCTTTCCTTTCCTTTCCTTTCCTTTCCTTTCCTTTCCTTTCCTTTCCTTTCCTTTCCTTCCTTTCCTTTCCTTTCCTTTCCTTTCCTTTCCTTTCCTTTCCTTTCCTTTCCTTTCCTTTTCCTTTCCTTTCCTTTCCTTTCCTTTCCTTTCCTTTTCCTTTCCTTTCCTTTCCTTTCCTTTCCTTTCCTTTCCTTTCCTTTCCTTTTCCTTTCCTTTCCTTCCTTTCCTTTCCTTTCCTTTTCCTTTCCTTTCCTTTCCTTTCCTTTCCTTTCCTTTCCTTTCCTTTCCTTTCCTTTCCTTTCCTTTCCTTTCCTTTCCTTTCCTTTCCTTTCCTTTCCTTTCCTTTCCTTTCCTTTCCTTTCCTTTCCTTTCCTTTCCTTTCCTTTCCTTCCTTTCCTTTCCTTTCCTTTCCTTTCCTTTCCTTTCCCACTTTCATTGGCACATGATCTACTTCTGTGCATTGAATTGCACTAGTTAGCAGCAGCAGATTTTTTGCAGTAAATAAAATTTTAGAAAAGATATCTAAAAACTAACAGATTGGGCAATGAGAAAAGTAAAACTAGGTATTTCCAAGGCTTCTTCTCAGAGATGGAGAGAAGTGAATAAATTTGATTCTGTCCTATTTAAAAATGGGGTCATATTTCTTTAGTACAAGCTTTAAGCCCAAAGCCCAGATCAACAAAACAGGTACAGAGCTTGTAGCTGTTGCTGGTAAGCAATACACTATCATTAGCTGTGTGCCTACTTGCTAATCTTTCATCAGTGGAGCATTTTCTGCCCCCAAGTGGTATGAAAGCAGAATCAAATTATTGATGGAGATCAGGGTCAGAAATGGGAATGGGGTCTTGCTTTGCTTTCCAGCCATCGAGGCTTCACGTCACATGCCAAGGCAATTAGCTCATGGTGTGACAGCTGCCAGGAACAGTAACTGCCTCGAGCAGATCAGCGATGAAGCCTGGAGAGCATAAGAATTAGTTACTTTTAGCATCCTGCCATGCCAAGCCAAGCTGCTCATTTTCAGCAACTCCTAATTCACTTGAAAGAAGATAAAAGCTTCTATATTATGTGTGATCACTAAAAACAGTTTCCTTGACTCTCCAATTTTATCTTTTTTTTCCTCTTTTCAAAGGCTTGGGTATGTTAGACGTTTCAATATTTTGGGAAAAAACATAAAGAAATCTAAAAATATAAAGTGTTGTATAATTCAGGCTTACATACCTATCAGGTTTTCTTTCTGCTCTTTTAAATTCTTTGCTTTGGATCAATTTTCAGCTTCAAGGCATTTTGAATTATGGAAAATAAACACATTGATCTTAATCAGACCCCATGTTCTGGCCAATACAGTTGTGGACTGTATTGCAGCTTTCTGTTACTAGCAAAGTGCTTGTAATATTGTCCTGGAGTCTCCCAATACAGCTGATGGGCTGAGGTAGCCACCAAGCAATACCCATGAGTGTATCACTTGCACAGAGGATCAGAAAGTTGCCTATAGATGCTGAGTGCAAAACACAGAACACAGATACACTCCAAATCTTTTCTTGGTGACTGCAGTCATCACTATCCCAGCTGCCTCTTGAACTTCTCCAACTAGCAGACAGAGCCTGTGTCATCCTCTCCTGAAGACAAACACCTGGCTGAACAGAACTTATACTTTTAGTGTAAAATAATCACAGATTATGAGCTCCCCTTTTGCTAAAGAGCATAAATCTTAGAGCACACACTCAGAGGTAGGAGACATGGACTAAGGCCCTCCCTCTGCCACTTTTCAGGAGAAGACACTGTCCTCTGAAGCTATTCTGCTCTTGAGCCAAGAATCCAAGTTACAGAGTTGGGAGAATATATAAGGAACTGTAAGCTAAAGGTTACAGGTGCCAGGTGAACATGGGGCAACCTGGTTACTGTGCCTTAGTTTACTAACCTAATTACATTATTGCAAAAAGCATAAGCAGTCCTGTGAGAAGAGAGCAGGCCCCAGGTGCCTTGCCTAGGTAAAAAACAGACTATGCCTTACCTCATTTGTTTTGTGTTTTTGTCTACCATGGCTCAGTTTCTAAATGAGAAATGGGAGTCATCCCGTTTTCCCTTGATGACCTGTTGTCTTATGGCTATTACAGTTTCCAGGAATATGGGTTTGACTTTCCTTCAGGCTGAAAAGGGGAGTGAACATAGGTTTCCTTCATCTAAAGGATGTGTTTTGTCCCAATAATGGGTAGCAGCCATTTCTTGACTGTGTATTCTGTGACTTATCATAATGGTAGCTCAGGACCAGCTGTTCAGTAGTTCATTTCAGTATATGATCTGGTTTTATATATAGAAACCTAATATATTTCAGGACAAAGACAGCCATTAACTTCATGACTGCATGTCTGTGGGTCTAGTTATGGCTGACTGTTTACATTTAGAATTTATAAAGAGGCACTCACTTGGGCAAAGCAAGTAAAATAATCTGAATATTTGCATATTCAGCAATGTTACTTAACACATTTCTTTGTTGTTCTGCTTGTTTCCTTACCAGCATCTACAGTTGATTCCTGTAGCATTTTCAAGCATTCTTGTTTATATTTGTTCCATCCAGTAGTTGTTTTTTCCAGCAGAGATGCTTTGGCCTGTGAGTAAGAACACCTTGCATGAGGAAAATAAGATCCTTGTGGTGTTTAAGTGAGCTAGTTTCCTTCCATTCTAACAAATTTAAGAACAGAGGAGAGGAGGGGGGAGGAGAATGGAGACAAGTTAGGTAAGCAGGGAGAAAAAGACCTTCCTGGGAGCCTAGGAGAGTCTTACTGAAATTTCATCAATTTTTTTTGCCTGAGCAAGAAATGTATTGCCATGGTACTCTGTTACCACAGAAACCATGACCACCAAAAAAAAAAGGCAATTAATTCCTCCACTGTAGAAAATGTGTGCTGATCTTCAAAACTTTTTCAGTCTTTCCAAGCCTTTTACAATCATTTTATGCCAAAGTCAGCTAACTGTTCTCATGTAGGTTTCTCATTTATGTTTCTGTTTTTGCTAGATTAATTTATGAATCTGATTGATAACAGTTTTGAGGACTGTTTATTTTTACAGCTTTTAAAAAGATAATCAACCTTACTTGAGTACTTCAGTAATAATTTGAATAAAAGTATAATAAACAAACAATAATATTTAGCTGCTATCTATTCTGCAACGCATTCTGTGCTCCACCTGAGCACTTCAACAGACACTTCTTCCTCCAACACCTGCAACTGTGCTATAGACACTTTTATTTTCCTAAGCATTTTGAAAAACACTCAATCATTCATCTTAATTATCTTATCCTCTTTGCCTGGAGATGGTACAGTTTTACTGTCTCCTCTGAAAAGTTAGATTTCTGGAGAATATAATCTGGAATAACTGCTTTGATGTGGTTTGCTTAAAGAGAATAGAAAGAGGAGCACTTCAAAAACAATTTATCTTTTACTGTTGTAGTGTAGTATAGGCTCAACTTTGGATTTATTCAGTTTGGTGACAGTGAATTCTGCACTTGCCCCTCTAGTGCCTGGAAAATCAACCCTCCTGCAAAGTCAAGAGCCGTTCTTGGCTGCTCCTTTCCCTAAATGAGCACTTTGATGTACAAATCCTGGTGGGCTGCATGAGGGAGCACAGTTTCATTTATATGGACAGCATTGAAGCTGCTGAAACACATAAAATAATAAAATTGTAGAATCATTTAGATTGGAAAAGACCCAGTAGATCATCAGGTCCACCCACCACCTAACACTACCAAGTCCACCATTAAACCATATCCCTGAGTGTCACATCCATACATCTCTTAAATACCTCCAAGGATGGCAAATCTACCACTTCCTTAGGCAGCCTGTTCCACCTGACATCTAATTAAGATTTCCCTGGTGCAACTTGAGGCGGTTGTCTTGCATTCTGTCACTTGTCACCTGAGAAAAGAAACCAGCCCCTACCTTGCTACAGCCTCCTTTCAAGCCCTTGTAGAGAGAGATGAGGTCTCCTCTCAGCCTCCTCTTCTCAAGACTAACCAACTCTAGTTCTCTCAGCTACTCCTCATATGTCTTGTTTTCCAGTCCCTTCACCAGCTTCATTGCTCTTCTCTGAACACATTCCAGCAACTCAGTGGGTTCCGTGTAGCGAGTGGCCCAAATCTGAACACAATACTTGAGATGTGGTCTCAAAATGTGGATAGTGGGCTAAGTACAAGTTTTCTAAAAAGCAATTATCTTTATACCAAACAATACTTTTTAGCTCACCAGGGAAAATCCACTTCCTTTTGTCTGGACTACCCCCTTTTTGGAAACTGCCTTTCACATCTGTGCAATTGTACTGGGCTTGTCTGAGCTAGGTGATGTGCCAAGGACTGGCACCTGTACCTTATTCTTTGAAGCTAAGTTTGTTGGAAAATAAATAAAATTGTATTTATTTACTTTCAAACAAGAACATTGGTGAATATTAGCTACTTATTATATGAGACCACACCCTATGCATATTTTTGCTATGTAAGATGTTGCCTGCTCCCTGCTCTGTTTTGAGACTCTCAGCTAATTTCCAGACACTGTGCTTTAAATTCCAGGGAGTAGAAAGACTATAATTATTCTTCAGTTGATGGGCTTGTAAGATAAGGAGAGAATATTTACATCAGCTATGAGAAAGGAATGCATGTTTCCAAAATAAAAATCTTGACATTTCCATCATGTGGGTCTCAAAATGCTGAAAGCATGGGGAGATTCTTTATACACTCCTGGGTCAGTGAACCTCATTCGAAGAGGCAAAGAGAAGATGACGCACTTGTAGAAAAGACTGCTTGATTTAAGAGATAGCACTTCTGTTTCTAATAAACAAATGCATTAAACAGCTAAGGAAACACAGAAAAAGCCATATAGTGGCTACCTGGCTGCTTGTTTGGTTCCATTACTGGGGAAAGAGCTGAGAAGCTGGCATGAAGAAACTCAGTTAATAAGATGGAGGAGCAGATTAGGCATAAATGCAGTTTCATTTCCCTTCCTAATTGTCATTCTCTGCAAAACAATAAGCAGAGTCAGATATCCAATACCTGGTCACTACTGATGTAAATGTCTGTGAGATGCTTGGTTTTCTGCCATAAGACTTTCTGATAAAAGTAAATAAATTAAGGGAAATTAAGGAGGTGAGACACCTTGATGTCCTGTCTCTGTTTAGCTAAGTGAAAAGGATTCAACAAAAATATCGAAGAGACAGGAAAAAGATACAGATTTTGTATCTTATATTTGTGTCTTTAATATTCTTCAGAAAGGAGTGCAGGTTCTCTCAGAAAGAGGAATATCTACAGCCTGAGTCAATGTGAGGAGTACAGCAATAACTGCTGTGATCATAGGGACTTTTCCTGCTTTCACCATGTGTGAAGACCTAGTTCTGTGGGTGTGTTCTAAAAAGAGATGACACATCACTCTGCATCTGAAATGGGTCTGTGATTAGAGATCCCACTGAGGTTTGATTATGATTTAAATTTTGTGCTACTCTGCTACCAAAACTTAGATGCATGCTCTCAAGCTTTCAGGTAAATTTACAGTGATCTCACATTCTGACAACATGCAGCTAAACATGGCTTTTTGTCTCAGTTTTACATTTCAGTTGACATTAAGGCACTCTAGCATTTAAACAGAACTTTAAGCTCAGAAGAAATTAAATACCAAAGTCCAAGACAGAAGCTCAGAAAGTCTGTGACCTTTTGACCTAAACTGGACATTTCTTCACTTCAGAGTGTCTGAAGATTTGCTGGTAACATATAAACCACATTAGTCCTAAATGCTTGCACCAAAGTTCACTGGCACTGAAATTTGATCAGACTTTCCTGGAAGGGTCTTTAAGTACATTTAGTTCACTCAGAGCACACAAGGTGCACAAAGTTGACACAGCTGTTTAAAAATAAGCAGAGAACACTGCATGAAGCTCTTGTCTAAGAGGTGGATTAAAATAATAAACCTCCAAGGTTGCAAATAGACTGATTTAAATCTGTTTTTTTTTTTTTTTTTTTTTTCATAACTGACTACATTTTAGTCAGGATTTCACCTTTTAAATTTCTTATACTAAGCTAACAATAAAATGAAATGGTTCTGTTTATTTGGACAATGCTATTATGGTTAGAAAAAAACAAAATTCTGGAATGAATTAGAAATAATGTAAGAGTTTAAATGTTTGTTCATTCTTTCATCCATCATCCTGATTTACTCTGATTGATAATTTCCTATCTATAGAGGTGTTTGCTAGAACATGTGGATATAGTGCTATATGACTATTGTTAACTTTATTGTTAAATATAAAAAAATTACACATTTCTTTACATGACCTGTTGTAAACAAGTTACAGGAAACACGACAATAAAGTAACTCACAGTGATTTATAGTCTTGTAAAACTTTGATTTCACAAAACTCATTAGAAGATTTTCTTGTTAATATTGATGGCACCAGCACTAAGGTCAAGACGTGCTATGGATTCAAGGCTTCTCAAAAAACTGGGAGATGCTTCAGTTCTATTCTCATTTATATGAAAGAAGCTCTAGATTCAATTATCCAAAAGCAATAAGAATATTTTCTACTAAAAGAAAATAAATATCAGAATATGTGTCTCCTGGTAATTTTTTCAGGATAAAAAAGGAAAAGGAGCAAAATAAGAGTCTTTACAGCACTTACACATGCAAATAGATTTCCTGTGGAGTTAGGTGTAGGACAGGTGGATAGAAATAACTTACTACTTTCAGTTTAAAGTAAACCTATCAATTGTGCTGATTTTCTTGTATAGTTATTTCATATAAATTTACCCTAAATTTATATATTAGTTTTATTCAGACAAATTGGAATTTACTACAACACCTTAAGACTTTTTGTTTTAAAGTTACTGAACTAATGGAACACATTAATGAACATGAAAATGAGAAAAAAAAAAAAGAAAAAGAAAAAGAAAATTTCCTTTAAGTGACTTACATTGAGATATTATCATTAAATACTGAAAGTTCTTAAAATTTTTAGACAATATAGATGAAGAAACATGCTTTTAAGTTTTTATAGATCTATAAGAAAAAGAAGTGAACAGTTTGCTAAAGCTCTACAAGAAATAAAAGTAAATATTGTATATAGTTTTTTCTAGCCTTCTTAAGAAGCTGAGGTGCAGAACAATGCCAATAACCTTGGCTTGCATTGGAGATGTAACACTCACTCCTAATATATGTCTAAAAGGCTAAGCAGTAGCTCTATAAACAAAGCTAAGGTGACTTTAGAATACAAGTGGGAAAAATAGTAGAAAATAAACACATTTCAGAATGGAATTGATATCTGAGTCAAGCTGTAAAATAAAAATAATTTAATAGTGATCAATATTGTAATGAAAAGAAATTGTATAAACACAGGTAAACACAACTTATTCACTGTAAGAATCAACATTAATAGCAGAAATTTGTAATAAATTACCTATTCAGAATGAGTTACAATACAAAATTCTACAGCTTCTCAGTCAACATTCCTCATAACTCATTTTAACATTAATAGTTATATCAGAACTATTTTTGAAACAAACATGCAGTGAAGGTTAAAATGCTGTGTGATAGTTTTATACTGCTAATTATTAATTATTGAATTAGCTTACCTGTTTAATTAGAAATAATACCATGACAGAGCTGGCAGGTCCAGCAGATATTCTGGACCAGAGCCCCATGGTGGAGCAGAGATCAAAAAGTGTCATCATGACCATTCTAATAATTTTGTACCCAGTATGCTGCTATTTCCCTCTACTATAGATCAAATATATCACCCAGTCCTGTGAAAAAAGAAAAAAAAGAAAAAACAACACCAAAACAACAACAACAACAAAAAAAATATCTTCTTTTACTAGTGCAACTGTTTCAAGAATCTTCTTACAAACAAGCCTGGAAGTCTACAAGAATGTCTAAGCTTGAGGGACTCCAACTAAGTCTTGTATTTTTTATGATTAAAGGCACAGAGAATTTTCTCTAAACTTCACAGAATGTCTGCTTACTGCAGCTTGTCCCTTAGCCAATAAGAAGTCGCAAAACTATTAAAACATTAAAGGGCTGATCCTGTTCCCTTGAAACTTCATGGGAATTTTGCCAGTGGTTTTGCAAGAATGGAATACAGCTCCACGAATATATACATATATTTATACATACTTCATGAAACTATTAAAAGACTACCCAGAATGAAAAAAAACTGTAGGAAGGTTGCTGAATCAAGTTGGCTGATAGGCAGCTGCTCAATAATAGCTGTTTTAATAATTTCTGGTCATACTTCATCAAATATGTACAATCAGTACATATTTCTCAGGGAGAATCTAAATATACAAAACCTGATCTAACCAGCGTTTTAAGTTTTACTGCAGTTCTTGTAATATTCAAAGTTTTGTCACAATGTCAGCTGCAAGTTTTGAGAAGCTGCCAATGAATTTCAGCTTGAATTTTCAAAACATTTTTTGTAGCTTTTCTAGGTTTAGAGGAAAGCCTGAAAACATGAATAACTGTATATGATACGTAGACTCAGGAAACGAAAACAGTCCATTTGCAGTACAATAATTTTCATGTCTGGTTTATGCTTTGAGTTGACAGCATGGAGAGACAGGTAGGTGTTACCTTCTGCATTTCCAGAATTGCTATTGGTACAGGAGGATTCTCTGTACCTTTCCCAGAATTCATGGGCATCCCATGCAGCTGGGCAAGAAGGGGCAGAGATGTGCCACTAAGACCATAGAGCCAGTGGTAGCCAGTTTTCAACACTAGACATAGTCTATATCTAAACTCTGCAGTACAATCATTCAACCTGTCCAGCAGTCATGGAATCATAGAACCATAGAATCATAGAATGCGATCATAGATGGGATGCGCCTCTCTCAGAGAGGGGTGAGGATTTTTGCTCAGGAGTTGGCTGGGCTGATAGATAGGGCTTTAAACTAGAGTTGAAGGGGGAAGGGGATAGAACCAGGCACGCTGGTGACGAGCTAAGGGATGGTGTACTAGAATCAGAGGGACTGTGTCCTAGTGAGGCCCTTCGGTCGGATACACAAGGTGCTGCGTGTAGGGAGGCGCACCTGAAGTGCTTCTACACAAACGCACACAGTATGAGGAATTAAATGGATGAGCTGGAAGTCTTGGCCCAGTCCCACAGCTACGACATCATCGGCAAAAGCAAAACCTGGTGGGAGGAGTCCTGTGGCTGGTGTGTTGCAATAGATGGTTACAGGCTCTTCAGGAGGGACAGGCAGGGTAGGCGAGGTGGCGGGGTGGCGATGTATGTGAAGAATGGGCTGGACTGTGTGGAACTTCAAGTTGGCGATGGCAAAGTTGAGAGCCTCTGGGTAAGGATTAAGGGACAAACAAATAAAGGGGATGTCGTTGTGGGAGTCTATTACAGACCACTTGGCCAGGACGACAACGCTGATGAATTATTCTTTGCAGAACTAAGAGATGCCTCGAGATCGACTCCCCTTGTCCTTATGGGGGATTTCAACTTGACAGACGTCAACTGGGGTCACCACACGGCTGACACGAGCAAGTCCAGGAGGTTCATAAAGCACCTCAATGATAACTTCTTGGTGCAGGTGCTAAGAGAGCCAACCAATAAAGGTGCCCTCCTAGATCTGTTGCTGGAGAACAGAGAGGGTCTTGTGGGAGACGTGGCAACTGGCAGCCGTCTCGGTCATAATGACCATGAAGTGGTTGAGTTTAGAATTTATGGTGACAGAAGGAAAACTGTCACCAAAACTTCAACCCTGGATACGGGGAAAGCAGACTTCAGGCTGCTCAGGGAACTAGTCAGCAAGGTCCCCTGGGAAACTGCTTTTGAAGGCATTGGCGTCCATCAGTGCTGGTCGATCTTTAAGCACTGCCTCCTAAAAGCTCAAGATCAGGCAATTCCAAAATATCGGAAGTCAGGCAAGCGGGGCAGAAGGCCGGCCTGGCTGACCAGGGATCTTCTACTGGAGCTAAGGCGAAAAAAGAAAATGTACGGCTGCTGGAAGGAGGGTCAGGCGACGAGGAAGGAATAAAGGGATGCTGTTCCTGTTTGTAGGGAGAAAATTCGTGTGGCCAAAGCCCAACTAGAGTTGAAACCGGCCATGTCTGTGGGAGACAATAAAAAAGTTTTTTTTAGATATGTGAACAGAAAAAGGAGAACCAAAGAAAACATAGGTCTGCTACTAGATGGGGAAGGTCTCCTCACAGACAATGACATAGGCAAAGCAGAGACGTTTAGTGCCTTCTTTGCCTCTGTCTTCAACGCTGATGATGGGCTTCGGGACCCAGGGTACCCTGAGCTGGAGGACCATGATGGTGGGAATGACAAACTCCCAACCGACCCTGAACGTGTGCAGGATTTGCTGCTGCACCTGGATCCATACAAGTCCATGGGTCCGGATGGGATTCATCCCAGGGTGCTTAAAGAGCTGGCAGATGTCATTGTGGGACCTCTCAATTATTTTTGAACGATCTTGGGAATCTGGTGAGGAATCTGGTTCCCATTGGACTGGAAGCTGGCAAATGTTGTGCCAATTTTCAAGAAGGGTAAGAAAGAAGACCCTAGCAATTACAGGCCTGTCAGTCTCACGTCAGTGCCTGGTAAAATTATGGAGAGTATCATCCTTGAAGTTATTGAAGCGCACCTGAGGGACAATGCAGTCATTGGTCCCAGCCAACATGGGTTCATGAGGGGTAGGTCCTGCCTAACAAATTTGATTTCCTTTTATGATAAGATCACCCATCTAGTCGATCAAGGGAAACCAGCTGATGTGATCTTTTTGGACTTCAGCAAAGCTTTTGACACGGTTTCCCATAGGATCCTATTGGACAAAATGTCCAGCATACAGCTAAACAAAAACATCATACGATGGGTGAGCAATTGGCTGACGGGCAGGGCTCAAAGGGTTGTTGTAAATGGGGCCACATCTGGCTGGTGGATGGTCACTAGTGGGGTCCCTCAAGGCTCCATTTTAGGGCCAGTCCTCTTCAAAGTTTTTATAAATGATATGGATGTAGGACTAGAAGGTGTTCTGAGCAAATTTGCCAACGACACCAAACTTGGAGGAGTTGTGGACTCGGATGAGGGTGTAAAGGCCTTGCAGAGAGATCTGGACAGATTGGAGAGCTGGGCGATCACCAACCACATGAAGTTTAACAAAGGCAAGTGCCGGGTCCTGCACCTGTGACGGGGCAACCCTGGCTATACGTACAGACTGGGCGATGAGACGCTGGAGAGCAGCCCTGCAGAGAGGGGTCTGGGGGTTGTGGCTGACAGCAAGTTGAGTATGAGCCAGCAGTGTGCCCTGGCAGCCAGGAGGGCCAACCGTATCATGGGATGCATCGAGCACGGCATTGCTAGTTGGTCGAGGGAAGTGATTGTCCCGCTCTACTCTGTGCTGGTGAGGCCTCACCTCGAGTACTGTGTGCAGTTCTGGGCACCACAGTGCAAAAAGGACGTTAAACTGTTGGAGAGTGTCCAGAGGAGGGCGACAAAGATGGTGAAGAGCCTAGAGGGGAAGAGATATGAGGAACGGCTGAGGTCACTGGGCCTGTTCAGCCTGGAGAAGAGGAGGCTGAGGGGGGACCTCATCATGGTCTACAATTTCCTCACGAGGGGGAGTGGAGAGGCAGGTGACCTATTCTGTGTTATCACCAGTGACAGGACCCGCGGGAACGGTGTTAAGCTGAGGCAGGGGAAGTTTAGGCTTGACATCAGGAAGAGGTTCTTCACCGAGAGGGTGGTTGCACGCTGGAACAGGCTCCCCAGGGAAGTAGTCGCTGCACCGAGCCTGTCTGAATTTAAGAAGAGATTGGACTGTGCACTTAGTCACATGGTCTAAACTTTTGGGCAGACCTGTGCGGTGCCAGGAGTTGGACTTGATGATCCTTACGGGTCCCTTCCAACTGGGGATATTCTATGATTCTGTGATTTTATAGAACAGCTTAGGTAGAAGGAAACCAAACATTGTCCTGTTCCAACTCCCTGCCATGGGCAGGGATGCTACCCAAGGTTGGCTAAGGCCCCATCCAACCTGGCCTTAAACACCTCCAGGTATGGGGCATCCACAGCTTCCTTGGGATGCCTGATTCATTGCATTACCACCCTGAGTTAAGAATTTCCTCCAACATCTAATCTCCCCTCTTTTAGTTTAAAACCATTCCCCCTTGTCCTGTCACTGTCTGCCTAAGCAAAAAGTTTCTCTCCATCTTTTTTATAAGCCCGTTGTAAGTACTGAAAAACTGCAATGAGGTCTCCCCATAGCCTTCTCTTGTTCAACCACAGCTCTCTCAACCTTTCTTCATAGAAGAGATGTTATAGCCCTCTGAACATCTTCGTGGTCCTCCTCTGAGGACCTCCTCTGTGGCTTTAACAGATCCACATCCTTCTTGTGCTGGGGGCCCCAGGCCTGGATGCAGTATTCCAAGTGAGGTATCACAAGGGCAGAGTAAAGAGGTACAATCACTTCTGTTAACCTGCTGGTCACTGATCTTTTGATGCAGCCCGGGGTGCAGTTGTCCGTCTGGGCTGCAAGCGTGCACTGCTGGCTCATGTCAAGCTATTTATCCACCAGAACCACCAAATCCTTTTCAGTAGGGCTACTCACAATGAGTTCTTCTCCTAGTCTGTACTCATGATGGGGAATGCCCCAGCCCAGGAAAAGCACCTTCAACTTCATTAGGTTCAAATGGGCCCACTTCTCAAATTTGTCCAGGGCCATCTGAATGGCATCCCTTCTTTCCGTTGTGTTGACTGCACCACTCAGATTGGTGTCATATGCAAACTTTCTGAGGGTGCACTAGACCCCATTGTTTATGTCATTGATAAGGATATTAGATATTTGTCAGTAGTGGTGTGTCCTGACTCACTACCCACTCACATGCCCAAGGTTTTGTCTAGATGAATCAAGGGGTGGAAGGGCATGATGTGTAACTATATGCAATCTTTACATGAAACCTGGATGTGGTAGATAAGTGTGCTGGGACATGGAATGAGAAAGTGCTCTGGAGACAAACATTTCAGTATGGAAATGGACCCATCCTACTCTAGAGAGGCCTGGCAGCAAGGGCATTGACTGCTGTCACTATTGTGCCTGTGGCCAGGAATTGTTCTTCCGTGTATACAACCTCCCAAAGCCACACATAACAGTAATTGTAAGGACCAGGGAGATGCACCTCAAAACCCCCAGAGCAACTGCTCAGCTGTATATTGCTACAAGTGATAAATGCAAATTTTCTAATTGTTATGTAAGATCAACTACCTCTGCAGTAGGTTACAAACAGCAAACCCGAATAACGCTCTGGCATTGGAGCTCTTTTGAGACCACCATATATATCTCAATGTTAAAGAAATCATGAAGTCTACCTAGACCCTAAATGAGCAGATTCACAGGATCTTCTACAATACATCCTTGATATTTCTTAGGACCATGCAATACCTCCCATCTGCTCTACTGATAGCTGGTACCCAGCAGCTGGTGGTCTGTTTTCTGTTTTCAACTTCTAAAAGTTGTTTTTACCTACTCACCTTCTAAAATCATCATTTATGCTTGATCAAGCTTTGTGGTCTCTCTTTAGAGCTAAAAATACCCAAGGCTAGGTCAATGAAGGAGACCCACATTAAGGGGTCTTGTATCTCTTTTTTGCTCTTACACCAAGGTCCAGCTTCGTATCTCCTCCTGCTTTCCTCAACACCATCATTTATGGTTTTGCTGCTTTTGCATCTCTTGATACCTCTAACACCATCAGTTTCATTGGAGTGCTCTACTAAACCCCAAAATCATAATCCAGAATATGGTAAACAGGTGTCTTCCTCTCTTGTAGTGCTTATATGGTTTCCAGGTGACCTTTCAATGCAAGCAAGGGCATATACTAAACTCTGCTTTCAGCATCTTCCATCTTGACTACACCCTTCCCTCTTCTGTAGCACATAATGGCATTTTAGGAGACTTTCAGTACAAGGGAAGGGGATTTGTGGCAAGCGAAAAAAAGCTCTGTATTTGTCACATAATCATATCAATGGGTACTAAGAATGCAACAATATTCCTATTGTTCAAGTTGTCAGATACAGTGACTACAAAGGAATCTGTAAACAAGGCTCATAAAAAAGAGCAATTGTATGGATCAATTTTGTTTTAACAACATGCCTTCACTCCAGATGTAATTTTACAGTTGATCTAAAGACAAACTCTCTTTGGAAATGCCACTAATTAATCTAATTAATGAATGGTTAAGTGCTAATATTCAAGAGAGGAAGATACCTGACCAGCAATCTTGTTTACTTCCTCAAGCTTAATTTTTCATAAGTGAAAATAGGAACTCTGTAAAGCTGGGGAGTGGAAACATTCCTTCAATTTTTCTTAGGCCTTAGATGGGGCTACAAAACAACTAAGGAGGTCCTCAAGGTCCTTTGCTGAATGTGCATCACACCCATAATCATAAGGAAAGTGAAAATCCTGTGATAGGAAGAGTAAACAGATGACATAGGAGGCCATATATATACCTCTACCTGCAAATTTTAGGAGGACTAAGTACTGATGTTTTATGGGCTCATTATTTCCCCAACAGCTTCTTGTCTTAAAGATTAGAATGGGTTTCGTTAAAAGATACACACGACTTTTGTTAAAAGATACATGTCTGTTCTGCAGTATCACTTTCCCTTAGTGAATGTTTTTGACCTTACAGTCAAAGTGATAATTTACTTACACTCCTGCTCCTTCTGTTTTTTTTTTTGCATCACATATTTTTATAGTAATATTCATACACTGACACAGCAGGGACAGGTGGATTTGACCTGTTACTGTTCCTGTAGGTTGTGCATTGTTTTGCAGGGACCCTGTCCCTTGTTCCTTTTAGCACAAATGTTTTTTTACTATCTCATCACGCAACAATTGTTCCACAGAAGGTTTCACAAAATTTCTCACTCGTTTCATAAGAAAAAGTTTTAAATCCTTTGCATTATCAAATAGGCAGAAAAAGACACATCTCTAACATGTCAAGGTGGGAAATGATTCTTAGGTGAAGGAAAAAATAGCTGTTTCACAGAGTGAACAAACAGATGGGCAGACAAAATTAAGACAATACAGCCTTTTCTCTACTCTTTCACCTAACATTATCAAGGTTTCAATTATGTGTTCATGGAGGCAGACTGGCCAGTGCCCAGAATACTGTCCATAGCTAAAACGTGTAACTTATGACTTTCATTTGTAACTGGTAGAACTTCAGACAAGTCTGCTCACCTTCCCAGTGGTCTTGGAAAATGATGTAATGCTGTGAAATAGTCTAACTTAGCAACTGTTTTCATCTCTTTAAGAACTTCTTTAGATTCTTGATTGTATTCTATTTAATTCAATGTTCTGTGTAACAGGAGCATTTGGAATTGCAAGGTTAATTTTATTTATTTCGTAGGTGAGAAATGTAGAATCTTCATCAGTCTGACTCCACCTGCTGATCGAGGTAAATATGTGAATTTTTTTTCTGTAAATATTTTTTTTTCTGATTGTATATTGTTGTACTTCCTATGCTTTTGTGTTCTTTGTGTCTTTTCTCCTATGATTCATTGGCCAAACTATAATTTATCTCTTCCCCTCATATTTCTTTCACAAGATATTAGTGCCAGACAACACTGTCCTATATCCTTAATCTCTTCTGCCACATGATTTCTCCTTATGCCCATATCTCTGCTTTCTGTCTTAACTACTAAGCTGGTACACTTTGCTGAGAGGAAAAAAGGTTGGGATGGTAAACACAGGCAGGTGTTTCACCAGACAGACATATACATAGCTTTATAAAAGGTTGTTTCTAGAATAATTGATACTGCAGTCCTGAAGGATGCCAGTTTTAGTCCCTGGCACAGCAAGACAACAGAGAGCCTCAGCAGCATTTTCTCTCGGTCTTTTCTCTTTAGTTTTCTCTATTACAGCATTCAGTAGCAGTTACTGGTGTGAAGGGACAAGAAAAGTTGCCAAACCTTTCTGTACAGAACAGAACCAAGGGGATCACTGCATCCGCTTTAATAGCCCTGATGCCAACAACAGTAATGCTGTGCAATATATTTGGGAGACAGGAGATGACAAGTTCATTGACCGAAAGTTTCATGCTGGGATCTGGTATTCCTGTGAAGAGATTATAAATGGGGAAGGTGAGTAAAAATATGTACATTTACTTCAGAAATTAATCAGAGTTTTTTTTACTTATTTGGTGTCAGTTTCCTCTTTGCTGCAATATCATGTATGTATTTTAAAGGAAAAAGTATCCCTAAAAAGTTGCTCTACTCTGGAAAGGGGGATCTTAGAGAGTACTTTCTGTTCAATTCCAAAAAAAAAAAATCTAATATTTTCTGTAAAGAACTTTATGGTGACAGATTATAGTACAGATGAAAAACTTCATACACTTCTAGATAAAACAGCAAATTAAATGACTTTAACAGGGAAGTGTTTTATTCTTGCTGATGTTGTTACTCCTCTAGGCAAAAATGAACATATTTGTCTTGAATGATGTCACAGGAGCAACATTAAAAGCATAATATGCTTCTTTAAATATATATATATATATATATAAATGGATTTTCATTTGACCAATTAATTCTGTGAGACCTAAGTTTTTTCATGGATTTCCTCTTAAGCACAGGTATTTTCATTTTCTTACTGTGATCTCACCTTCAATAAAGGGAAGCAGAAGAAGGTTATTTTCACCTTGCTATAACACAGTTTGGAGACTCACTAATCATGAATGGAGGCATTTGACTGAGTTTCACTCTTACTATGTAAATACCAGTGGAATGAATGCAAATTGCCATAAAAGAGAACCTCGAGTTAATTTTGGATCTTTGTGTATGTGAATTGCTTAACTGGTTCAAGAAATAGTGTTTATATTGTAAATCCAAATCAGCACTAGATTTTTCTGATCAGTTCTGATCAGTTTAGCACTGGCGAAACTTCAGAGGAGTCATCAGCTATCTGTGCAACAAAATGAAAATATTTTAACAGTTGACATTCTAGAAGGACCAGTTCTGCCAGAAGATCTTGTACATCATGCAGTTTTAAGGGGGTAAATGTCATAGATCAGAGCAAAATACATCTACCAATGAAGACATCTTTCAGGTGGATATTGCTGCAGATACTGGGGTCATAGAATTGGTCTGTCTGCTATGGCAGTTCTTATTTTCATACATGGTGCAGTTAGCAGCTGAAAAAAATAAAAACAGCAAACCACCCTGTATTTTCAGAGCAGAGCAAAATTAATTCCAAGAGCTTTGTTCAAACAATCTGCACAGGGGTCAAGAGGTCACATGGGTTTGAAAATCAAAGCTTACAGGAAAAAAAAAAAAAGCAGTCAAGCTTATACGAAATTTGTGTGAGCATCAGTCTTGTTGCTGTACGGCAAACAGTTCTTCCTTCACAGGCAGAATGGTATACAATTTTGTAAATTGTTAATTTTCCAGTTCTGACTTTCACAGGTACAACCTTCTGGATAAAAAAAAAAAAAATCAAAGCCTTTCTCTAACTTTACCACAAATGTGTGACTCT